>NC_091480.1:67967330-68299651 GCF_036971445.1 Narcine bancroftii | reverse complement strand
TCCATTAACCTACTGCCCCCAGTACGTTTTGAAGGCTGGGAGGAAACCGGAGCCCTCGGGGGAGGAAACGGGTAGAAACGGTCAAACTCCTTACTGACATCGCGGGATTCGAACCCGAGTTGCTGGTGCTGTAACAATGCTGTGCCAACCACTACGTTGAAGTGGAATATTGTAATGGGGAGTTCCTGTATTTTTGGCACAGTAATTGGAAAGGGATGGGGTGAGGTTGGGGGTGAGACATGGAGGATGGGGTGGGGGGTGGTGGGGGGGGAGAGAGGGGAAGAACAAGTAAGTACCTAAGAGGAGAGAATGGAGGAGGTGGTGTGACTTGTGTGGCAACTAAAGCGAAGGGACAAAGTTTCGTCCTCGGGTGTGGAGCAGCTGAAATAGAGACCGAAATAAACACAAAGGGGACTCGAGGTTTCCGTTTGGCAAGGAAGGAATGACGAAGGTTGGAAGTGGAGTAAGGGAGGGGACAACTCAAGGTTAAAATAGGAATTGCATTTGAGACATAAATTACAACCTCACAGGAATCAAGGGAATGTCTCCAAATTACTCACTAAAGCAGATATATTGTTGCAGCTGACATGTGTGTGACCTCTATACAGGGAGAATCTTTTAATGCTCACTTCCAAGTCAACCCCCATCTCGTAAAGTAAAATGCTTAAACTGAAGATTAGGCAATCAGAGGTATCGTGTGTTAATCATCAGATGTTTAAAGTGTAAAAGAGGAAATGTTATCCAGAGAAATCCATGCCAGATGGTGAATCTTCCTGTCTAATGGTTGTCAAAGCTTCCCCGCAAAATGCAGCTCATCTGAATCCCACCTGGATTCTAATGTAGTTCAAAAAGACATCCCTAAATTTAACAATCTCACTTGGAGATGCCTGTAATGATAAGGAGGTACATGTGGGTCAATATAAATATGATTCTGATGTGTTTGAAGGTGACCGGGGTGGGGGTAATATACATGCCAAAGCAGGCCTGGGTTCTATCCAGCCATTAATCTGGGTGACTGCCGTGTTTAATCCTGTCACTGTTTCATTTCCAGGCACTCTGCAGTCTTGAATGGTAAATTTTCAATCAACTTCCGCATGTGTGTAGACTTGTGATTGTTAAAATTATCCTCGTGGCTCTGAGCTTAGAACCTGATGAAGGGTCCAAGCCCAAAATGTTGGCTACCCTTTCCTTCCCAAGGATGCTGCATGGCCTGCTGAGTTTCTCCAGCCCACTTGTATATTGCAATGCTTCCATTTGAGGTAAGTTTACATTTGTTGCATTCTGACAGGGGAGGGGTTGATTTTGAGGCCTCTTAACCACCCAGCAATAACAGGTGGTAGAGTCCTGCAAAGCATCCACTGGAAAGAGGGCTGGTCCCGATACTACTGTCATCTTTCTCATTGAAACATTCTGAATGTTGAAAGGCATGGACAGAGTCGATGTAGAAACGTTGTTTCCCACGGTGGGAGAGTCCAGGACAAGAGGGCACAACTTCAGGATTGAAGGGCATCCACTTAGAACAGAGATGTGGAGAGCTTTCTTCAGCCAGAGGACGGTGAATCTGTGGAATTTGTTGCCAGAAGTGGTTGTGGAGGCTGGATCATTGGGTGCATTTAAGACAGAGATTAATAAGTTCTTGATTAGCTAGGGCATCAAAGGTTATGGGGAGAAGGCCAGGCAGTGGGGCTGAATGGGGAAAATGGATCAGCTCAGGATTAACTGATGGGCTGAATGGCTTACTTCTGCTTCTGTCTTATGGCCTTTTGAGAAACTCATTTTTCTGGGAGATGGTATGTATATCGGCACCATCACCTCATGATCCAGACCTTAGAATACAGGGAAGTATTCTGCAGGGAACTCTTGCCTTTACCCCACAAACCCCATGACCTCCACACCAAAATCCAACCCCCCTCACACACACAAGCATCATGCAGACACACACAGACCCACACATATCACACATTCTCATGCACACGCCCCCCCCCCCCCCCCACCAGCACCCCACCTGCAAGCTGATGATTGTGGACTTGAGTAAATAAGGAGAACACGACCCAGTCCTCATCGAGGGCCCAGCAGTGGAGAGGGTCAGGGGCTTCAAATTCCTGGGTGTCAACATCTCCGAGGATCTGTCCTGGACCCTCCGAGGATCTGTCCTGGACCCTCCATGTCGATGCAATCCCGAAGATGGCTCGCCAGCGGCTATACTTTGTGAAGAGTTTGAGGGGATTCGGGACGTCACCAAAGACTCTCGTAAACTTCTACAGGTGAACTGTGGAGAGCATTCTGGCTGGTTGCATCAGTTTCTGGTACTGTCAGGACAAGAATAAACTTCAGAGGGTTGTTAACTCGGCCTGCGACTTCACTCCATCGAGGATATCTTAAGAAAGCAACCCCTAACCTCAAGGACCCCCCACCACCCAGGCCATGCCCTCTTTACTCTGCTACCATCGGGGAAAAGGTGCAAGAGCCTGAAGATGAGCACTCAGCGGTACAAGGACAGCTTCTTCCCCTCCGCCATCAGATTCCTGAATGATCAGTGAACCACAGACACTGCCTCACTTTGACTTTTGAACACACTATTTTTATTTATTTTGTAAGGTGGTTTTATATGGATGTTTGTGTTGTGAAAGCTGCCACAAAACAACAACTTTTGTGACTTGTTCATGACGATAAATTCAGATTCTGAAAAAAGCACGCACAGTCCTGCATACATGCACCTTCCCCACAGGTGTATACACACACACACACACACACACACACACACACACACACACACACACACACACACACACACACACACACACACACACACACACACACACACACACACACACACACACACAATATTTAAAATGTATTGTCATGTAATTCATGCCAAAGCATATATCAAATGCAATTTGGATATCTTTAAATTGCACTGAAGTGCATTAAATTATTCATTCTTAATGGAAGTGAGTGCATATTTCTTGCCCTCTAATAATAAACAGAGCTTGTCTTTGAAGTCAAGGAGCATTCCTAGTTTAAAAAAGCCATATGCTGTAAATTATGAATGACCTGCACTGCTGTCCTGTTGTGTCTCTATTCGAGCAAATCGAACTGACACACTAAACTGGGAGAAGTCTGGCCTCTCTTGTTATTTGTGAGCTTGTGTGAAATGAGTCACAGCCGTCGAAATCCATGCTGACTTTGAATGGCCATTGGTTTGCTCAGCAGGTTGGAAGCTGAAGAGAAAAACTGGTGGAGACTGACGGGCAAAGCTTGAGGCAGCGGTCAACAAGACTGCGGCCAAAGCTGCAAATGCATTCAGGCTGCAAATTACCTCAATTCATTTCTCTGACAGATCATTTGAGTTCAGAATGTGGTAGGAGGAGTGAAAATCTGAATGAGAAACAAGGATTGCTGGATGTAGCAGCAAATCTGTGGATGTCTGCCGAGTTTAGAGTGAGGTTCTTTTTTTAAATGTTGACATCCAGCATGACAACAGGCCCTTCCGGCCCATGAGCCCATGCTGTCCAGTTGCACCCAATTCACCTACAACTCCCAGTATGTTTTTTGAAGGGTGGCAGGAAACCAGAGCCCCCGGGGGAAACCCACACAGATACAGGAAGAACGTACAAACTCCCTACAGACAGGGATTGGAACCCCGGTCCAGATCGCTGTCATGGCATTGCGTTAACCTCGACGTCAACCATGCTGTTCTCTGCGTCAAGTTCGACCCAACCATTTCTTTCCTTAAACCAGTGGTTCTCAACCTTTTTCTTTCCACTCGCATCCCACTTTAAGTAATCCTTATGCCATCGGTGCTCTATGTTTAGTAAGGGATTGTTTAAGGTGGGAAGAAAAAGGTTGAGAACCACTGCCTTACACAATGTGTGTGCTTTTTATTTTTCCAACTCATTCCCTTCAATTCCAAACACATTCAATTTTAATATAAAGTTTAAAGGAGGAAGTGTTAACTTAAGACTTGCAAACTGCTGTGTCTTGGATGGAGTGTGATTGAAGCTGCCCTCATCTAGGCAAGTGGAGAGTGTCTCATCACACTCCTATCTCCAGCCTTGGAGATGGTGGAAGGGCTTTGGGGAGTCAGGAGGTGAGTTGCTCGCTAGAGGATCCCTAGCCTGTGGACCAGCAGGCTCTCGCTGCCCCAGCTCCCAACCTCACTCACCACAGACCTCTCCTACACATAATCCTCAGCTGGGTGCACCCGTTCAAGCGACGGTAAAAATGCAAGACTTGCTGAGTTTCTCCAACACTTTCGTGTCACAATTTCGTTCCAAGTCTCTCACCTGCTCTTGTAGCCACAATATGTGGGTGTCTGCTCCAGTTCAATTTCTGATCAGTGGGTTAACCACTCAGCTATTGATAGTGGGGTGTCTGTGATGGTAATACCACTGAATGTATGTAGTTGAGAAGTTTACATTCAAGTAATTAAACACACTTTGCATGTTTTTTAAAAAGTCTAATCTCCGTAATCGCAACTGTGAGACTGCTGGATTATTTTGGAAAACCCATCTGGCTCGCTGGTATCCTTCAGGGAAGAAAATCTGTTGACCTTGCTCATTCCAGTCTTTGTGTGTCTCCAGACCCATTGATATGGTTGACCCTTTCCCTAGATACTTGTTTAACAGTTCAGTTTTGGGGACCAATTTTTCAGGTGAAATTTGGGAGTTGACTTTTACATGGGTCATACTTTTGACCGCGGTAAATACCCGCATCGTTGAAGGTGTCGGATGACTGGGACCGGGTGGTAAGTCCTTGTTCAGGGTGTCAGGAACTCAAATGGGCGGACGGCCGGTGTGAGGATCCGCGGTCAGAGCGTTTTGGCTCCGGTGGGTGAGCGGCCGGGGCATTGCGAGATCGGATGGGATGATGGGCGGGGCAAGGATCCGTGGTCAGGGCATCAGGAGCTCTGATGGACGGATAGTCTGGGCCAGAAATGGGAGGGTGGGGGTTGACTTATACACAAGATTGACAATAACATGCGTATATGGGTTATTCAGCTCCCGAGTTCAGGGGCAGATCGGGATGAAAAATGAATACTGGTTCTGTCAGCAAACATCAATACCCTGACAACAACCATAAAAGGATTTCTTTGGTATCTAAAAGAGTTTCAAAATTTGGCTGTGCACTTTTGAAATGCAAAGATTAAAAAATGTATTGTTCCAAATGAGTCTTAATGTTTTTAAAGGTGATGTTCTGGTGGCCAAATGTGGATCTGATCAGCAGTGTGATACAAGATGGAGCAATGATAATTTAATCAGATAAGGCTCACTCCCTAATTTGCTGAATCTGTTTCCAAAGAAGCTTAGATCATGACTGTCTGAAATTGACAATCACATTTGAAAAGGGATACCATCGCTTTAATGGGCAACATGTGTGACCTGGAATAACAAGCATCTCTCTCTCTCCACATGGAGTACTTTGAAATTTCCATTCTCCTGATCTTTGGGGTCACCCAAATCTGCTACTTGACTGGTCATTGGCCAGGTGGTCTGAGTTCGATCCACAAACTGTTGCTTTTGCAGAAGTTGCTTCGGGACCAATTTCACTTTTGGTTAGTGTTGAAGGGCAGTTGAATTGTGCGGCAAACTCTCCACTCGTAGTAACTGATAAGTCACTTCGACGCAGACTGCTTGCAATATCAAGAGCCTGATTTGCCTTCGAGTAAATGTCAGTGCTTGTTGCCTATATGGTAGGGTGTGTGTGGTGTACATATGTATCCATGTGTGTGGGAGTGTTTGTCTATGTGTATGTGACTATCTGAGAAAGTTGTTGCCAATCCATCTGTTACATCATGTGTGTGCGAGAAACATGTTTTGTATGTGTGTATTTCAAGCGTGAGGCACATAAGGGAAACTCCACATTCGAATTCACCCATCGTTATTGAATGAAGATCTACCGGGACCAATGCCTGAAGAGGGTGCACAAAATCAGTGAACCGGTGCGGACTCAAAAGGCCAACATGGCCTGTTTCCGCTCCGTAAATGGTTATATGGTTATGGATAATGATGCATTTGAGACTTTTTTTTATTGTGTGGGTATAACTGTACATGATTCTGACAGCGTATGTGTTGATTTAATGGTGAGTGTGTCAATGGGGGATTGTTTGTGAATGGGAATATGTCCACGGTGCAAGGTGGGGAGAACAGCTGTGTATGATGCAAGTCGGAGATTTGCTGTGTGCATTAAAGACCGTGATAAAGAACAAATAATGGTGCAAACAGATCTCAAATGGCATGCAATGTCTGTCTTGATGTCACTTGCGCAATATCAATTTGTATAACAAGATAGCGGAGGCAGTAAGGGACCAGGCTTATCCGAGGTATCGCCCTTCCTGCACGTGGGTGCTTTTAAAGAACTCCAGATCACTCCAACCTACCTCCACCAGGTCACTGCTGTCGCCCAGACTGTCGTATCTCTGACCCCTGCCCATCACTCCCTGTACCTGCTGCCCATCACATTCACAGATGTCCTTTTAGACTTCAGGTTTCAGATTTATTGTCAGGGGACCTACACAACCTCACATACAACCCTGAGATTATTTTTCCTGCGGGCCAGGGAGAACGACCACTTATTGGTCGTGCAAAAAGAACTGTACTCAAGAAAAGATGCGTATACAAAAAAGAGAAATGTAAACAAACTGTGCAGTACAGAGAGGGAAAAGAATCCATAAAGTGCACAAGTAAGAGTCCTTAAATGAGGCCCTGATTGAGTTTGTCGTTGAGGAGTCTGATGGTGGAGGGGGAGCAGCTGTTCCTGAACCTGGTGGGGCAAGTCTTGTGGTACTAATACCTCTTTCCTGATGGCAGCAGCGAGAACAGAGCATGTGCTGGGTGGTGTGGATCCCTGATGATCGCTGTTGCTCTCCGACGGCAGCGTTCCCCGTAGATGTTCTCCACAAGGGTGCAGCATCATGGAAGAAGGATGTTTGGGTGTGTTTCTCCTTTTGTGCACAATGTCTTGGAGTGGTGTTTGATAGAATTGCAGGTGGAAGCACCCACACACACGGATCAGTACAACTTGCCATTCTTGGCACACAGAAGTTCTCAACCAGAGTTTCAAGTTTGCAAAGTCTTTGGGCATGTGTATGCTTGCCTCTCTCTGTTATGTTTATGCAACCATTCCTGGCCTGTGTGGAATAGAGTCACTCTGAAATGCAAAGAGAATTTTACTGACGATATATGTGCAAGTGGCAAAGGGTTTCAGGATGATCCAGGCCAGACTGTGCGTGAGTAAGTTGTTTTGCTGACTTCCTATTGCACAGCAGAGAGTTACCTGGAACTGACCATTCAAGTTTTATCTTTACCTGCTTCATCACTTGTCCCCCTTCTTCCCTCCGTCCTGCCTCGTGCCATTAGTACACCCATCAGGCAAGCTGCCTTCCCGAGCAAACAAACTCCCTGCCATCCAACCATGTGCGGCCTGACCATTTGCAAGTGTGGGGTTTTCTGCCATCATCAAGACCTTGCACAAGTACAACCCAATGAAACAGCGTTCTCCGGTCCTAGGTGCAAAACACACAGACCCACAACCAGACATAACACACATACAAACAGTACATACGCAGGATAATTATTTACATATACAAATAAATATTGTTTCGTGTCTATGAGAATCTCGGAGGGTCAGTGCGAGCAGTTCCTTTGGTCATTCGCATTCTCACTGCCTGTGGGAAGAAGCTGTTCCTCAGCCTGGTGGTGCTGGCTCTGATCCTCCTGGATCTCTTCCCCGATGGGAGTGGCTGAAAGATGCTGTGTGCAAGGTGGAAGGGGGTCCTCCATGATTTTGTCCACCCTCTTCAGACAACGATCCCAGTAGATCACGTCGATGGGAGGGAGGGAGACTCCAGCGATCCTCTCTGCCACTCTTGTCATCCTGTGAATTGACCTCCGATCCATTTCTCTGCTGCAATCATACCCACACTGTGATGCAGCCGGCCAGGACACTTTCGATAGAGCTCCTATAAAAGGTTGACGTGATGGTGACCGGTGGCCTTGCCCGGTTCAGTCTTCTCAGGAAGTGCAGTCGCTGTTGCGCCTTCCTGACAAGTGAGGAAATATTGAGTCTCCATGATAGGTCGCTAGTTAAGTGAAATATATATGCACCTAAGGAAGAGGATCAAAAGTTTATGCCAAGGTGGAATAACGGAAGAATTCAGCCACTGAAGTTGGAATTCAAGGGCCAAACCCATCGGGACCATTGCCTGATGAGAGCGCGCAAAATCAGTGAACCGGTGCGGATTCGAAAGGCCAACATGGCCTGTTTCCGCTCCATATATGGTTATATAGTTAACTCCAAAATCCTATATCATTCAAAGAAAGTTGAAAATAACAAGTTAAGGAGAAAGGGTGCACATACAACAGGAAGGATTGGTGAGACCTCACTTGGAGAACTGTGTACAAGTTTGCATGCCTTATTTGAGAAAAGAGGTGCTGGCGTTGGAGAGGATTCAGTGATTTACTGGAATGATACCAGGAATGTACATGAGGAACGATTGTTAGCTCTTGGACTGGACTCATTGGGGTACAGAAGGATGGTGGGGGGGAGGATATCATCGAGTCATTTCGATCATTGAAAGGCCTGGGCAGAGTAGATGTGGAGAGGATGTTTCCCATGATCGGGGACTCTAGAACAAGAGGGTACAACTTCAGGATAAAAGAGTGTCAATTTAAAACACGTGGAAAATTTCTTTCACCAGAGGGTAATGAGTCTGTGGAACTTGTTGCCACAGGTGGCTGTGGAAGTGAGGTCGTTGGATTTAACCATGGATTTAAGGCAGAGATTGACAAGTATTTGATTTGTCAGGACATCAAGGGTTATGGGGAGAAGCTGGGGAGTGGGGCTCAGTGGGAGGATGTGAGAGCTCATGATTAGAATGGTGGGGCAGACTTGATGGGCCAATAGGCTGACTTCCTGTATCTTGTGAACATAGAACATTCCAGCACAGTCCAGGCCCTTCAGCCCATGATGTTGTGCTGACCAATATTAACCTACTCCACAATAATCTAATCCTCCCCTCTTTCACACTTTTCTAACATCCTTGTCCCTGTCTAAGTATTTTAAATGTCCCTATTGTTCCAGCCTCCATTCCAGGTGCCTGCTGCTGAGTGGGGTGGAAGGTACCTCTGACATCTCCCCTAAACTCTCCTCCTCTCCCCTTAAACAGATGGCCTCTGGTGTCTGCTACTGTTGCCCTGGGGAAAAGGCACTAACTATCCACCTTATCTCAACACCTCATCATCTATTGTCCTCCTTCATTGCTCCAAAGAGAAAAGCCCTTGGTTTTAGAAGCAAACACATTGAGGACAGAGAGGAAGAGTGAAATGGACACTGAGAGAGCAATGGAGGCAGAGCATGATTAATTCCACCTCGGGACTCCAAATCTATTCACCAAAATGCTGGAGGAACTCAGCCAGTCTTTCAGCGACCATAGGATTTTGCAAATGATATATTGCCAACATTTTTGGCCTGAGCCCTTCTCCAAGGAATGAGCCAAGAGCAGGTAATCTCCAAATTCAGACAGTGCTGGCTGGGGTAGGAATCCAGACCAACCCAAGGTGTTAATTGGATACAATCAAGGAAGAGGTGAGAATTGATTATGTCTATGCAAAAGGAGTCAGGGAAAAGGGAGAGAGCGAGCTAGGGGAAAGGGAAGGGGGTGAAAGGGTTTTAATGAAAGCCAGAGAGGTCGGTTAATGCCCTCTGGTTGGAGGGTGCCCAGATGGAAGATGAGGTGCTGTTCCTCCAACTTGCGGGTGGTCTCAGTCTGCAGACTTTCGTGTTCACCAAGGGCTTGGACACGTGGAGTTTTGACATCACAAGTAAGCCTCGGTGACCAAGAGACCGCCATTTAATTTTTTTTTTGGAAAATCCAGAGTAACCCAAACTCGCTTGCTGGCCTTATGTAGCAACATCCGTGGTGGGGGTGGTGGTTGGTGGTGGGGGGGGGGTTTGCGCATGACTCGTCCTCATATGGTGGCCGACCATACATCTTGGGGTGCTGGACCCCCTCCACCTCGGGGACAAAGCCCGCGAACTGAGAAAAATGTCAAGGTGTCGTGACATCACTTCCAGTTGTGGGATGGCCGAACCGGAAATGACGTAAAAGTTGGCTGGAAAGGGAACAGTTTTCCTGCTCATCTCAACCTGAGCCAGGGATTTTATTTGTAGCTCTGCCGCCAGTGGAGCTGCACACATTCTGATTTATAGAGTTACTAACGTTTCTGAGCTTCAGGCTTGACTTGGAAACGAGCACGCTGATTCAGCTGTTGGTACAACTTGCTTCCCTTTAATCCATTTCTGACTTGTCCACTCTGATTTGGCCGTCAGAATGATTGGTGGGGGCCAGACCTGAACTTCTCCCAGCTCTGTGCTGGAGACACCCGAAGAATAACTTTGTGCAGATTTTCTTTCCTCTGTAAGGCAGCTGCGACGGGAATCTCCTGTTACCACCTCACAGACCCGTGGGCATAATCTATCACTATTTACCCTTTTGTAACCCATCATAATCTTGAAGATCTCGACCACGTTACCCTTGAACTTTCCTTTCTTCGGTGAAACAACTCCTTGCTTCTCAAATCACTCCTTCCATCTGCAGAGTCTCACCTCTGTTAAGATTTAGGTGAATTTCGGCTGCACCTCTTCACTGGCTTTTAAATTATTTCTATAATCCAATCCATCAATGTGCCTTGACTGCAACCAAGTTGAAGTTTGAAAGCACCTCCTTAATTTTTTCCCTCTCAATGCAAATAAAAAATCACAACCTTTATCTCTGTCTCCTTGATGTTTTTCTGGAGGTCAACCAATATTATTTGTCTTTCCAAAGAATTTTAAAAGAAAATTTTCAGTGGCCTTAATTGACGTCTCAAACCTGGAGCATTTTAGAGGTTTGTGTGCGTGTTTTAATTCTGAATATTTGAATCAACAAATTACATTTTGCACCTTTCTGTTAAAGCAGGGGTGTCAAACTCAAATTCACGGAGGGCCAAAATTAAAAACTTGGACTAAGTCGAGGGCCGAACTAAATATTTATTGAAAATTTTCAACAACATCTGCATGTTTTCTCTTCTTTCAACATATGTAATGTTAAACTTTAGGATATAACTTTAGGAGGATAATGTTACAGGTCAGGAGTAGGTAGTTCAAGTTCACCCTTTGCTTGACCTGAGGGAAACATATTTGGTCCCTATGGAGATGTAGTCAGCATTCACAGGCTGTGTCCATTTTGGCCTGCATCAGGACTCAGCATTTCCTGCTCACTCCTCAGGCTCTAGGCCTCTATTCACCCTCGACCCACCATCCCTCTACCTGACCAGCCCTTTACCCAACCTCTACTCACCCCTCACTCCACTCGCTCTGCCTTTACCCACCCCATCCTATACACGCCCCTCTACTGCCTCTCCCCTCAACCTGTTCCTCCCTCTACCCGTCTCTCACCCTCTAATCACCCCTCCCCTACTCGCCCTGCCCCTCCCCTTTTACCTCTTCCCTATCCACCCCTCCTTCTACTCATCCCTCCCTCTAACTGCCCCTCACACCACCATAACTTCCCCTGCCCATTACTCCTCACCTACACCTTCTGCCCACCCCTGCTTACCCACCCACTCAGGCCCAGCATGCTGCCGATCAGCCTTTGCGGAACAGCGAGGGCCATGCGCAGCCTGCCATGTCCGTCACGCCGACAGGAAATCACAGGCGCTCGCCCATCCGCCGCACCGCTCGACAGGTGGGAGAAGTGACTGGTTGTGCAGGGAGCCTTCCAACTGGCTTGGCGGCTGATGACATCGACAGACTTCTCGTGTTACAATTTTGTTTTCCCCGTTCTCAAAGTTTGCACGGTCAACCTGCAACACTCTTGCTCCCTTCGCGTCCCGTGGATCTGATGCTCGGGTGTTGTTAGTTTGTGGAACTTTACCATTCTGGATTCCTTTTTGAGAATATTCTGGCCATCTTTTAAGGGGGGTGGTTTTAGGGGGGAGGGGATAGTTAGGGGGTGGGGAAGGATGTGCAATGAAGGGGGAGGATGGTGGGGGTGTCATTACCAAAAAACAGCATCGGCTCTCGCTGCAGGGCGGGCCACCTCTAATACATTTTTGAAATGATCTTGCGGGCCAAATATAATTATATCGTGGGCCAAATTTGGCCCGCGGGCCAGAGTTTGACATGTGTGTGTTAAAGCATAAATGCACCCCCTCTTTAATTACTGCAGGCCTTGGATTGCCTGCACAGTTGTCAAAGGCTGATATGGCAACCGTCTTTTTTTGTAATCAGCATTTTAAACCAGGTGCTACACAGCCCCAGCTGGCAGTCAGTGTGGATTTAAATCCATCGTTTCTACACCCCTTGCTGTCTGTGGCAGACCATGGCCAAAGAGGTCCAGGACTGCTCCCTCTGTGACTCCCTCATCCTTCCCTACCAATCGTTTCCCCCCATCCCACCCCCAACAAGCACCTTCCCCTGCGGCCGCAGGAAGTGCCCCATTTGCACCCGCACCTCCTCTCTCATCACCATTCGGGGCCCCAAGTAAGGCCACATTTCACTTGTGTATCGACGGGAGTGATCTACTGCATCCGGTGCTCCCGTTGTGGCCTCTACATCGGAGAGACTATGCGCAGACTGGGAGATATCGCTTCGCTGAGGACCTTCATTCTGTCCGTACCAGTGACAGGGTTCTCCTAGTGGCCACTTCAATTTTGTGCCCCACTCCCACGCTCACACGTCTGTCTGTAGCCTCATGTACTGGCCCACCAAGAGCGCCCGTAAATTGGAGGAGCAACACGATTTTCTGTCTGGGCCCTCTTCAGGCGAATGACATTAACATCGACTTCTCCAATTTCTGCTAACCTGCTCCCTGTTCTCCCTCCCTTCCCCATCTCTCTGTCTCCTTTCCTCCAGCTCTCCACCCCCTTCCCTCTCCATTCACAGAGCCATCCTCCCCTCCCCCTGCTTGCTCCGTTATCCACTTATTGCCTCCTGCCTGTGGGACAGTGCTTCTCCCCCCACCCCACCATTTTGTTCAGACACCTGCTGATATTTTGTCCAGACCTTGATGAAGGGCTCAAGCTGTGACAGGCTGCACCAAAGGAAAACACAGACACAAACTGTTTGGGGCAACACAGCTTTATTCCACTCACATAAAGATCTAGTTGGCTGCTAGCTGTGCTCACAGTGATCCAAGGGGGAGAGAAAGAGCACACGGTCGGGATCTCGGCTTTATACCATGGGCCCTCTGAGCCCACTGGTGGTTGGATGTCATTAGGCCAGGTGCCGTGTCTCTAGGCCACCTGGTGGCTGAATGATGTACTGCAGCATATCATCACACAAGCCCGAAACGTTGGTTCTGCATCTTAACCTTTGCTACATAAAGGACACCTGCTGAGTTTCTCCAGCATCGTGTGTTTTAACTTCCCTCATAGTGCACTGAGGTTTGACTGAGGTCAGTCAAAGTCCGTGTCAATTTTTCTCACTTTGGATATCCCTCTCTCCCCAACTCTCCACCCGTTGAATTTTCTGGATTTCTCCATCAGTCTCTGCCCTTTCTCACTCTATTTTTACTTTTTGCCATTTTTTAACACCCTTTCAAACGTTCTTTCTGTGCTGGCTCTATTTCTTCATGACTCTAGTTTCTCCATCTCTATGGAGGTGGCTGATGAAAAACAAAGTTTGAGAGTGTCCGGTCATACACACGGTAGAAGAAACAGACTGGCAGGCAATCATTTAGATGGAGAGAAAATTTCAATATTCCATGGTGCAAAAGGACTTTGGGGTCCTTGTGCAGGATCCCCAGATGGTTGACCTCCAGGTTGAATCGGTGGAGAAGAAGGCGAATGTTGGTGTTCATTTCCAGAGGAATAGCAGGGATGTGATGTTGAGACTATAAAACAATGGTGAGACCTCATTTGGAGAACTGTGTACAGCATTGGGTGCCTTATTTGAGAAAAAACGTGCTGGCATTGGAGAGAGTTCAGAGAAGATTTACTAGAATGATACCAGGAATGAAAGGGTTAGCATATGAGGAATGATTGTTGGGTATTGGACGGGACTCATTAGAGCACAGAAGATGAGGGGGAATGTCATTGAGACATTTCGAATGTTGAAAGGCCTGGACAGAGTAGATGTGGTGAGGATGTTTCCCATGGACAGGGAGTCTAGGTCAAGAGGGCACAATTTCAGGATAAAAGGGCGTCAATTTAAAACAGAGATGTGGAAATATTTCTTTATCCAGAGGGTTGTGAGTCTGTGGAACTTGTTGCCATAGGTGGCTGTGGAAGTGAGGTAGTTGAGTGTATTTTAGGCAGAGATTGACAGGTACAGGTGGACACCGACTTACAATGGGGTCTGGTTCCAGGATTTGCATCGTAAGTCGAAATTATTGTAAGTTGGGGTCTACTTGTATAGGTAGCAATGAGCCTGGTCTCTGCCTGGAGGCCGACACTCCTGCCGGCAGCCCAATGTCCCCGCTGCTGCCAGGAGCCTGAGGTGGCACCGAGTAACTAGGGGCAGTGGCACAACTTTGCCACCTACATTGTGATTTGGAGCACATGGAGATTGCTGTCGCTCGCTCTCTCCCTCTTCAATCTCTCTCTCTCAC
Organism: Narcine bancroftii; assembly: GCF_036971445.1. Taxonomy (NCBI): domain Eukaryota; kingdom Metazoa; phylum Chordata; class Chondrichthyes; order Torpediniformes; family Narcinidae; genus Narcine; species Narcine bancroftii. Next base: position 68,285,061 of record NC_091480.1, on the reverse strand, counting down.
CCTCCCACGTTCCCAACCTCCGTTTCACCACAGCGATGCTCTCCAGTCAATTCTTGTCTGTTGGCCTGTGCTCCTCCCCCTGCCATTTCTCCAGCCCCTTTATTTAGGGCGGTGCGGATAGCACAACCAGGGTTCGAAACCGGCGCTGTCTGTAAGGAGTTTGTATGTGGTCCCTATGTCTGTGTGGGGCTACGGTTTCCTCCCACCATTCAAAAGGTTTGGAGGTTGTAGGTCATTTGGGTGGCACGGGCTCGTGGACCAGAATGGCCTGTTACCGTGCTGCATGTCTACATTTATTTTAAAAATTTAAATTTTCCATCCAGCTACAGTGCACGTTATGTCTAAATAGATCATCTGGCCCTGAACTGACCTGATCTGATTGGTGGCAGACTTGGACAGGATCTTGTAATCCAGGGATGGCCAAACTTGCTTAATGTAAGAGCCACAAACGATAAAGCTCAGATGCTTGAGAGCCGCAGGACAAGAACAAAATTCACACAGACGTTTTTATTGTTACCTACACATTTTGTAACAAAACTTTTATATAAATTCTAAGAAATGCATATTAAATGCAATAATATATATTCCTGCCTGCAGTTTTTAAACTGTTAATTTGTATTAGTTCCTGTAATCACAGAGAGACAAATATGTAAAAAAAAAAACCCAAAAAAATGAGAGATATTTTAATCAGATTTCCACCTTACAAAATTAGTCTTATTAGAATCATATTGTTTTATGACTAAAATACAATGCTACAAATATCAGGCTATTAAAGATGCGAGTCGGGCGGGTGAGGGGGAGAGACTGGCAGTGCGAATCAGGTGCATGAGGGAGACTGGCAGCGCGAGTCAGGCGGGCGAGGGGGAGAGACCGGCAGCGCGAATCGGGTGGGCGAGGGGGAGAGACAGGCAGTGAGAGTTGGGTGGGTAAAGAGGAAAGACTGGCAACGAGCTGCATATTAAAGGTCAAAGAGCCGCATGTGGCTCACGAACCATGGTTTGGCCACCCCTGTTGTAATCCATTTTCAACGGTGATCTCTGTTGTCAATTCCTGACACCCTCTCATTCTCTGTTCTTTTAGTACCTGAGGGTGATGATGCCATTTCTCAACTATGGGAATGTGATGAGGTGTCGACGGGATCGATGGAGGGGAGGGGGTGTGATGAGGTGTAGATGGAGTTGATGGATGGGAGGGGGTGATGAGGTGTAGATGGAGTCAGTGGAGGGGAGAGGGTGTGATGAGGTGTTGACAGAATCGATGGAGGGGAGGGGGTGTGATGAGGTGCAGACTGAGTCGATGGAGGGGAAGGGGTAATGAGGTGTAGATGGAGTTGATGGAGGGGAGGGGTGAGATGAGGTGTCGACAGGGTCGATGGAGGGGAAGGGGTGATGAGGTGTCGATGGAGGGGAGGGGAGGCATGTGATGAGGTGTAGACTGAGTCGATGGAGGAGAAGGGGTGATGAAATGTAGATGGGGTCAATGGAGGGGAGGCATGTGATGAGGTTCAGACTGAGTCGACGGAGGGAAGGGGGTGTGTGTGAGATGCGGCCACGTTCATAACTCTTTGCAGTTCCTTGCGGACGTGTGGAGCAGTTCCCGTCCCATGCAGTGATGGACCCTGATAGGTACAAGGAGAAAAAAACCTCGATGAAGGGCTCAAGCCCAAAACGCCAGTTCTGTATCTTTATCTTTGCTACATAAAAGACACTGTTTGACCTGCTGAGTTTCTCCAGCCTTGTGGTTTTACTTCAACCACCGCATCTGCAGACTTGAGTTTCTCTCAGCACTTTTGTGATACCACATACAGGACCCTGATATCCAGCACCTCTCAGTTCAAGAACAATTATTTTTTCATCAGTCTCTTCATCCTCCCCGTAGCCCTAACCGTGAACTATTTCAGGACCACCAGAAGATCTGTCTGCACTACTGAAACATCCATTTTTTTTGTACTAAAACCACAACTGTGAATATTTACATTGATGAGCTCTTCTTCCCTGTTAACACATTGTTCAATTTAATTTACATCATTGTGTACCTGTGTGGCTGCACTTGTGTGTATGGCAAGAATCTCTCGTCATTATGACAAATGACCCAAACTCACCCTTGCCCTGTGTGCCCCTTGGTTGAAGCTCTGCAGAACGTCTGGCACAAATCTTCACTGGGAGTCGGTGGGATTGCTAGAAGGGAGATGGGATATATATCAAGGTAAGTTAAATAACAGCTCTCTTAGAATGAATTACAGCCCTGTAATTATGTTGATCAGACACAGCCATTAACTAGAAGTGATTTTATGACTTTTTCTGAACCTTCAGATCAGATCACAGCCTTGAAAAAATCCTTGATTAATGTAGCTTCCTGATGTACTTATTTTAAAAAAGGTCTTGGGTGGGCTTTTGCTTTAGGCACACTGAGTGGTGTCAATGCACGGACTCCCAGGTTAAAAATGTGATGTCGAGACAAATATTCTCAACACTTTAGAAGCAGATTCTGGCCATTGAAACCTGTGCTGCCCAACTGTAGCCAATTAACCTGGAAACTCCATACATTTGTGGAATGTGAGAGGAGCCCAGAGCAAACCCACACAGACATGGGGGGAGAACGTATAAACCTCTTACAGACAGCATGGGATTCGAACCCACTAATCGTGCCATCTGATATGAGTGCAGGAGAAAAAAACCCAGCAGCTGCCCCAGCTATGTCGGGGCCAGAGAGCTGTCAGGTCCATGGCATGGGCCCAGGCACAAAATGTCAAACACTGTTACTCTGGCTGAGTAGGACTCTGTTCATGGGTTTGTTAGAACCATAGAACATTACAGCACAGAAAAAGGACCCTTTGGCCCTTCTAGTCTGTGCCAAACCATTTTCTGTCTTGTCCCACTCACTTGCACCCTCCCTCCAAAGGCCTCTGTAACCTTCCCATCCAAATTCCTCTTAAATGTTAAAATTGAGCCCGCATTCACCACTTCAGCTGGCAACTTGTTCCACACCCCATGCTCTCTGTGTGAAGAGGTTCCCCCTAAACTTTTCTCCTTTCATTCGTTCCACACCCCCTCCACTCCCTGTGTGAAGAAGTTCCCCCCAAATCTTTCCCATTTCACTCGTTCCACACTCCCACCACTCTCTGTGTGAAGAAGTTCCACCTAAACTTTTCCCTTTCACCCTTAACCCATGTCCCCTGGTTTGTACCTTACCTACCCCCAGTGGAAAAACCCTACCTACATTTACTCTGTCTATCCCCCTCATAATTTTAAATACCTCTATCAAATCTCCCCTCATTCTTTTACGCTCCAGGGAATAAAGTTCTAACCTGTTTAACCTTTCTCTGTTACTCAGTCCCTGACGTCTGGGCAATGTCCTGATAAATCTTCTCTGCACTCTTTCTATCTTATTGACTTCTTTCCTGTAGTTTGGTGTCCAAAACTGCACACAATACTCCAAATTTGGCCACACCAATGTCTTGCACAACTTTACCATAACATCCCAACTCCTGTACTCAATACTTTGATTGACAAAGGCAACACTATAACAACCCTGTCCACCTGTGACACCACTTTTGTTGAGGACAGTTACATTTTCAGGTTAAGGAAAAGATCTTCAGGAGTATTGAAACCACATGAACCTACATTTATATAGCATCTTTAACATTGCAAAATACCTCTAAACACTTAAGAGGGAGTTATACTGCACCCAGTAAGTTCTAAAACCATGGTTTAATTGCTTTAGTTAGGGTCTCGTCAGTATCTCGCCAATACACATTTGGTCATCTTCACGTGGCAGTTTTACATTTTTGCTCCTGTGCCTAAGTTTGTTTTATGGAGTTGTTTATTGTCACCTATCCTGAGATACAGTGAAAAGCTTTGTTTTGTGTGCTACCTAGACAACTCAACCCAGACATGAGGACATCAGGTGGTGCAACAATCAAACAAAAGAACAAGGTGTTTTCCAATGGTAAAAACACAGAAATGCTGAATGAATGTTCTTGAAGGCCCCAGGGCCGAAACGTCAGTAATATATCTTTCCCTCCTATGAACGCTGGGAGACCGGCTGAGTTTCTCTGGCATTTCTGTGTGTTTTTACTACAACCACAGGGTCTGCAAACTTTAGTGTTTCACAGTAATTCAACGAGTGCAGGGGAGAGTGTTCCAAAGACCAAATGCAGGTGAAATGCATGACAGGCTCATTTCAAAAATATAAATTCTCCAACTTCTCCAAAGAATAACATCAAATCATATCTGGAGTCACAGCGTGGAAACAGGTCATTCAGCTAACTGCGTCTGTGCCAACCATCAAGAACTCATTTCCACTAGCCTGACCCTAGCCTCCTTTATGCACCACACATTCCAATCAAGCTCCCCCCTCCCTCCAAGATTCTAGCATCCACCAACACGGTGAGGGGTGGGGAGAAAAGAGGCATCTATAGCAGCCAATTAACCTACCGACCCTTCATGTCCTTGGGATGTGGGGGGAAACCCACCCAGTCAGTGGGAGAGTGTGCAAACTCCTCGCAGCCAGCAAGGCTGGAAGTCAGGATTAATCTGGGGCCTCTGGCACTACCTGCTGGGTACGTGACTGAAGAAGTTGTTTCAACAAGGATGAAGCAGAATTCAGTATAAATGTGTATTCCGTTTAATACTTGTGATGGAACATTTATTTTCCCATTTTTCAAGAACTATTATCCAATTTTGGGCTGATTCCATCAACATTTCAATAAATCATTAGAACAGGGAGGCCCGATCGGCGTAGCAGTCAGTGCAATGCTGTTACAGCGCCTGCGAATGGGGTTCGAATCCCGTGCTGTCTGTAAGGAGTTTGTACGTTCTCCCCGTGTCTGCGTGGGTTTGCTCTGGGGAGGGGGCTCTGGTTTTCTCCCACTGTTTGAAACGTACTGGGGGTGTAGGCTAATTGGGTGTAAATTGGGTGACACAGGCTCGTAGGCTGGAAGGGCCTGTTAACGTGCTATATGTCTGCATTTAAAAAATGAACGAGGTATTGAACGGGAAGACCAGGCCACTTGGAGGCGTTCATTGTTACCAAGGAAACCACATGATTCCATTGAGAAAAACACCTAGTTTAAAAAAAAATGTTAATTTGTCCCTTTGAAGATGAGAGGGAGGAATTAATCATAGATAATACGGAAATGGACTAGGCTTTGAAAAACTATTTTGTTTAGCCTTCATGGTGGAAGACAGGGGTAACATACCTAAGTTCAAGTTTATTTATCATTCGATTGTACAAGTACAGCCCAAGGAAACTATGCAAACACAGACAAACAATGCATATGCATAGTATGTTAATACAAATAGTAAAATAATTAACTATTATTAAATAAATAGTTGAGTCTCGGCAGGTCAGCGCAAGCAGTTCTTTTGGTTGTTCAGCGTTCTCACTGCCCGTGGGAAGAAGCTGATCCTCAGCCTGGTGGTGCTGGCTCTGATCCTCCTGGATCTCTTCCCCAATGGGAGTGGCTGAAAGATGTTGTGTGCACCCTCTTCAGTCAACGATCCTGGCAAATCATGTCTTTGGGGGAGGGTGACCCCAGTGATCCTCTCTGCCACTCTTATGGTCCTACGGATTGACCACCGATTCACTGCTCTGCATCAACTGTACCCACACTGTGTTGCAGCTGGCCAGGATGCTCTTGATAGAGCTCCTGTACAAGTGGGTTTTCAGGAAGTGATGGGATTTGAGGACCTTAATGCAATCACCATCATTGAAGAGGACAAACTTGTCCCTGGTCCTGATGCATCCTGAAAGCAATAGCAGAAGTTCTAGTAAATACACTTGTGGTAATTTATCATTAGCCTCTGGACTCTGGGCAGGTCCTGATGGATTGGAAGACAGCTGTTATGCTACTGTTTATATATTTTTAAAAAAGACGTAGACAAAAGGCAGGGAGCGAAAGTCCAGTTAGCTTAATATCTGTCGACGGGAAAATGCTTGAACCTTTCATTAAATAGTGAGTCATCTGGATCAAAGTTGTTTCATCAGGCAGGCACCATATAGTTTTAAGAAGGGCTAGTCATGTTTGACAAATTTACTGGATGTTTTTGAGGATATAACGAGTGCAGTGGATAAAGGGAAACAAGTGGATGTTGTGTGTGGAAGACATTTTCTGAAGTGCTGCAGAGAAGACCTACTTGAAGATGCACTGAGTTGGGGGTAATGTATTGACACGGAGAGACAATTGGTTAATAGAAGGCACAGGGTTGGGATAAATGGGTGCTTCACTGCTTGGCAATCAGTGCTGAGCGAAGTGTCGCTGGGCTTGGTTCTGGGCCCACAACTGTTCACAATGATTTAGAGGAGAGGACCCAGTGTCGTGTATCCAAGTTTGCAGATGTCACTAAATTGAGGGAAATAAGGAGAGGGGAAATGGGAATTGGTCTTCTGGGAGCCAGTATGGACTTGATTGGCTGAATGGCCTACAGGGATTCAGAACTTATCGTGAACACGTCACAAATTTTGTTGTTCTGTGGCAGTGTCACAGCACAAGCGTTTCTATAAACCACCTTACAAAATGAATAAAATAGTGCACAAAAAAAGTCAAGGTGAGGTCGTGTCTATGGTTCATTGTTCATTCAGAAATCTGATGGCGGAGGAGAAGAAGCCATCCTTGTGCCGCTGGGTGCTCGTCTTCAGGCTCCTGTACCTTTTCCCCCCCCCCCGATGGTAGTAGCATGAAGAGGGCCTGGCCTGGGTGGTGGGGGAGGATAGAGGCAACTTTCGAAAGACACACTGGTGTCACGATGAGCCGAAGTCAGATAAAGCGAGTAGATCTGGGACTGGAGTAAAGTTGGAGAACGCCAAGGTGAATGTGTGCTACCTTTAATTATGGCTGTGAAGTTGTGTTATTTCTTGTCAGATTTAAATGATTACTGATGGTGTGCAGGCACACACACAATCTCATCATTGCACTGTCAGGTTCTGAAGTTGTTAAACTGTTAAAATTTGTAAAAAGCTTTGTAATTCCCTCAATGCCACGGAGTCAACGCATTAAAGGGTATTAATCCACAAAGTAAAGACTTTTCTTGCCAGCTTTCAGAGTGAGCGTTTGATTTGCACTGCATTAGGTTTTAGGGTATGGTACTCATTAAGTTTTTACTGCCAAACATGTTGGCGGTGCAGTGCCCTTTATAAATAATACTTGGTGTCACAGAGTACAATATTTTCCAGGTGACTCTGATCATGTCTGGATGCCAACAAGTTGGTGGGGGGGGGGGGGGGGGGAGGCAAATGCAGTCACCACCTGCAAAGCTTCCCCTCATAATTCCCCCATTCTCTGCTTGCTTTTTGTTTTACAGACTGGAATCGCTTCTTCATACGATCCAGTGAGGGCGAAGGAAAGAAACAATGGTGGCATAAGCAGCACAGTTGGCGCAATGCTGTTGCAGCGCCAACGAGCGGGACCAGGGTTTGAATCCCGCACTTTCTGTAAGGACTTTAGATAGAGGTCCCGTGCAAGCTGTGTGGGTTTTCCTCGGGGGTTCCGGTTTCCTCCCACCCTTCAAAATGTACCGGAGGTTGTAGGTTAATTGGGTGTAAATTGGCCGGAACGGACTCGTGGGCCGAAAGGGTCTGTTACCATGCTGTATGTCTAAATTTGTATTCGAGGCCTTCAGAAGGCTCTTCACGTCAACCTTTTCTTCAGAGAGATATGAGCTTAAGTGCATAGCTGAGACATTTTCGTAGTAAAATCCTCGTAATATAAACATCACACAAAACAAATGAGAATCATAATGAGAATTTATTGAAATAATCATCATGAAATTCATTGTTTTGTGACTTGTTCATGAGAACCATATCACCAGAGCATATTACAGCACAGAAACTGGCCCTTCGGCCCTCCTAGTCTGTGCCAAACCATTTTTCTGCCTCGTCCCACTGACCTGCACCCAGTCCATATCCCTCCATACCCCCTCCCATCCATGTACCTGTCCAAATTCTTCTTAAATGTGAAAACTGAGCCAGCTTGTTCCACACCATCAACACTCTCTGTATGAAGAAGTTCCGCCTTAAACTTTTCCCCTTTCACTCGTAACCCATGATCACTGGCTTGTATCTCACTTTCCCTCGGTGGGAAAAAGCCGACCTGCATTTGCTCTATGATGTGAAACACAAAAGTCTGCAGACGTGGTGATTGTAGTAAAAATACGGAGATACTGGAGGAACTCAGCCGGTCTCGCAGCATCCAGAGGAGGTAAAGATGTATCATTGATGTGTCAGGCCTGAGCCCTTCTTCAAGGTAAGGGGAGGAGAACTTCCTCAGGGTAGGGATACCTCAAAGAGATTTTGCAGCGGAGCAACTGAATGGAGTGAAACATGGAAGTCTGAAGAAACTGTGATTGTGGTAAAAACTCAGAACTGCTGGAGGGACCTGGCAGCATTCAGACCTTGACAAGGGGCTCAGGCCTGAAATGTTGGTCATACAGTATGTCTTGACCTCCCATGGACGCTGTGAGACTGGCTGAGTTCCTCCAGCATATCTGGGTTTTTCCTTTATCTATACCCATTATAATTTTGTAAACTTCAAGCATTTTGCTTCTGATTCACGGTTAGGCCCACCCTTCCATCCAGGCGACCACCCAGCAAATCGCGGAGCGTTTGATGTGGCATGGCGTATGCAACCAGGTTGGGCACTGGACCAGGACCAGTGCACCCACTGCCGAATCTCCAAGGTCCAGAAACATGTGAAGGCACTGCTGCAACCCTTCCAGCCAACACACAAAGAGGTTCGAGCATGTGCATGTTGGCCCACTACCTGTCTCAAGAGGGGCGAGGTACCTCGTGGTCGGACTCACGGGGTGGCTGGGAGCTTTTCCAATCAGTAACACAACAGCAGAGACATGTCCCAGGACCCTGATCACAGCCAGGGTGGCGAGGTTCGGCATCCCCGCTCACATCACTTCAGACAGACGTGCGCAGTTCATCGCAACCCTGCGGTCCATGATGGCGCAGCTCCTGCTTAAGGTGGCGTGCGAGTGGGAGGGGAAAGTTGTGAGTCACTGCTCCAGACCCAATTGTTACTGAAATGTTTTGCTTGAGAGAAATGGTCGTTGGCCCATTTCCTTTGGAGTTCTGCAACCGTGCACATAACGAGTCAACGAGGGACGATTAAAACAGTGGCGGTCAAACTTTTTCTTTCCATCCACATCCCACCTTAAGTAATCCCTTACTGATCACAGAGCACCGATGGCAGAGGGACTACTTAAAGTGGGATGTGAGTGGAAAGGAAAAGGTTGAGAATGACTGGGCTAACTTGATGGTCATCTGCACAAAATCAGAGGGCCTTTCCTTCAGCATCCATCAATGTATCTGGTGGGTCTTGAGAAAACTTGTATGCTGCTACCTGTTTCTGTTCAGGATCCCTTGTGGTTGACACTGATAAAGATTTGTGTTTATCCCAACCAAATGTTGCATTTTGTGCCAGGGCAAAGGTTTTGCATTTAACAATAGATGTCATTAGCTCTTTGAAAGGCCCCTGGAGTTCAACAACACTGGGGCTTGCAGTGAATCTGCTGTCGTGAACTAAATGGTGTTGTTTGAAATGCCTCGATTTAATTTCATCTTTGCAAACTGAAGCCACGGTCATTCTGTCTGATTAGTTCGTTCCGAATTCAAACAGTGATTGTCACGCCGAGGCAGGAATTGGTAGCAAGTGCAGGCAACCTTGTGACAGTCTCAGGCCTGCAGCTGAATTCTTGCTTGATTCTCAAGTTCAGTTGATTGCCATCTGATTGGGCAAGTACAACCTGACGAAACAGCATTCTCCGGTCCTCGGTGCAAAACACGCAGACACACACCCAGACATCAACCCATGTACAGACAAACAATCCACGTGCATGACAAGTATTCATATACAGTAAGACCCCTGGTATCTGGCACCTATGGGGATTGTTAGATGCTGGGTAAGTAAATTTTCTGGGTGTTGGGGGGGTTGCATGGATTGAGGAACTAACGATGAGGCATGCCAATTTTAAGCTTCCGTATTCTTTATGTATTTATTTTCTGCACTTTCATTATTTATTTATTTTTTGGCCAGTTGCTTGAGACCGCTGGTTGCTTTAAATCCAGATTAATAGGGGTTTTTACTGTATACTGGTAAATAAATAAATAATGTTTCATGAATATGAGGGTCTCGGAGGGTCAGTGTGAGCAGCTCCTTTGGTTGTTCAGCTTTATCACTGCCCTTGGGAAGAAGCTGTTCCTCAACCTGGTGGGGCTGGCTCTGATCCTCCTGGATCTCTTCCCCAATGGGAGCAGCTAAAAGATGCTGTGTGCAGGGTGGAAGGGGGTCCTCACTGATTTTGCTCTTCAGACAATGATCCTGGTAGATCACGTTGACATGGGAGAGGGTGACTCCAGTGATCCTCTCTGCTGCTTTTATGATCCTGTGGATTGACCTCTGATCCACTTCTCTGCAGATTCTGCTAAGGGATCCTGCACGATGTTAGTTCTGTTCAAATAAATGGATATTTTATGAAAGAAAGAACAAGATAAAGTGAGCTCTTACTGAATTATTTGCATTTGGTGTGAGATGTTTAATGATTTGAAAGTGTTTAGATAGTAACAGACCCTTTCGGCCCACGAGCCCGTGCCACCCAATAGACCTACAACCCCCCGGTACATTTTGAAGGGTGGGAGGAAACCGGAGCCCCCGGGGAAAAGCCACGCAGACACGGAGAGAACGTACAAACTCCTTACAGACAGTGCCCGGTCCTGATTGCTGGCGCTGTAAAGGTGTTGGGCTAACCACTATATCAGTTTAATAACCTTGTGAAGTATTTTAATAGTTTATTTTTTTACAATAGTAGAAGCAATGGCAATATTTCCCGGTTTACTGAACAACAAAGAATGTCAAAGGACTTTCCCTTCTCAGTGTTTTGCAGGGGTGCTTTGCTAATCTGATTTTGAGATTCAGAAAGGTAACAGGCCCTTCTGGCCTTCGAGCCCACACCATCCAAACACCCACGTGGCCAATGAAGTAACTGAAACCTCCCACAGGCCTTTGGAACGTGGGAGGAAACGAGAGCATCCAGAGGAAACCCACTCAGGTCACGAGTAGAAACTCCTTATAGAGAGGGGCGGATGACCAGATTACATGGGAAGTTGCTGGATGGGACCGTGCTCTTAAGCAGCAAATCGACCCTTTACAACAAGGTAACTCTTGGCCTACTTTTGACGTGAATGTAAGGGATGAGTCACTTGGCAAAATCCGGCCAGATTTTGTAGATTTGTTTTCATAGTCTTGTGACTGTGTCTGGATAAAGTGCATTTGTTACTTACTTTTGAGCACAAATGACTAAATCAGTGTAAACAGATGCCCTGCTGCTTTCTTTGACAACCTTTTAAAGTTTGTGCAAGCCGTGACCAGCAAATCCAGGGACTGAGAACATAATCTATCAAAGCCACAATTTAAAACATGCAGCAGGTAGAAAAGTATGCTCATCTGCCAAGAAACACAGAAAAAAAAACCATGGGCTCCTGATGACAGACAGGGAGAAATCTGGAGACCTTTCATGGTTCCCAGTTGAATGCCTTGGGTATAAGTGAATGCGTGGGATGCAGGTAAGTTTTATATGTCTTGGCGCTACATAACTTCCAGCAGAAATATTTCCACTCTCATTGACTGAGTGAAACACAAAGGAATGTCTGCAATCCGAGTGTGTCCAAGCAGATGATCCTGACCCTGATCCTCTACTTCCTAAGGAGTTTGTGGAGGTTTGGTATGATATTGGAAACCCTGGCAAATTTCTACAGAGGTGAGGCGTAAAGTGTGCTGACCGGCTGCATCACGGGAACACCAGTACCCCTGAGTGTAAAGCTCTCCGAAAGGTAGTGGACACAGCCCAGGACATCACAGGCAAAACCCTCCCCACCATCAAGAACATCTACCGTGTCAAACTCAAATTCACAGAGGGCCAAAATTAAAAACTTGGACTAAGTCGTGGGCCAAACTAAATATTTATTGAAAATTTCCAACAACATCTGCATGTTTTCTCTTCTTTCAACATATGTAATGTTAAACTTTTTCTGATTAAAATAAATGTTTAATAATAGTTTTGGTTAAACTCTTTCCAGAAGAAGCATTAACAAATGAGAAATAAAATATTCAATAAATAATATTTCTCTATAGCCTTTAAGCTCCTTTTAAATGTATTTTTTTTCCACAAGCCAACAAGTCAAAAAAATAACAACTTGCTTCAATGAAAATCCCTTCCTCGAAACTTTATTTATTAATTTTAACATATGAAGAAAGTAAGTAATTCACGTACATAAAAAATACAAAATAAAGTAATACAAGAACAAAGTAACATAGTTAATACAATACCAATCTCGGCATCTCCCCCTAACAACTAAAAACTAAGACTAAAAAAAAAACTATTTTTAACCCTTAAACCCCCCCTCCCCACCCCCACGATAAAGAGTGAAGAATTAATACTATTAGTATAATAAAAAAAAATAAAAAATATATATCTTAAAAAAAAGATTGATATAAAAAACAAAAAAAATATTAATTAAGTATTAATTATTAATCCAAAAATTTTTTATTATATAAGAATATATATGAAAAAACAAAAGCAAAAAGAACTTAAACAAAAAAAACAACTAATAAAAAAAACTAAAATAAAAGAAAAAAAAGAAAACATATATAGAAAAAATATATAATAAAAAAAAGTTTTTTTAAAGAAAAAAAAAGATTAATTCAAACTTATTTAAATTGTATATAATCAATGAAGGGGGTCCCCTTTAACTCATAAACTTCAATGAAAATCCAATCTTTCAACTATGAACAGTCCAAAGTGAACCAAAGAAAATATGAATCCAAGCTTAGCTTGCTACACTGTGATTTACTCTGATTCACCTGGGTCTAAACCAGATACTTGGCATCTCTTCTTAGATGCAAGTTCATCAAACTCTGGGGTCAGAGTTTGCCTCCCACCTGTCTTGAAAGGTCCTGTTTTCTGTCTTTCGTTTGGCCATTTTTCGTAAGGGGTTTATTACGTGTGAGTTGGGCGACAGGTCGCAGATGCTAATGAAAGTAAAGAGAGGAGGTGGGGGCGATTAGCAGGCTGACGGGCCGCAAAGCATTTGCAAAGCATTCTGGGATTTGTAGTATTAGCTGTGCATGCGCTATACTGATGCGGTGGCTAGCGGGCCAGCTCTAATACATGTTTGATATGATCTTGCGGGCCAAATATAATTATATCACGGGCCAAATTTGGCCCACAGGCCTGAGTTTGACATGTGTGGTCTACCGGGAACGCTGCTGTCAGAGAGCAGCAGGATACACCCTGCCCAGCACACGCTCTGTTCTCGCTGCTGCCATCAGGAAAGAGGCGTTGGGGCCACAAGACTCTCCCCACCAGGTTCAGGAACAGCTGTTCCCCCTCGACCATCAAACTCCTCAACGACACACTCAATCTGGGACTCGTTTAAGGACTCGTACTTGTGCACTTTATTGATTTTCTTTGTTCTCTCTGTATTGCACAGTCAGTTTGTTTATATCTCTTTATTTGTTTACACATGTACGTTGAGTACAGTTTTCTTTGCACGACCAATAGGTCGTAATTCTGCCTGGCCCACAGAATAAAGAATCTCAGGGATGTATACGATGCCGTGCATGTCCTCTGATGATAAATATGAAGTTTGTTTCAGGCCTTTTCAGCAGACAGCGCCAGAAAGAGCATGTTTGACGGCAGCAGATTTCCGCTCCTTCCTGTGCTTGTGCGGCATGGCAGGCAAGTGGAGAAAATCTCACAACAATTTCATGGTATTTTAAGACATCCCTAAATGCCACAAACCAAATCAAGGTGAAGATCACCTTTTGTGAATACCACCTCAGCAACAAGGTGGCAGCTGGGGCGTTGTGCACAAAAGTGCTGCAGAAACTCAGCCAGTCACTCAGCATCTAAGGAAATTATTTGGATTATGGAATAGATGTGTTTAAATTTGCAGGTGACACTAAAATTAGGTGGCAGGGCGGGTGGTGCTGAGGACACTGAAAGGCTGCAGGGACACTTGGATAGGAGAACGGGCAAAGAGGTGGTAGATGAAATTCACAGTGGAGACTGTCCGGACATGCACTTTGGTAGAAGAAATAGATGGGCAGGCGATCATTTAAATGGGGAGAAAATTTAAAATTCTGAGGTGCAAAGGAACTTGGGAGCCCTCATGCAGGATCCCCAGAAGGTTAACCTCCAGGTTAAGTCAGTGATGTTGGGATAGGATACAAGAACAGGGCTGTAACGTTGAGACTCTATAAAGCGCTGGTGAAACCTCCCAAGGAGAACTGGGTACAGTTTTGGGCACCATATTTGAGAAAAGACATGCTGGCGTTGGAGAGGGTTCAGAGAAGATTTACTGGAATGATACCAGGAACGAAATGGTTAGCATATGAGGAATGTTTGTTGGCTCTTGGACTGGACTCGTTCGAGTACAGAAGATGAGGGGGAAACCTCAGGGAGACATTTCGAATGTTGAAAAGCCTGGACAGAGTAGATGTAGCGAGGATGTTCCCCATGGTAGGGGAGTCTAGGACAAGAGGGCACATCAGGATAAAAGGGCGTCAATTTTAAACAAAAATGCGGAGAAATTTCTTTATCCAGAGAGCTGTGAGTCTGTGGAACTTGTTGCCACGGGTGGCTGTGGAAGTGAGGTCATTGGGTGTATTTAGGGAAGAGATCGACGGGTATTTGATTAGTCAGAGCATCAAGGGTCACGGGGAGAAGGACGGGGAGTGGGACTGAGTGGATGGGTGGATCAGCTCATGATTAGAATGGTGAGGCAGACTCGATGGATCAATGGGCTGATTTCTCCTCCTATATCTTGTGAAAGCAAAAGATGTTTTGGACCTGAGCCCTTCTTCAGGTGAGCGTGACAACAGATGGGTTTGCTGATTTGAGTACAATTAAATTTATCCTCGCCCTAATCTGAGTGAGATGGATTCATTGAGTAATTTCATATTCTCACCGGCCAGGCTGAACAGAACAAGTTTCTGTTTGACTCTGAGTGATGTGGACAGTGATTATGATCAAGGGGTCTTTGCCTCTGTTCTGAGTATTGATTGATTTGGTGTCAATACCAGGCAGGTCCATAATCGGCCTGAAGACAGCTCATTATGTCACTTCACACTGGCAGAAAAGTGAAGACTAATGAAGGGCGACAGGAAGAGGTTCAAAAGCATGCCAACTTGCATCATTTTCATTAACATTATTCAATTACGGTTTAAAATTAACTGAACATTTTCAGAATCCGATTTATTGTTGTGAACGTGTCATGAAATTTGTGGTTTTGCGGCAGCAGTGTTGTACCGAACGAGGTGCAAAATTGCTATAGATTACAATTCCGTAAATACAAGATTTAAAAAAATAACTAATGCAAAAAATAGGAGAGAAAGTGAGGTCATGTCTATGGTTCATTGTCCATTCAGAAATCTGATGGCAGAGGGGAAGAAGGTCTTTCTGTAACGTTGGGGGGTGAAACACGAAAATCTGCAGTCGCTGTGATTGTAGTAAAAACACACAGAAATGCTGGAGGAACCCAGCTGGTCTCATAGCGTCCATGGGAGGTAAAGATACAACACCGACGTTTTGGGCCTGACCCCTTCCTCAAGGAATAAGCAAAGAACGGGAAGGCGTCGGAATAAAGACTGGACGGGTCTGGGAAGGAGTCCACGTCAACAAAAAGTTGGATACGCCAGTCTTGTCTTTATTCTGAGGCCTTCCTGTTCTTTGCTTATTCTTTGAAGAAGGGCTCAGGCCCAAAATGTCAGCAATACATCTTTACCTCCTCTGGATGCTGCGAGAGCAGCTGAGCTCCTCCCGCATTTCTGTGTGTTTTTACTACTTGTAACATTGGGTGCCCGTCTTCAGGCTCCTGTACCTTTTCCCTGATGGTAGCAGAGTGAAGAGGGCATGGCCTGGGCGGTGGGGGTCCTTGCGGATAGAGGCTGCTTTTTTTGAGACCCCACCACTTAAAAATGTCCTCAATGAAGCGAATACTGATGTACGTGATGGTGCTGGTCGAGTTCACAACTCTCTGTAGCCTTTTCCTGTCCTGGGCATTGGCACTTCATGCCAGATAGTGATGCCACCAGACAGAAAGCTCCCCACAATACTCCTGTAGAAATTTGCAGGAGTCTTTGGTGACATAACGAATCTCCTCAAACTCCTAATGAAATATAGCTGTTGGTGTGTCTTCTTCATGAGTGATGTTGACACCCAGAAATCTGAAGCTTCTTACCTTTTTAACGTCTTGGCTGCTTTCACCTATCAGATTCTTATTACAATATTAATGATCTATTTTTGTAGCTTTGCAATGGAGCTTTTCACCTTCCTGTTGCCAAGATGCTGCTTAGAACCTACCTCACTGATGAAACTTTGGTCACCTATCTTATTAACTTATGTAGCACCAAGAACAATATTAAAAATAATCAATCGCGGATTCGGAAAAAATGCTGGCACTTGGATTTCTGTTCGACAGAAAGCCAGGATTCTCCCAATCTACCAACCCAATGCCACAGTTCACATTCCGTATCAAATTCTGACCTGGTTCAGAATGTGTCGCTGCCGTAAAGAGTTACCCCACGTCCACGTGGGTTTCCTCCAGGTATTCTGGTTTCTTCCCACATTCCAGAGATGTACAGGGTTAGTAAATTAAATTCTCTCTGCATCTCTGCCTTATTGATAAAGTAACAAGAGTCATCTTTGTGGTTCTAGAGATGGAGAAACTAAATATTAAATAAGGGTTAAGATGCTCTTTTCAAATGTAGTTACACAATGGGTAAGCACTGCAGGTTCTCTGCAATGTGCAAATGTCAGGGACTGTTGGCCTGTGAACCACTGAGAAATATTCTTCAGGAGTGTTCCACCTTACTCCATGCACCCAGTCTGCGCTCCACCTTCCACTGTCTCTCAATGTATGCCAAAAAAGGGACAGGGTAAGATTTCTCCCAAATGAAGTAAAGCCACATGTGGCCCTTGTTAATCAGAATCGGAATTTATTGTCATAAACAAAGCATGAAATTCATTGTTTTGTGGCAGCGTCACAGTGAAAACATTTCTACAAACCACTTTACAAAATAAATAAAAATAGTGCAAGAAAAAGTGAGGCAGTGTCTGTGGTTCATTGATTATTCAGGAATCTGATGGCTGCGGGGAACATTCACCTTACTTTCTTCAAGATGCATGAAGCCTATCGATTCTCAGCCTTTTGGCCAAGATCAAGTGTAAGATGCATGAAACCTCACTCATCAAACTGTGGTGATTGGGAGTTGGTGATCCTCCTGACCACTGGAGGGCGTTGAAGATGAATGTCCCACCTCTGGATAGACGCAAAATTCACGAGATCTTGAGTTTGAGAGGTATGTGTTCTGCTCGCGTGCACAGCTGCAGGCAGAGAGCTTTAACCTTTTTTAAACGGACTTGAAATTGAAAGCAAGAACATGCAATTTTGAATTGCTGCAAGATTCAAAGATCTGTGATCAAATTGTGTTCAGAATTATTGACAAGAAACTGAGGGAAAGGTTGCTACAAGAGACGGAGCTTACCTTAACCAGAGCTGTGAAGATATGCCAGTGAATTAGCTCTGCAACAGTGAGTGTCAACACACATAAACAGAGAACAAGTCATAGGACACAGCAAAAAGATGGCGAGACATTCAATTGCAAACAATGTGGCATTCAGCATGCACCAAAACAATGCGCAGCGTATGGAAAAGCCTGTAACAAGTGCAAAGGGCAGAATCACTATGTAAAGTAACATTTTTCCAAAGGGAAACAAGATAGAAGTGGAAGTCTGCAAACTACAGAAGAAACTTCCCTCAGTGATACATTCTTTGTGGGCATGGTAACACAGGATGGTTTGAAACCAGCAGACACTGAACAGCCAAGCATGAAGAGAGTTGAGCTGGACAAATGGATGGTACCATTGCATACAAATGGAACGAATATTCCTTTCAAGCTGGACACAGGGGCAAAGGGCAATTTGATCTGTGAGCGTGACATCAGAGCAATGAAAATAAAACCACATGTCCATCCAAATTCTGTTCAGCTCAAAGCCTACAATAGACAGAGGATCGACACGAAAGGTACATTCAAGGTGAAAGTTCGCAATAAAGAGGACCACCTCATGTTTGTAATAGTCCCAGATGGACATAAATCAGTGCTTGGTGACAAAGCATGTGAAAACTTAAGCCTCATCAAGAGGGTCTACCACATTAACAGTGACAATGTATGAAGCAGCGTAGAGGAAATAATGAATCAATTTCCCAGCATCTTCAATGAGTTTGGAGTTCATGGCTAGTAGATCATGCTCTGAGGCAGGTTCCAGCACCACTAAAAGAAAAGCTCAAGCAGGAACCCCCATGATGTCACTCGGGGTCATAAAAAAAGTAGGGGAGCCCACAGAATGGGTGAATTCAATGGTGTGTGTCAAAAAGAATAATGGTGACCCACACATGTGCATGGATCCAAAAGACTTGAATGCCAATATAATGAGGGAACGTTATCAGATTCCAACCAGGGATGAAACTATGTGAGATGGATGGTGTAAAGTTTTACACTAAATTGGATGCAGCCCAGGGCTTCTGGCAAATAAAACTGCATGAAGATGGGACAAATACTGTACATTTAATACACTATTTGGCCGATACTCCTGTCTGAAGATGCCTTTTGGAATTTCCTCAGCTCCAGAAATGTTCCACAGGAAAATGGGGCACATCACAGAAGGTATAAATGGGGTATGTGTGTACATGGATGACATGATCCTATGGGGATCCATACAGGAACAACAGATCGAGGGGCTCATCAAAGTACTACAGCACATCCAGAAGTAGGGATTAAAGTTAAACTGAGAAAAATTTCCGTTTGGTGTGAAGGAAATCACCTTTCTGGGAGATAAACTGCCAGAGGCAGGTGTGGAGCCAGACAAGAGCAAGGTGAAAGTAATTCTAGAGATGTCCAGACCCACTGACAAAAAAGGCATATTGAGAGTGCTGGGAATGATCAATTTCATTGGTAAATCATACCAAACCTGTCTTCCAAAACAATGTACTTAAGGAAGTTGTTGCAGGACAAATGTGAATTCAAGTGGACAGACAACCAGGAGGAAGAATGGGGATAACTGAAGACCATTCTAATTATAGAAACAGTACTTTTGATGTTCTTTGAAGGTCGAAAATATCTATGGACACTTCAAAGGATGGAATAGGTGCCGTATGACTTCAGCCTGTGGGAGAAGATTTGAGGCCAGTTGCATATGCATCAAAGGCGATATGCACAGATTGAGAAAGAGTGTCTAGGTCTGGTCTATGGGCTCAAGAAATTCCACAGTTATGTACATGGTCGACCAACATCCATGGCAGAGACAGACCACAAGCTATTCATAGTGATAATCAGGAAAAATCTCAGTGAAATGTTGCAAATCCAAAGACTGATAATGAAGGTACAACATTACGACTTTGAATTGGTGGACACATCAGGGAAACTTATTGTGTTAGCTGATGTGTTGTCCGGGGCAATGGCGCGGAGTGAAGCACACAATGAGCGTTCCACAGAGAGAGATGTGAATCTCCATGTGAATTTGATCACTGAATCTCTTCCCGTATCTGACATGAAATCCAAGCAGATGGCAGCTGAAACAGAAAAGGACACAGGTCTACCGAAGGTCATCAAGAATCTGAATGAAGGATGGCCTAGAGGTGAATGTCAGTCACACTACAACATCAGAGCTGAGTTGAGTGTTGTCAATGGGCTTCTACTCAGACAGAGCAGAATTGTCATTCCTCAATCACTGCGTCAAGAGATGCTGAAAGGAGTGCACGAGAGGCATCTTGGAATGGAAAAAAGCAAGAGGAGGGCCAGAACTGCTGTTTATTGGCCAGGGATAAATGCTGACAGTGACAGGATGGTTTCCAGATGTAAGACCTGTTTGAAACATCACACAAAACAGATAAAGGAACCCATGATAATAACTGACGTACCAGCAAAGCCATGGCAGAAAGTTGGGACTGACCTGTTCCACGTGGATAGAAAGAATGACCTGCTGGTTATTGATTATCTATCAAACTATCCTGAGATTGTGTTGCTTCCCAACGTGTCTGCTGCTTGTGTGGTCAAATATATGAAATCGATCTTTGCAAGACACAGAATTCCTCAAATTGACTGCAGTGACAATGGACCATGCTATAGTTGTAAAGAATTCCAGAACTTTGCAGGAGTATGATTTTTGACATGTGACTTCAAGTCCTCTGCATCCACAGTCAAACGGTAAAGCAGAGAAAGGAGTTCACATAGTTAAACAGTTGCTCAAGATAGCACAAGACAGTGGGTCAAATCCGTATCAAGCTCCATCGAGTTACAGAGCTTTGCCACTTGAACATGCCATGTCACCCACTGAGCTTCTGATGGGACGTAGACTATGCACCACACTTCCTTACTCTGCAGACCCAAACAAGAACAGAGATGTCAAATGGAAACAAAAGCATCTGCAATGGAGACAAAAAGCAAACTATGACAAGTCAGCAAGAAGCTTAGGGGCCACTGACACAACAGGACACGGTGAGACTGAGAGATCCCAATAATTGGGACAAAAAGGCTCCTGTCTGGAGGACATAAATCCAAGGTCCTACATGGTCAGAACAGAGGAGGGTCAAATACTGAGGAGGAATCTAACGAGCCTGTTGAAAACGCAAGAAACACTGCAGGAGCAGGCAAATGCAGAAGATCTGGCCTGCAAAGCAACAGAGGAAACAACACCAGTGTTAAACGTAGTGGACCAGCGGACGCACCTGTGTTAAGAAGATCCACACATGTTATCAAAGCACATGACAGACTGAATCACTAAAAGAAAAAGAGCTGCTCACTTAACACATTTGTGCTGCTGATGTTTGTGTTGGTATTTAACTTTAAATTGAAATGAATGCTGTATTACCGTGTAATGTTGCTAGATTGAAAATCTTAAGGAAAGGGGATGTGGTGATTTGGAGTTGGTGAGCCTCCTGACCACTAGAGGGCATTGGAGATAGAATATTCCTCCTTGGGTAAGATGCAAAATGGATGTCCCATGAGGTTGTGAGTTGTTAATAAAATATAATTAATACAAAAGAACCTTTTCTTTATTACAATAAAATAAACATCACATAAGGTGTTCCTTTCCCTCAAATAAATTCCCTCACTACAATGGGAGTGCAATGAAGACTCACAGGGTTGCTTCCTCTGATAGAGAACTTGTGGTGTGAGATTAAATTGGGTCATCCAAGATTCGTTTGTGTAGCATGATCAGTCTCTTTTGCAACAAAGTCCAATTTACAGCATGAACTATATTTATGGAAAAAGTAAAACATCTAAAATTATTCTTTTTGTATGTTTCAATCTTTTATTTGCTGGTGCTTGCTTCTGTACTCATTTGTTGAATAATTGACGGGCTGTATTTGATCAATTCACGAATAACTAAATGTACTGCAGTGGTCATCACTAACTTGTTTTTGAGTGATTATTGCATGTATTTTGTTTTGATGTGTTGATAATGCAATTGTGAAGTGCCTGACAAAACTAGAAAATTTTAAATTTAAATTTTGGTCTTTGTTTTTAAAAAAAGTTACATAGAACATTCCGACACTATACAGGCCTTTCTGCCCCTGATGTCTCCCCTAAACTTTCCTCCTTTCATCTTGTACAGATGTTGTTTGCTGCTCTCACCATTGACCATTTAATAAAAGAGAGTACCAAAAAAAAATGTGATGGAGCTTTTTAAACAGCTATTTCATTCTTTTGACCAATGTCTCTCGTGACAGTACGATGATCTTTATGGGACTGATGGCAAAGGATGAGGAGGAAGATTTGATAAGATGAATTTTCACTATTTAACTGATTTCCCCCATTTTATCTAATGTATGGATGCATATGGGACTGTAGAAATGAAGTTCTTTGCGGAAGGTTAATTTCTTTAATTATTTAAGCAAACAGCATGGTAACAGACCCTTCTGACCCTTGAACCCATGCCACCCAATTTACACCCGATTGACCTACAGACCCCAGTACGTTTTGAATGATGGGATGAAACCAGAGTTCCTGGGGGGGGGGGGGAGGAGGGGAAACTACACAGACACAGAGAGAATACCAAACTCCTTACAGACAGTACGGGATTTGAATCCTGATCGCTGGCTCTGTAACAGTGTTGCGCTAACTGCTATGCCCAACTGTGTCAAGTTATAGTCGTAAACTAACCAGAAGTTGAGAAATTCCAAATATTAAACCTATGAATCGTTTTGAAATCGATGTCAGCTAACTATTGGAAGAGATTCAATGTAAACATTCCTTTACGACACTGATTTTTTTCCTGTACAAATAGTCAAACGTTGCCATCCCACACAGTGTGCCCATCCCCCCCACCCCGCCGCAAAAAAAAAAATCCTTTCTCTGCCATTTATTCAACAAAGTGCTTTTGATGGGCTTGATCTAACTTCTACTGACCCCGGGTTGATGTATCCTGTTTTATTTTGAAGCAGGGCTATTATGAGACGTTTAATTATTTGAGGCTATCCAGCATATGTTTTTAAAAGTAAAATTGGAATGGAGAAAAAGGTTGGCTTGCAATTTACAAGGCTTTTAAAACTGGACAAATGAAGGTTTTATGGCCTTTATAAACGATGTTAAAGATCAGAGGAATGGTCCATGGAGCAAAGAACTTTTCAGGAGTTTCCTTTGCCTGGACTGAATAGTTTTAATTTTACCACTGCACAAAGTGTAGGGAATTCTCTATTACACCTTTCACTCTAACATTTAAGGTTTATTAATTATGCTTCTTGCAATATTTAACAAATAACATTGGGAAACAAGAAAAATGTGGACTACGTCTCATCAATCCTGGACAATAGCAAAGACACAGTGCTCTCTCTGTACCTCGAATGATTTCAATACTATAGACAGCCATATGATGGTAAAAGCTCAACATTCAGATGAGAACCCTTCTTGAGGTCATGTTTCCAATGGAAATTGGACATTTTCCACCTGGCTCCCCAAGTAGGCTCAGCGACTGAGGCACCCACACGGGCTGCTGGAGACGGGCTCGTAGGAACCAGGTATCGGAGCCGGGATTCGAGAGGGTGATGAGGACAAGAAGGGCTCCCGAAGGGGCCTCTGGTGCTGAAGGGGTTCCTGATTGGGTTGGTTTGGATCTGGTGCCCGGGTGGCCGATGGATCGAACAAGAGGCTGCGGGAGCGCTGGAGACAAATATACAGACACTCAGGGACTCTCTTTTGCTTCTCTTTCTCTCTAATTACACGAATGGTGACTTTTTGTCTGCTTTATGGCAGGTACAAGGAAATTTTGTGTAATATTATGTATTCTGTACCAGTACCTTGACAGTTAAAAAGAATTTGGACGGGTACATGGATGGGAGAGATACCAAGGGCTATGGACTGGGTGCAGGTCAGTGGGGCTACTATAAAAATGGTTCAGCACAGACAAGGAGGGCTGAAGGGGCCTGTTTCTAGCTAGCTGCTGTTGATAACCCCATTGTTCAGTAACTTATTTTCCATATAAATCCACCAAACTTTCACCCAAGCAAAATAAAATCCCTGAGAATTATGGATAAGTATGGCTGTATGTCCTACCTTAATTTATTAATGAACCAGGGCCCCCTCATTCTTTTAAATGAGCCTGTTTTATTTTGCCTCTATCACTCTATCTGGAAGTCAATCGGCACATGAATCATTCTTTGTGCAAAGAAGAATTTTCTGTCATCAATCCGAAGTTGACTTTTACTAGTTTGAACTAGTGTTCCCTTATCCCACTCTTGATAGCTTTTTTCTATTTTAAAACCGTATTTCAGGTTTTCTTTCTTTGTTCCCTTCACATGATGTTGATAACTTTCTGCCCCCGACACCCAGGTTCAGAATCACGTCAGTTCCCATTACTCAGTCCTGACATTGAGGGTTAATTTGACTGTACACTCTCTCTCGCACATGAATCCCTCTCTTGTATCTTGATAACTAAAACTTGATGCAATTTTCAGGGTGCAGTGTGGTTAGAGCACTGGCTTGTCTGACTGCACACTTGTCTGAATTATATTTTAATAACTTGGCAATTTGCTGGAACATTTTATTGGTTCTGCTGTTTGGGTATCAATTCAGACTCTCAGAATCCCTTCAGACTCAAGCCAACGACACACAGCGATGGCAGTTCAACATTGACTGGAAAGATCTTGAGGAATATCCTGAATCTGTGACTGTTGAAATTGTTTCTCTTCTTATCCAATTTAGTAAGAAGTGTTTTCCGTATATACGTGTGTAATATTCGATCCCATATAAACGTCGACCCCTTAATTTTGGCCCAGGCCACCTGTCCACTGGAGTTCCTGACACCCCGGCCGCCCGCCCATCTGAGCTCCCAACGCCCTGAACATGGACTTACCACCTGGTCCCAGCCAGCTGCCATGTCCATTCAAGCTCTGAACGACGCAGCTACTTATTGCGGTCAAAAGTAGTACACGTGTAATCGTCGACCCCCTAAATTTTACTCTAAAATTGGTCCACAAAATTCGACTATTACACAGGTAGATGGTAAAATGGTGCGAATAATGTTCTAAATTGCATATATTTCAATGCAGAGAGTATTGTTGGAAAGGCAGACAAGCTCAGAGCACAGATCAACACTTGGAGTTATGACATTGTGGCCATGAGTGAGACATGTTTGCAGGAGGGCAGGACTGGCAGCTCATTGTTCTGGGCGTCTGTTGCTTTAGATGCAATAGAAAAGGAGGAATGAAAGGGGGAGGAGTGGCATTGCTTGCCGGAGAAAATATCACAGCAGTCCTCAGATAGGACTGACCAGAGAGATCATCTGACGCTATAAGGATGGAGCTGAGGAATGGGAAAGGAATGATCACATGAATGGGATTGTATGAATTGGAGGAGCAAATTTGTAAAGAGCTAGGCATAAGAAAGAAACAAGTTGGAGTTTTAACTTTCCACATATTGACCTGGACTCCCATGTAAAAGGGCTGGATGGCTTAGAGTTTGTCAAATGTGTTCAGGAATGTTTTGTAAATCAATCTACTGTATGGAGATACCAACAAGAGAGAGAGAGTGCAATACTGAATCTCCTATTAGGTGAACAAGTCAGGACAGGTGACAGAAGTGTATGTAAGGGCACACCTCTGATCTCATGATCATAATGCCATCAGTTTCAAGGTCAGGATGAGTCTGGTCCTTGGGGTGAAATTCTAAATTGGAGAGAGGCTAATTTTGATGGTAGCAGAAAGGATCTGGCAAGTGTGGATTGGGACAGGTTGATTTCTGGCAAGGAGGTGCTTGGTAAGTGGGAAGCCTTCAACAGTGAAATTTTGAGAGTAGAGAGTTGTTCCTTACAGAATTAAAAGCGAGACTAGCAGGAAGAGGGAACCTTGGTTTTCAAGCAATATTTGCACGGTGGTTAAGACAAGGGAGATGCACAACAGGTACAGGTAGCCAGGAACAAAGAAGGTACTTGAGTGAAGGAAATGCAAGGAAAAACAAGAACGGAATGGGGGGGGGGGGCGGAAATAAATGAAGGGTTTGGCCAACAATGTGAAGGAAAATCCCAAGGGCTTTCACAGATCAATTAAGAGCAAAGGAATAGCAAGTAACAAAATTGGTCCTCATGAAGATCAGAGTGGAGCAAAAAGAAATGAATTGAATTGATTTTCTGCATCTGAATTTACTCAGGAGGCGAACACAGTCTATAGTGGTGAGGTAAAACAGCAGTGAGCTCATGGACCCTGTGCAAATTACAGAGGAGGAGTTGTTTGTTGCCTTGAGGCCAATAAGGGTGGATAAATCCCCAGAGCCCAACAAGGTATTCCCTTGGACCTTGAGGGAGGCAAGACCCCTCACAGAGATATTTAAAATATCCTTAGCCACAGAGGTCGCGGAGAATTGGAGAAAAGCTAACGTTCAGTTGTTTAAGAAAGGCTCTAAGAATAATGTGTGTGATTATGGGTTGCTGTGTCTGACATCAGTAGTGGGTAAGTTATTACAAGTTGTGTTAAGAGACCAGATATACAAGTATTTGGATCGCAAGGGACTGATTAGGGATAGTCTACATGGCTTTGTGCATGGTAGGCCATGTTTAACCAATCTTATAGAGTTTTTCGAAGAGGTCACCAGGAAAGTTGATGAAGGAAAGGCTGTGGATGTTGTCTACATTGACTTTAGTACGGCCTTTGACAAGGGTCCGCATGGGAGTTTGTCAAGAAGGTTCAGTTACTTGGTATCCAGGATAAGGTAGTAAATTGGATGAGACATTGTCTTTGTGGGAGAAGCCAGAGAGAATGATTGCCTGTCAGACTGGAGGCCTGTGACTAATGGTGTGCATGCTTAGTCAAGATAGATACAGACAGGCTACAGCAGCAGCTCACATATACAGATGCTGTGCATTACATTGAAATAGATTGAACACATGTTGATGCACATGCAGGATCAGCAAACACCAGAGGACATGTGTACAAAGTGAAGGAAGGAAAGTGTAAGGGAAACATTAGGGCTAAGTTTTTTTTTTACACAGAGAGTTGTGGGTGTCTGGAATGCCTTGCCAAGGATGGTAGTGAGGCTGAAACATTGGGGGCATTTAAGAGACTCTTAGACAGACACATGAATGGAAGAAAAATAGAGGGTTACGAGGTGGGGAGGGTTTAATACATTTTTTTTGGAAGGAGTATATGGGTTGGCACAACATCGAGGGCCAAAGGGCCTGTACTGTGCTGTAATGTTCTATAGTGAGTGTACTTAACAATAACATTTATTGCCTTCAGGAAGATTCAATACAGCAGAAATGTCTCGTCAATGTCGCAACATACATTCTGGTACATTTGTGGTGAGTATACGTTTAAGGCTCAAAGACGCAGCAAGAAAGCCTATGAGCTCTACTTCAATTGTAAAACTGGTGGCCAAGACAAACCCTGGGCTCCTCACATTTGTTGTGCAACGTGTACAGTCAACCTGAGAGCTTGGCTCAGGGGTACGCCGAAGTTAATGCCATTAAAAGTCAATTGAATGTTTCTCCAACTTCTGACATGATACAGCAAATCTGAAATGATCTTTGTGTTCATCTTGAAGTTCTCTATCATCATCCCCGATTTGTTTTCAGGAAGTAAACCTTTTGAAAACAAATTGTTGTCCAGTGTTATTGGGATGTTAACAATAAAAGTGTATTTAAAGTACTGTAACCTGCCTATCCAAAGCCATAGTTTTTTGAGTATGGTCCATATTAAACCTCAGACCTTGAAGAAGGACTGAAGAAATGTTGATAATATATCTTTACCTCCTATGGACGCTGTGAGACAAACTGAGCTCCTCCAGCGTTTCTGTGTTTTTACTACAATCACAGCTTCTGCAGACTTCTGGGTTTCACTCCATATTAAAATCTTCATGATGGTGATGATTTATTGTCATATACTTAAGTACAACGTACAGACACACTGAAATTCTGACTTACTGCAGAAACGCAAGTAACAACAACTACAATAGTAAAATTTAAGTCACCGTAATGTGCCACTGACCACTCTCTTGTGAAGGCTCTGCAGCTGGTTAACACCTCATACCATCACATGATGATGGTCAAAGGATATTTTGCTGACTGGCTGCATCACGGTCGGACATGGGACACCAATAACCCTGAGTGTAAATCCCTGCAGAAGGTAGTGGACACAGCCCAGGACATCACAGGCAAAACCCTCCCCACTATCGAGAACATCGACAGGGAACGCTGCTGTCAGAGGGCAGCAGCGATTACCAAGGATCCACACCGCCCAGCACATGCTCTGTCCTTGCTGCTACCATCAGGAAAGAGGTGTATCCCCAGATTCAGGAACAGCTGCTCCCCCTCCACCATCAGACTCCTCAACAACAAACTCAATCAGGGGCTCATTTAAGGACTCATACTTGTGTACTTTGTTCATTTTTTTTCCTCTTTGTATTGCACAATTTGTTTACAATTCGTTATTTGTTTACATGTGTGTGATGCGCTGCCGGTCAGAAGCAAATACACAAAACCAAAAGACTGTACAACAGGCTTTATTCGACCTGAACTTCCACAGAGCCAGCTGTGAGGAGAGCTGCTGTAAACTCTGAGAGTGTCTTCGAAAGGGCCGGCTCATGCTTATATCCCAGAGGGTGATTGACACCCGACCAGGTGGGGTTTGGTCCATTCAGGTCGGCTGATTGACAGCCGGCCAGGTGTTGTCTTGTCCCCATGCTCTCCTGCAGGTACAGAGGTTACCTCCTGCAGTCGTGTACTACCACAATGTGTACGTTGAGTCAGTTTTTTTTGCACTAGCAATAAGTGGTAATTCTGCCTGGCCCGCAGGAAAAAGAATCTCAGGGTTGCATGTGATATCACGTATGTCCTCTGACAATAAATCTGAATCTGAATCTAATACAGTAAAAATGTAATGTTCACAATATACTTCAACTTTTGTCTGTTGTAAGAGTTTTGTACCTCCAATTATAGCATAGCTGACCATGATGAAAAATGATATGAAAACATTGCGTGTCCCGGTGATGTTGGTTAAGCATCCTTCAATTCTGGGAAGTATGTGACAAAAAGCAACAAAGACCATCACAATCAGAACAGGACAGAAACATAACTCTGTGGTTCAAAGGGGATAGGGCAGGTAAACTCAAAATACCCATGGCATGGCTAATATAGCGACTGCCTCCAGAGCTCCAGTGAACTCTCTGGTGCTGTCTGTGTGGAGTTTTGCACCTTCTCCCGTGATCTCATGGGTTTCCTCCAGTTTCTTAGCATGTCCCAAAGAAGTGCTCATGGGGGAGGTGGGGGGGGAGGGTTGCTAAATGGCCATTGTAAATTGCCCAGTGGTTGAATCTGGGCTGAGGTGAGGAGAATGCGAGTAAAATACAAAGGTTCCCTTTTATGTCCTCTTACTTTCCCACCTATCTCTGTGTCATCAGCAAATTTAGCAGCACGGTTAACGCAGCATAAATGCAACACTGTCCCAGCGCAGCGACCTGGGTTCGAATCTGGCGCTGTCTGTAAGGAGTTTGTACATTCTCCAGTGTTGGTGTGGGTTTGCTCCAGGTTCCACCTGCCCTCCATAGTGTCTTGGGGGGGGGTGTTGGTGTAGGTCAATTTTGTGTAATTAGACGGCATGGGCTCGTGCGATGGAAGGGCCTGGTACCGTGCTGTATGGCTAAATTAGCAAAGTCATGAAGTTGTATGAGAATCAAATTAAAGAGCTGTAATTTTTGCTACAATATACACTTAATCTAATATCTCTGAAGTGTTCAAATAATTATTTTGATGAAATAAAAATCCAGACAGATGATATTAATTTTGGCCTGATAAGTGTTAAGCCATTATTATGCCTTTCTACATTGTGCTTTTTTTTAAACAGTGAGAATACAGTAGTTTTCAAAGTGTTAACTCACTGATTGCAGAGTGCAACAGCACATCCCCTGGAGCATGGCAGTGGAGAGATCACCTCATCTCCTTCAGATCTGCACGTGAGCAATTGCTGTCCAACTTCCGCCAGTTGAGAGTCTCACTGCTCTTCCAATCACAGCTTCCAGCCCCTCACCTTAATCAATCAATTCAGTTCTGCATTTACCAAAGGCTTCAAGAATTTAATGACCTGCTCCTGGACATAACCCAATTCAGTTAATTAATGCACTGCTAATAAGTCAATAGCCATGTCTCTCATTTGAACTTTCTTGTTCAATGCTCGCAACTAACTGAAACCTGCTCTCAATCGTCATAAAAAGTATATTGTGGATTGATACATGCCATGTTCTAAAGCACTCTACAAATTTAAGACTACTCCATTAATAACCCCGTGGTCAAAGACTTGACATAGGTCACCTCCCTTTCAAAATTTAAGGCCAGTGGAGAAATTGAATCTTTGAAGTAAGGGTACAAATAAAAACTCCCATTAATGCCTCTCTAACCTCTTGAACCCAAGCACCTGTTCAGTTCAACCACCCTTTGCCACAGCTCTTTCATTTGCAGTTTGAATGTCTCCAATGTTTTTTGTCTTCAAATCCTCTTTGGTCAATCATTCCAAATATTTATCAACTTTTGAGGAAACTTTCTTCCTTTTCTCAGTTTTAAAATGAATGTTTCAATTCTGCAACCTCTCAGTTTCTTTAGATTTAGAAAGCAATGGTTCTCAACCTTTTTCTTTCCACTCACGTCCCACTTTAAGTAATCAGTGCCATCAGTGCTCTGTGATTAGTAAGGGATTGCTTCAGGTGGGATGTGGGTGAAAAGAAAAACTTTGAAAACCCCTGTTTTAATCGTCCCTAATTGACTCGTTATGTGCACGGTTTCAGAACTCCAAAGGAAATGGGCCAACGACAATTTTTCTCAAGCAAAATATTTCAGTAACAATTGGGTCTCGAGCAGTGATTCTCAACCTTCCCTTCCCACTCACATCCCACCTGAAGCAATCCCTTACTAATCACAGAGCATTTATGGCACAGGGATTACTTCAAGTGGTCTGTGAGTAGAAAGAAAAAGGTTGAGAACCACTGGTCTAGATATTTAGAGTCACAGGGTCACACAGCATAGGAATAGGTCCTTTGGCCCATCTGGTCTGTACTGATCCTCACATGGATAGGAAGGCAGGAGAGAACATCCACGTCCACCCATGGCCTCTCGGCTGTTGGCCTGTGCTCTTCCACCTGCCCCTCCACCCCCTACCTTTTCATTCAGGCACCTGCCTGCCTTTTTTCTTGTACCTTGAAGAAAGACTCAGGCCCGAAACATCGGTTATTATAGCAGCTCGGTTTGCGTAAGGGGTGGCAAGGTTAGCGCAACACTGTTACAGCGCCAGTGAGTGGGACCAGGGTTCGAATCCCGCCGCTGTCTGTAAGGAGTTTGTATGTTCTCCCCGTGTCTGCGTGGGTTTCCCCCGGGGGCTCTGGTTTCCTCCCACCCTTCAAAATGTACCAGGGGTGTAGTTTAATGGGGTGTAAATTGGGAGGCACAGACTCGTGGAGCCGAAATGGCCTGTTACTGTGCTGTATGTCTAAATTTAAAATTTAAATGTAACCTCCTATGGACACTCAAAACCTGTAGAGTTCATCCAGCAATTTTATATTTTTACTACAATCACAGCATCTGCAGACTTTCATGTTTCACAACCTTAAAATTTGATTTATTAATGTCCATTTTTCATGGTGCATTGAATCAGAATAATTGTCAGGATAATTTGGAAAGGAAACTGAGAAGATTGTTCCACTTGGAGCAGGCATTGACTCAATGGACCCAATGCTTATTGTGCAATATCAGTCCTACATTTCTAGCCATCCAAATGTTAAATATGTGAATGAAAGAAATCACATTGAAAAGTCAATGGGGTTCACCTGAATAACTATGGCTGCAGCAAAGTGGCCGAGGTGAGTGATGGTACATTCCTGTGCCATCTCAGGCCTGTTGTCATTAGTTAGCCAGACAAGATGAGAACACTGGTTTCTCCTCCAATTGCTAACCTGACTTGGGCGGAACTGACCTTGCATTTTTTTTTATTGCTTGCAGCTCATGCAACACAACTCCGCTTTAGACATGACCTGACCTTTGATTAACTTCAAGGTAATTGATAAGGCAGGTAGGGATGGGCCAGCAATTTCCATCCAGGACCAAGTCATAAAAACAGAAGGGGAAACAGCCCATACCTTTGCAATCAATGAACTTTTAAAAAATCTTTCCCTCCTTCCAGAAATATTGTTGTTTTGACTTTTCAATCCCTTTTACCATCTATTTGAATGACCTTCTCTCGGACACTCCACATTCTCGTAACTTAAATATTTTGCCTGACTGTATCGACTTTGCCATTTCTTCACAAAATCGTCAAGCTTTGTCTGCCCAGATAATCGGAAATTACATGACATGGAGCCACCTCTCTGTGGTTTAACTTGCACACCTCGTCAAGTTCATTCGACAATTTGAAGTCGTCAGAGTATGGTGGATCGCAGGAGTCAAAATGCCAAGCGAAATTTTTTTTAAATTGAGAAGAGTGAACGAAATGAGATTTCTTAATAGAACCCAGAGGGGTTCAAGAATGACCTGACCCGTTTAACTCTCTTGTGAGTATGTTGCTCCTGGTAATGAGGTCGCCATGATTGGTTGAATATTTTCTGAAATTCCACAGACTCCTGTGGGATATCCTGTGGTTAATGGTGCAGTCCATTATTTATGAGATGATTGCAGGAATCAAGCTGTGAGCCTTAAGCTTGGGAGTCCTTACTCTTGCGTTAATTGCAGTGGATCGCTGAACCTGGCGCTCAAAATTAGGGAGGGACAAAAGGCTTCACTTTGGACAGGACAGTAGAACAGTATTATTGAATACTTTTAATAAATCCTGCAGGATTTATTGATTTCCTTTATGGATTACAGCACACTATAACATTATCCATGTGCTTAACATTAATTACCTGGTTGTCTTTTTTTTCGAGATGCAAACCAGCTATGAAACCTATCTAATTTCTGAAACATTGACTCCTGTAAGAACAACTCATTTCCTTTCTATCATTTGTCTCTGCTCCTCCTTCAGTGTTGCAAATGATGCAGGGTGCTGCCCCTTTAAGAATGCCTGTGCTGAGTCCCAGTACTCAGTGCTGTGTGTGTTCCAGAGGTAACATAGCCTGCCCGCCACCTTTTCTGTCTGTTAGTTTGGGTCGTGTTTCCACTATGGGATGGAAGCCAACTAACTCTCCTACTGTGACTGATTTCAGGAACATAGTCCTCCGTCTTCTTCCAGGAGTTTGATTTCCACACCTGCACCAGACTGGAATGATGCAAATAATGTTAAGGAAGAACTTTTAAAGACCCAGGTACTGCAGAAACCAAGAGTATATCCAATTTAAGAAATATCTCAGTTAATGTAGTTTTGTTCTTGTCTGTATAAAATCAGGAGACCTTTCATATTAGAGGCACAGAATTCTCACGGGTAATGAGATTTCAAAATGGTAAGGGTAGAGGCTAAAATGTTATAGTTTCTCTATGATATTTACAGTACTGCTTGTTTAGAATTTTTACCAATTCTATGAAGGTCATAGGGCTTTTTGAGAATGCAAGGGGCGGGGGTCAGTCAGTTTGTCACTGTGGATCAAGCAAGAAGTCTTGTTTGATGGTTGGTAAGAACATGTTTCGAGAATGTTTGATGACCTCGACCTCAAGTTACAGTATTTCAAATATCTCCAACACTCTTAAGCATTTCAAGTTATCAAGTGAGAATTGTAATAATTAACAATGCTTCTACAACTGAAACAATCGTCTTCTGTCAAAGATGAAATGCAGGCGCAGTTCAAAATTGTATTGACATCGATAAACAACATTAAACTGAACTTCTTGTTGGATTTCGTTATGGAACAGAGAACAAGATGAGCATCAATATCTAAGTTAAACATACCGACATTCAGAAGAGAATCGGTCTCTACAATAAGGATTACAAATTGAAATTTGTAACTTGAAATGCCTGCCGCTCATTTCACAGTTGTCAAATAATTGAGTTTTTGGGGGAAAAAAAATAAGAAATAATGCTGGTTTTATCAAGTTTCAGTTCTCTTTTATTTTCATTCTTTATGGCCATTGTATTGAATTGTGACCAAGATTATGACATTATTCAAATAAAAGACAGTAAGATTTTCTCAGTGTGCTGGTTAACAAGTGTGCTCTGTATTTTGCCTTTATAATTACACGACTAACTTTGAGGATCTTTTCATTTTAGTTAATGAGCAAACTTGCAGGCTCAATTTTAACATTTAAGAAACATTTGGACAGGTACACGGAAGGCTATCGACTGGATGCAGGTCAGTGGGACTGGGGAAAAAAATAGTTTGGCACTGACTAGAAGGGCCTGTTTGTGTGCTGCAACGTTCTACGGTTCATTACAGGATTGTCGAGAGCTGTTATTTATTATAAAAGTTGTCATCTACCTGGTGAATCTGGTTTTTCTCAAACTGGAAAGGGAACAGTTTTGGTTTCTTCATTGTCAGTGAGTCTTGGAAGTTACTGTATACAATTGTAAGGTTTAGTTCTTAGCTGATGGTTTAGCTTTGGAATGTACTGCCTTTCTGTTTCCTGGCTTGGGATATCTCAGCTCCTCTCCCTTCAAGTGCACCATTGTGACCCTGGGTTGTGATTGACGGATTATTGGTGCATTCAAAGCATCACAGCCGAGCTTCATCTAGTCCGAATCTGGCATCCCACAGCGTGCGTTTTTATCAGCACAGGTCCAAAAATGGAGACCTGTGGATAGGCTGGGACTTCTCTCTGGAATGCAGGAGGCTGAGAGGAGTCCTTACAGAGGTTAATAAAATCATCGCAGGCAAAGATTGGTAAATAAATATAGTCTTTTTTTTGAAGGGTAGGGAAATCTAAACCTAGAGGGTATAGTTTTAACCCTTTGGACTCCAGCTATTTTTAATCTTTCATAATATATCCTCCATGGAAATACTGGGTCCATGGGTAAACTAGAGTATGAACCAGCTGGTGGTTGGGTGTAAAACCAGTCCCGGAAAATGGGGACACGGAGTACACATGCTTGTTGGTAGTCCCTGAAAACTGGGACACGGAGTCCAAATGGTTAAAGGTGAGAGGGGAGAGATTTAAAGGGGACCGTGAGGGGGACCTTTTTCACACAGAGGATGGTGACTGTGTGGAACGAGCTGCCAGAGATGGGAACAATTACACCTGCTTAAAAGACATTTAGGCAAGTGCGTGGATCAGAAAGATTTTGAGGGATCTGGGCTAATGGGACAAGCTTTGGTACACAACTTGGTCGGCATATACAAGTTGAGCTGAGGGGTCTGTTTCTGCACTGTAGAACTCCATGACTCTGCTGACCAGGAAAGGCAACTTTACCTTGTCATTTAAATTTAAAATTAAAATTTAGACATACAGCACAGTATCAAGCCCTTGAGCCAATGCTGGCCAATTTACGCCCAATTAACCTCCACCCTCGGTACATTTCAAAGAGTGGGAGGAAACCAGAGCCCCCGGGGAAAACCCACGCAGGCACTGGGAGAACGTCCAAACTCCTTAGGGACAGTGCGGGATTTGAACCCCTGTCCCGATTGCAGGTGCTGTAACAGCGTTGCGGTAACCACTACACCAACCGTGCCTCCCCTTAACATATGGTTCTGCTTGGCAGATAAAGCACAAGGCACAGAGTAATCCTCGCAGAGATTCACATCCACACCAAGTTGGGATTTTTTTTTTTTTTTTAAATTTTTTTATTTTTCACACCATAAATCACATTAGCCATGATATACACTATTTCTTTTTCACACATATACAGTGACTTTTTCTCCCCCCCCCTCCTCCCAAGCCACCGCCCCAGCCCCCCCTCTCACCAAGTTGGGATTTTCCAGGTTTTCCAGTATCTTGAGTTTATTGTTCTCTTCCATTTAAATTGGTTGATGGAAAGTTTTTTATGTAGTTTAAGAGAAATTACACCAATATTTCTTCATGTTCTCCAGCTAGCTTCTATTTGGCCCTTCGACTGAAGAGGTCAAGAGATGACTTGGGGGCTCAGATCTGACCTTACTGACAGGGACTCTTGACTCCTGCTGAAAGCACTCGGAGAATTAGTTTCACCTCGACTAACAAGGAATAATGAATGAGTAATCACCAGCTAAATCCAAACCTCCCCCATCTTCACAAGATACAGGAGCAGAAGGGGGCCCATCAGCCCATCGAGTCTGCCCTGCCATTCTAATCATGAGCTGATCCATCCTCCCACTCAGCTCCACTCTCCGTAATCCTTGATGCCCTGACTAATCAAATACCTGTCTCTTCCTTAAATACACCCAATGACCTCACTTCCACAGCCACTTGTGGCAACAAGTTCCACAGACTCACGACCCTCTGGATAAAGAAATTTTTCTTTTAAATTGATGGCCTTTTCTCCTGAAGTTGTGCCCTCTTTCTCTGATCATGGGAAGTATCCTTGCCACATCTACTTTCTCCAGGCCTTTCAACATTCAAAATGCCTCAATGAGATCC
This sequence comes from Narcine bancroftii, assembly GCF_036971445.1. Lineage (NCBI taxonomy): Eukaryota > Metazoa > Chordata > Chondrichthyes > Torpediniformes > Narcinidae > Narcine > Narcine bancroftii. The sequence continues at coordinate 68,249,059 of NC_091480.1, read as the reverse complement.
CCCCTCATCCTTCTGTACTCCCAACGAGTACCGTCCGAGAGCTAACAATCGTTCCTCATGTACTAACCCTTTCATTCCTGGTATCATTCTAGTAAATCTTCTCTGACACCAGCACGTCTTTTCTCAAATACGGCGCCCAAAAGTGTACCCGGTTCTCCAGGTGAGGTCTCACCTGTGCTTCATAGTCTCAACATCACATCCCTGCTCTTGTATCCTCTCCCTCTAGAAATGAACACCAACGTTGCATTCACCTTCTTCACCACCGACTCAATCTGGAGGTCAACCTTCAGGGTGTTCGACATGAGGGCTCCCAAGTCTCTTTGCACCTCAGAAATTTGAAATTTCTCGCCACCTAAATGATCACCTGCCCGTCTATTTCTTCTACCAAAGTGCATGACTGTACACTTTCCAACGCTTGCCCGTTCTCCTATCCAAGTCTCCCTGCAGACTTTGGCATCCTCAGCACCACCTCCCCAACCATCTTGCATCAATCTCTTCTGTCTCCTCAAAGACATTGGTTGAAATCAATCAGTCTCGTCTTGCTTGGGTAAGGAAGGAAGTTTACAGAAAACTCTGCGGGTTGGGTGATTTGAAAGAGAGAATGGTATTCTTTGGCAATAATGAGTTACAGGAAATAACAGAAAGATAAATACGATTCTGACAAACACTTGTTTTTAAAATCCTTTTATGTGCAATGCTTGGCATAAGAGCTGAAAGGTTTTTAAATGGATTTAACAATCTAAATGTAGAAAAAGGGAGGAGTTACAATTAAAGTGGGGAAAGTTGACAGAACTATTTTTTTGTTATTGCAGAATTTAATATCCAATGAAATCATAAAAAGGAATTCAAATTGATTTTGGTTTTGAATCAAGGATTTATACCAGAACCTCAAAGATAGAAACTTCTGTTCCACTTGCTGAACTGGTCGAAAACACACTGAAATATAGCTGTGTCTGTACTGCTCAGAATATAATGGAACCAAAATGATTGGAAAATGATCCCTGAATGTTCAGAGCTGTACTTCAATGAGCTGGTGAAACAAACAGACCACATAAATTTGTAACTGCTTTCAAACTAAAATACAAAGTTCACACCCCGTTGAATGCCTCAGCCAGTTAATCAAATTTTAAAGATCTGGTTGGTCAGACAGGGCCAAAAGAAGCTGGTAGTTTTTAAAATTGAAAAACTTTTAGACATACAGCCCGATAACAGGGCTTTTTGGCCCACGTGTCCGAGCCGTCCAATTTACACCCAATTAACCTACACCCTGGTATGGTTTGAACAGTAGGAGGAAACCGGAGCCCCCGGGGAAAACCCACGCAGACACAAGGAGAACGTACAAACTCTTTACAGAGCATGGGATTTGGACCCTGGTGCTGTAATAGCGTTGCCCAGGATTAACGATTCAGAACCTGTTGTTAAAGAGAGAATATTATTGGTGTACTTGGTTTTTAAAATGGTGGTGTTTCTAAATTCAATCTTTCTCTTCCAAATGATTGGTAAAAGCATGAAGAGATGATGACACCCCCCTCCCCCACCCACCCACATTATAAACCAAATGTCACGATTAAATTTTAGGTTCAAATTTCTGAAATGTCTTTGAGGTTTCAACTAATTCTGGATTTTGGAAGAAACAGATGGGTAAGGCTGTAATTTTGCTGTGTGGTGTGAAGAAGAGAAATGTTGTCCATACCTTGATGATGAGTTCAGGCCCGAAACGTCGATTATATATTTTTGCTTCCTATGGATGCTGTGTGACCTGCTGTGTTTCTCCATCCCCCTCCCATCCATGTAACTGTCCAAATTCTTCTTAAATGTTAAAATTGAGCCCACAGTCACCACTTCGGCTGGCAGCTCTTTCCACACTCCCAACACTCTCTGTGTGAAGAGGTTCCCCTTCACATTCCCCCAAACTTTTTCCCTCTCACTCGTTCCACACCCCCACCACTCTCTGTGTGAAGAAGTTCCCTCTCGCGTTTCCCCCTAAACTTTTCCCCTTGCACTCTTAACCCATGTCCTCTGATTTATATCTCACCTACCCTCAGTGGAAAAAAATCGACCTACATTTATTCTGTCTGTCCCCTTCATAATTTTAAACACCTCGATCAAATCTCCCCTCATTCTTCTACACTCCGGGGAATAAAGTCCTAACCTGTTTAACCTTTCCCTGTAACTCAGTTCCTGAAGTTCTGGGCAACATCCTAGTAAATCTTCTCTGCACTATCTTATTGATATCTTTCCTGTAGTTAGGTGACAGGAAATGCACACAATACTCCAAATTTGGGTCTCTTTACAAGCCTATCTACCTTCTTCAGCTGTTGTTTCCCGTCAATGTACCTCCCATCGAAAACTTGCACTCATCCAAAACTCTGGCTGTTCTAAATGAGAGCAAATCACTTTCACCCATGTCCTCTGAACCTAGCAATCTGCATTAGCTCCCAGTCTGTCAACAACTTGATTTAATCTTTAAATCCATGATCTGTTCCACCTTGGCAATGAAAATCCCTTCAAAGTAGCTCTGTTATTCCAATTCTGATCTCTTTTGTGTCCTTTTAGCTACTGACACAAATTTCTTGTTTTCCTTCCATGAACTTTATCTCTATCTCTCTCTGTCCTCTAAGATATTCTATAAAGTCTACCTCTTGCTTTTGGTTACCTCTCCTAATATATCCTTTTATGGTTAGTGTCAACAAATTTTGTTGAAGTATATCTTGTTGAAGCACTTTGAGTTGTTTTACGTGTTAAAGGTGTGGTATAAATGGAAGTTATTGTTGCGGAGGGAGCAAAACACAATGGACTGACTCCCTGAATGACCAATCACAACAGAGAGTAGCACACTCATAACAGCCCAGGATTTGCCCTCAAGAAACTTGCTGCAAAATCATTGTTTTTAGACATACAGCACAGTAACAGGCCCTTCTGGCCCACGAGTCTGTGCTGCCCAATTACACCCAATTACCTACACCCTTGGTACGTTTTGAATGGTGGGAGGAAACCTGAGCCCCTGAGGAAAACCCACACAGACACGGAGACTTGCAGACAGCACGGGATTTGAACCCTGGTCGCTGGCACTGTTACAGTATTGCGCTATGCCAACCGTGCCAGTATTGTGCTAACTGCCAAGCTAATTGTGTGTAGGCATTGAATTTGCCATCTTTCAGAGGAGGATTTTTAGTATCAGTGGATGAATATGTGAGTTTTAGATCATTATAAGGGATGCGAGCATTTCAATGCCTCTCATTCCCTGCAGGAGTTTCCACCTTGAATGAATCCAGTTTAAAGCCATGTGGCACTGGAACTACAGTAACCAGCCCTACTGGCTCATGGGCTGCACAGTTAGAGTTGTTGTTAGCCAAACGCTGTTACAGCGTGAGCAACCAGGACCTGGGTTTGAATCCCGTGCTGTCTGTAAGGAGTTTGTATGTTCTTCCCGTGTCTGTGTGGGATTTCCCCAGGGGCTCCAGTTCCTCCTATCGTTTGAAATGTACCAGAGAGGGGGGTGTAGGTTAATGAGGTGTAATTGGGCAGCAAGAGCTCGTGGGCCGGATGGGCCTGCTACCGTGCTGTATGTCTTAAAAAAAAGAGCCCATGCTGCCCAATTACCCCAAATTAACCTACCAGCCTTGTACATTTTGAAACCCCATGCAGAGTGGAAGTACGTACAAACTCCTTACAGACAGTATTGGATTCGAACCCAGGTCGCTGGCACTGTGTAATAGTGTTGTGCTAACCACAAGTCTAACTGAGCCAAATGATCACCTGAAAGCCTCTCCAACATTTTCCATCCTCTATACTGGGGTGCTCCCTATGTCCAGTGGTAAATGTTTGGTTGCTGGGACAAAGTGAAAATGATTCTAAGTTATTAAGGGGTGTCCCACCTGGTATAACTGTCAGTCAGTACTTGGGTGTGATTCTCATCGGAGTCTGTTCACCAATGCAGACTTGAATTTATTTCCACCATGCTGCAATTGGTGTTCCAGCCCCACTCCTCTCTGCTTGCAGGGCATTGTAAGAGTGGAATTAAGAGGGAGGTAGGAAATAAATCGTAAGTCAATAGTCGGGGAAAATGATGGAGTCTAACGTGGTGGGCTTAATATCAGAATACCTCAAAAAGGATAATAGGATGGATCAGAATTTGGATGGATTTGTAAAAGGAAAAGAGTAAAACATGAAAGTCTGTAGACAGTGTGGAGAAACTCAGCAGGTCAATCAGTGTCCTTTATGTAGCAAAGGTAAAGATAGAGGAGTGACGTTTCGGTATTCCCTTGATGAGGGGCTCAAGCCCAAAACATCGGTTCTGTATCTTTACCTTTGTTATATAAAGGACCCTGTTTGACCTGCTGAGTTTCTCCAGCATCGTATTTTTACTTTGTGAATGGAAAATAATGTTTGACTAAACTTTTGGAGTTCTTTGACCATACAATAGAACAGTGGTTCGCAACCTTTTTCTTTCCACTCACATTCCACTTTAAGTAATCCTTGTGCCATCGGTGCTCTGTGATTAGTAAGGTATTGCTTAAGATGGGATGTGAGTGGAAAGGAAAAGTTTGAAAACCACTGTTTAAATCATCCCTCGTTGACCTGTTATGTGCACGGTTTGAGAACTCCAAAGGAAATGGGCCAATGACCATTTTTCTCAAGCAAAAGATTTCAGTAACAATTGGGTCTAGAGCAGTGATTCTCAACCTTCCCTTCCCACTCACCTACCACCTTAAGCAATCGCTTACTAATCACAGAGCACTGATGGCATAGGGATTACTTAAAGTGGGATGTGAGTGGAAAGGAAAAGGTTGAAACCCACTGTGATAGACAGAGTAGATATGGGGGAGCTGGTGGGACTTTTTTTGAGTTTTGTAGGATGAGAAGCAATCTTCCCAAAGCCCACTTCAAGGAGTGTCTGGTACAGAGGCGCCAAGGCTCACGACAAGAATAAATCCCAGAGGGTTGTTAACTCAGCCTGCGACATCATGGGCACCAGACTTCACTCCATCGAGGACAGCTACATGAGGCAGTGTCTTAAAAAAGCAGCCTCTATCCTCAAGGAGCTACCACCTTGTGCATGCTACCATCGGGAAGGAGATACAGGCATTAGCGTAGCTATGGGGGTGCTGGGGGAGTGACAGCTCCTCCCCACTCCAACACGGCCGCCACCCCTCCTCCCATCAGTGTAGACGTTAACGGAACAACTAGCGCAGACACAGGTGAGTGCAAAAAGTGGAACTAAGAAGGTTCACTGTGGAATGCTGGGTGTAAATCAGAAGAGGTTGGTGTAAAATAATATTGGCTGCTGCAATAACAAGGGTGTTTATACTGTAGGCAGAATCTGGGTGCAGGGAGACAGTCCCATGGCCTATTTCAGTCAAGTAGTAAGCCACTGGTTTGCTTTTGTTCGCCGTGAGTCTGCGTGAGGACAACTGAAGCGCAGTCATCCAGAATTGCATCAAAGTTGGAGGGGGCGTGGGCAGCTCAGAGCTGGTGCTCGTCACAAACTCTGTTTCAAGGCTTCAAAGGGAGAGCATTCAGTGGGAGTCAGTTATACTGCAGGTGAGCTTTAGAGGTGGCATAAGGTGACAATAATTTAGTGTGGTAGTAACATTGGGGATCCACTGATTGCAGAAGTTAATGAATCTCATCTCCTCTGGTGTGTGGCACAGGAGTTTGGACAATCGGAGTGATTCTGTCCTGAGTCAGCTTCCCCCCCGTTGCAATAAGTCTGGTGCTAAGGCACTTTATTTCTTCTTGTCCCTGCTTATGAGGAAGGATGACATAGCCCATTCAGCAGAAATGGGGTATCTGAGTCACTTGGACCATGGGATGAATCGGCCAGCAGTCACCGTAAACTTCTGGCAGAGAACAATCCAGAATGACCAGTAGGTGGCACTAGAGAGCTGCTCTGGTGGATAGCAGACATGGACACTGGGGGTGTGAAGGTCAGAGGTGAAGTTCTCCACCCGATCAGATGCACAACCTGTGGGGTCCTTGTCCTGAACTGGAAGCTGCTTCTTTGACATCTTACATGGCTGCACTTTGGTTTGTCCTGCAACTGTGTCGGCAAACAGAGAGGGGAGCAGAGAAAGTTCCTTGCTAAGTCTTTGAGGAAGGATATGAATACCGTTGGGATACTGCGGGGAGGCACAAAAAGTACAGAAGATGCAGAGGGTTCAGAACGTGAAGGACCCTAATGTGTGGTGGATGCGGTGGTGGGGAGGGCCTTACTCTGCTACTGCCGAAAAATCAGTGTGGCCCGCCAATCAACCACTGGCTCACCATCTGGTACGTGTCATGGTGCCTTTTTTATGTTCTCGCTCCCCCTAACGTTAGAACCTGGCTACGCCCTGGGTACAGGAGCCTGTAGACGAGGACTCAGCAGCACAATGACAGCTTCTTCCCCTCCGCCATTGGATTTCTGAATGAACCACAGACACTGCCTCACTTTCTCTTCTTTTTCCACTAATTTATTGATTTTGAAATCCAATTTATAGCAATACTTGCACCGTGACGCTGCTGCAAAGCAACAAATTTCGAGACACGCTCGTGACAATAGTTTCTGAAATTCTTCAAGGGCTCGACAGGCCAGTTGCAAGGAGGGTGTTTTCCCCTGACAGTCTGAGAAAAAGGGACAGATCCTTTAGGATTGAGACGAGGGGGAAAAAAATGCCTTCACTCTGAGGGTGGTGAATCTTTGGAATTCAGCTGTGGAAGCTTTGTTGTGTTAATTCTGAATGGAGATCACTAGGTTTGCAGGGATCAGGGATATGGAGACCGTGCAGGATAACTGAGGTGGAGGTTCAGCCACAAATATACAAAATAGAAGCATCTCACTCATTAGAATTCCTTCTATTCATGACATTGAGAATGCCAACAGTCTCACTGGTAATTCTACCCAGCACTTTATTTGTCAGTCATCTTCTTTGTGTTGATAAATGAGTTTCAGGCGAAGTGTGAGTGAAGTATTGTTAGGGCCTGGTATTCATTCTCTAGATAGTGTTCATTCCATTACTCCTAGCCCGCCAAAGATATTCACAGCTCTTCCCGAGACAGTTGAGTTAGCCCACTTAGTAACTATTTAGAACTTTGCACCTTTGGTTTGTTCTTTTGAAGGGTCCCAGACCTGAAAAACTGACAATTTATCTTTCCACAGCCTGCTGCTTGACCTGCTGGGTTTTTCCAATGGTTTTTGTTTTTATTTTAGCATAAGACACAGGAGCAGAAACCAGCCATTCACCCCATCATTTAATCCTAAGCTGATCTATTTCCCCACTCAGCCCCACTGCCTGGCCGTCTCCCCATAACCTTTGATGCCCTGGCTAATCAAGAACCTATCAATCTCTGCCTTCAATACACCCAATGACTTGGCCTCCACACTTGCCAGTGGTAACAAATTCCACAGATTCACTGCCCTCTGGCTGAAGAAATTCCTCCACATCTCTGTTCTAAGCGGACACCCTCCAATCCTGAAGTTGTGCCCTCTTGTCCTGGACTCTCCCACAGTGGGAAACAACCTTTCTACATCTACTCTGTGCCTTTCAACATTCAAAATGTTTCAATGAGATCCCCCACGCCCCCCCCCCCACCACCATTCTCTTAAATTTCAACGAGTTCAGGCCAAGAATTGTGAAATGTTCCTGATAAGGTAACCCTTTCATTCCCAAGAGAAGCAAGCTTCAGTTGCTTTATGTTAACACCGATGCAGAGTTCTGATTCTGATCTCAACCCTATCTGTGGACTGCAACGTGATTTAATTTTAGCAGGGCAAGTTACATCAATATTTCTATCCCTTTTGGTGTAATTCTTTGCATTTAGTCAGATTACTTTAATACTGAGCATAAACCTCAAGTCAAGTTATTGTCATCTGATTGTACAAGTACAACCCGACGAAACAGCGTTCTCTGGTTCTCGGTGCAAAACTCGCTGACATGCACCCAGACATAACACACATATCGACACACAATACACATGCAGGATAAGTATTCATCTATACGTGTTAACAAATAAATATTGTTTTGTAAATATGAATCTCAGAGGGTGAGTGTGACCGGTTCCTTTAGTTGTTCAGCATTTTCACTGCCCGTGGGAAGAAGCTGTTCCTAAGCCTGGTGGTGCTGGCTCTGATCCTCCTGCATCTCTTCCCCGACGGGAGCAGCTGAAAGATGCTGTGTGCAAGGTGGAAGGGGTCATTAATGATTCTGCACGCCCTCTTCAGGCAACAATCCCGGAAGATAATTTCGATTTTGGTGGGGGGGGGGGGGGGGAGGAGGAGAATTAGTAACAGTTGAATTGATTATGTTAAGCTGTGGGTACTCGATATCCTGTCTCAGTATTGCTCTCTGGGTAGAGAGATAAAAATTCTTAATGTATAACAGCATCAAAGTAAATGTGTCTAAGTGATTTCAGGGGTCAATGATATAGGGATGAAATTGGAATTATATTTGGACAGACTGTCAAATTTCCTTCCCTGAAGAAACTTTATGAAACAATTTGGACTTTTAACAATGTTCCAGCAGATTTGAGGTTCATTTAAATGTTTTTTTTTTAATTTCCAGACTTTTTAAAGTTGATCTAAATTTCTCAAACTGCTATGAACTCTGGATAACATGTCCACTTCGTTACTGGGAGATGGTTAATTTTTCCTGGATTTGCTATTTACGTCGGAATCAGAATTTATTGTCATGAGCCTGTCACAAAATTCATTGTTTGCGGCAGTGTCACAGGTGCAAATGTTTCTCTAAATGACATTTAAAAAATAATTAAATTTGTGGAAAAAGAAGAGAAGTTGAAGTGGAGTCGTTGTCCATTCAGAACTCTGATGGCAGAAGGGAAGAAGCTGTCTCTGTGCCATTGGGGGATCGCCTTCAGGCTCCTGGACCTTTTGAGCTATTTCGACAGTTCCTTCTACTAACATTAACATGCAGGCACGATGATGTTACAAGTTACAAATTCTGGAGCAGCTCAACTCTTAACTGGAAGTTTCTTTCAGAAAATAAAATTTTGGGATGTGATAATAAATCTGATTTGGGAGGAAATGGGTGAGTTTAAAGATTCAGCCTCAAAAATCATCTTGATTGGAAAGTTTTCTATTGCATTTTGTATGAATCCTTTCCAAATTAATTGATAACTATTTGGGGAAAAGAATATTGCTCTTATCTGTTCTAACTAATCAGTTTGAGTGATCTCATCAGGATGGAATTTCTATCTGGGATACGATCCCAGCATCATCTCACTTCCTGCAGCCACCAAAATGAGAGGGGGTCTCATTGAAACCTGTCAAATACTGAACGACCGAGATATAGTGGATATGGAGAGGATGATTTCTCTGATGGGTCAGTCTGGGACCAGAGGGCACTGCCTCAGGATACAAATCCCTTTAGAACAGAGATGAGGAGGTATTCCTTCACCCCTACGATGGTGAATCTGTGGAACTGGTTGGCACATACAGCTGTGGGGGACAAGTTATTGGGGACTCTTAAGACAAAGGTCCAGAAGTCTAGATGCCAGAAATCCGGACAATCTGGACTTCTCGAAAACTCTCGGCTTTTGTGTGCGTGCGTGACTTGCGTGTGTGCATTACGTAAGCGCCGCAGATACACTGCCCAAGAATCTGGAAAATCTGAAAATGTGGACCAACCCAATGCCCAAGTCGACTGGATTTTAAGACTTTTACTGTAGATAGGTTCTTGATTGTTAATTTTTAAAAACAAATTTAACGATAAAGCATGGTAGAAGGCCCTTCCGCCCAATGAAACCTGCTCTGCCCAATTACACCCAATTAACCTACCAACCCCCTATGTTTTGGAGGGTGGGAGAAAACCGGAGCACTCAGAGGAAACCCACACAGGTCACGGAGAGAACTTGTAAACCCCTTTCAGACAGTGCCAGATTTGAACCTGGGTCACTGCCATTGCAATAATTACGCTAACCCTGCAGCCCAAGAAGGGAATCAAGGGTCATGGAGATAAGGCAGGAGAATGGTGTTGAAAATGATAGTAAATTGACGATGATAGAATGGCAGGGCTGACTCGATGGGCCGAATATCTTTTGAGTGGCATGTTGAAAAATAGGGCTGACTCGATGGGCCGAATATCTTTTGAGTGGCAGGTTGAAAAATAGTTTCTGTTTCTATTTCAGATGCTAACTACCTGGAAGACATGAAGCACATAGTTGGAAGAAAAACAGCCACTACTGTTTCTAAAAACTCTGGAACACCAATGTATTTTTTCAGGTGATTATGCATCTTAGATTAAAGTGCTGGTGTGAGCAGATGTTTTGATTGCCTAGGCTGTGCCAGGCAAATGGAATGAAGCAAGGTCAGATGTGGCAATTAGATATTTCCAGCAGTCCACAAATTGGATAGCTGACTGTAAATGGCCTTTTACTAGACTGGGGAAGGGGCAATAATGGATGCATTTTGGGGCAAATGGAATGTTTCATATTACAATGGAATAAAGAAAATAACATAGTTGTGTGGGGTATTCTGATTTCCTATCAGGCAGCTACATTAAGGCCCGTGTTAGCGTCAGTGCTGTTAGCTCCGCAAAGACAAACATGAGTTGGAAGATGATTATTCCTTCAAGGTATATGTACAGAATGGTACCAGGCCCTTCTGGCACATGAGCCCGAGTTACCCAATTACACCCAATGTTTTGAACGGTGGGAGGAAAGCAGAGTTCCTAGAGGAAACCCACACAGACATGGGAAGAACATACAAAGAGATGGCACCGGATTCGAACCTGGGTCGCTGGCGCTGAAACAGCTACACTGCTTGTCCGTGCTACACTAATCTGCCTCATCCCATTGACCTGCTCCTGGAAAATAGCCCTCACATATTTTATCTGCCATTAGTTCATCGGATCAGAGAAATTCCCACCCATTTCCCCTTCCCTCTCCCTCTCCTTCTCCGCTACCTGGGTTGACTCATTTCTCAGGAAAGGTCACAGACCTGTTTCGATTTCCTCATGTTCTGTTTCATTTGGAGTGATAGCAGATGGCTGGAATCTGGAGCATCAGTGGAAGAGCCTTTCCCAAAACGTCATCTGTTCTTTTTCTCCCACAGATGCTGCTCGGCCTGCTGCTTTCCTCCAGCAGATATAGATTTTTTGCTGTCTGTATTATTTGAGTGATTCATTCACTGATCTTTAGCTAAAGGCCATGTCAATTGAAGTGGGAAGAATTGGATTATTTAATTTTTCATGAGTTAATGCCAACAGCAATTTAACAAAGAGTGCCCAGAATATCGATGAATCATTGCCACCAATCATGTCCCACAATATCTCTGGCAAAAGGAAATTAAAAGACATCCCGCACTGTTTGTAAGGAGTTTGTACGCGCTCCCTGTGTCTGCATGGGTTTCCCCCGGGGGCTCCGGTTTCCTCCCACCATTTGAAACGTACCAGGGGGTGTAGGTTAATTGAGTTCAATTGAGCGGCACGGGCTCGTGGGCCGAAAGTGCCTGTTACTGTGCTGTGTGCCTAAATTTAAAAAAATAAAAATAGAAATTGAATCAAAGCATGAATTGTTTTAGGAACCTCCACTGTGATACGAAATAGAACGTGCATAATTCTGAAACCACAATCTTGCGAGACTATGCCGCTTGGGACATCAGCCACTGCCAGTCAAAAGTGAAACACCGAAGTCTGCTGACGCTGAGGTTGCGGTAAAAAGCACAGAGATGCTGGAGGAACTCAGCCGGTCTTGCAGCGTTCAGAGGAGGGAAAGAGATATTACCGACGTTTCGGGCCTGAGCACTTCTTCAAGGAATGAATAAAAGGCAGGCAGGCATCTGAATAAAAAGATAAAGGGAGGAGTACAGACCAACCGTCAAAGGTGTTAATTAGATACCAACAGGCAATTCTCACCTCTCCTTTCTCCTGTCCTCTGATCCATATCTAATTAACACCTTTTGCCTGTTGGTCTGTTCTCCTCCCCCTGCCTTTTCTTCCTTTCTCCCCAGCTTTTTCATTCAGGCACCTGCCTGCTTTATATTCACACCTTGAAGAAGGGCTCAGGCCTGAAACGCCAGTAATATATCTTTCCCTCCTGTGGACGCTGCCAGTCTTAACCCCAGTTGTACAACTTTTCACTCTTCTCGGTACCATCTATTGGTTAATCTGTCTATTTCTTAAATTTAGACATACAGCACAGTAACAGGCCCTTTCAGCTCACAAGTCCATGCCACCCAATTTACACCCCATTAACCTACACCCCCGGTACATTTTTGAAGGGTGGAAAGAAACCAGAGCCCTTCTGGAGAAAAACCACACAGACATGGGGAGAACATACAAACTCCTTACCCCAGTCCTGTCCTGATCGCTGGCGCTGTAAAGGCATTGCTTTTCTATGCCAACCGTGCCTTGTCTCTGTCCACCCAACCATTGGTGTTTATCTTTGTTTTAATCAACCATTCAACACCCCACATGCCCACTGACCAACATTAGTTTCTGGACTAATATTAAAAATTCTTGCTTTCAAATGTTTACCAAGCCTTCCATCTCTTTGCAATCTCTTTGAACTCTGCAATCTTCTGAGATCTCTGCACTACAATTCTGGCCTGGTGTGCATCCTGAATTGAGTGAAACACAGAAGTCTGCAGATGCTGTGATTGCAGTAAAAATACAGAAATGCTGGAGGAGCTCAGCCGGTCTCGCAGCATTCATGGGGGGTGGGGGGGGGTGGGTGGGGGGGGGGGAAGTAAAGTTATACTACCAACATTTCAGGCCTGAGCTCTTCTTCAAGGTGTGAGTAAAAAGTAGTAGCTTTATTAAAAAGCTGGGGAGAAGGGAAGAAAGGGAGGGGAACCAACAGACAAAAGGTGTTAATTAGATATGACAAGAGGACAGGAGAGAGGAAAGGTGAGAACTGATTGGGGGAGGGGGTTGTTTTTGGAAACAGAGGGAAAAGGGAAGAGGAAGATAGTTCAAGGAAAGGAGACATGGGGAAAGAAATGGAGGTGCTAACTGGAGAAGTTGATATTAATGTTGGACAGTGCCCAGATGGAAGATGAGGTGTTGTTCCTCCAATTTGCGGGTGGTCTCAGTCTGGCAGTGCATGAGACCATGGATGGATGTGTCAGCAATGAAATAGATGGCCGGCGGGAGATCCACGCTGTTGCAGTGGACAGAGCTGAGGTGCTCATTGAAGTGATCTCCCAGTCTGTACCCAGCCTCTCCCATGTAGAGGAGACCACAATGGGAGCACAGAATGCAGTAGATGACCCCTGCTTCACTTGAAAGGACTGTTTAGGGCCCTGAATGGTGGTGAGGGAGGAGGTGTGGGCGCAAGTGGAGCATCTCCTGCGGTCACAGGGGTAGGTCCCAAGGGGTCGATTGGTGGGGAGGGAGGAATGGACAAGGGAGTCATGGAGGGAGTAGTCCCTGCAGAAGGTGGAGAGGGAAGGAGAGGGGAACTATGTGTCTAGTGTGGAATTATGTAGTAGATGACAGAAATGGTGGAGGAGGAGGTGTTGGACATGAAGGCTAGTGGGGTGGTAGGTGAGGACAAGAAGAATCCAGTCCTTGTTGTGCGTGGGGCCAGAGGGGGCCAGGGTAGATGTGTGGGTAATGGAGGATATGCGGGTGAGGGGCGAGTTGATGGTGGTAGAGGGGAAGCCACATTGTTTGAAGGAGAACATCTCTGATAATCTGGGTGCAGATGAGACTGAGACGGAGGAATTGAAAGAATGGAATGGAATCCTTACAGGGGACAGGATGTAAGGAGATGTAGTTGAGGTAGCTGTGGGAGTTAGTGGGTTTATAGAAGATATCTGTCGAGAGTTTGTCTCGAGATGGAGACAGAGAGAGAGAGATCGAGAAAGGGGAGAGTGTGGCTGGAGATGGACCAAGTGAAACTGAGGTTAGGGTGAAAGTTGGCAACGAAGTTAATGGATTTGAATTTCTCCCACTGATAGCTTCTCCATGAGTTGATGAAGCTCTCAATTCCATTCCCACATCACTTTTTTCCCTTTGAGACATACCTCAGAGATTGACAGGTATTTGATTAGTCAGGGCATCAGGGGTTATGGGGAGAAGGCCAGGGAGTGGGGCTGAGTGGGAGAATGGACCAGCCCATGATTAGAGTGGCGGAGCAGACTCGATGGGCCGACTTCTGCTCCTTGATCTTGCGATCCTGTGAAAACATCTTTTGGTCATCTGGCCTCATATCTTCCATGTCATGTGGAGTGATGATCTGTGTCATTATCATTTCTGTCAAGTGTGACAGAATTTCTGAAAGATCATGTTATACAAACTTGTTGATTCTCCACTTCATCCATAAACACATCTCTATTCCTCTTTTTTTAAAAAAAGTATTTCTACCTTGCTTTTTTCTAGTTCTCTTTCATTTAATTTTTCTGTTGCCTCTTTTTCCATTCCCTTTTATTTTCAACTACCCTCTCTAGTTTATTGAAAACTACTTTTTTTGGATAGTTGGGGAAAACCAAAAGTACCTTTGTCAAGCAACAAAACTGTCTTTGGGCATCTTTGCATCAAAGAATGGAGGAGGCATTTAGATGTCAGATTTATTGTGAGAGGACATTCACATACAACCCTGAGATTCCTTTTCCTATGAGCCAGGCAAAATTACCACTTATTGGTAGTGCAAAAAATAAACAAATAAAGAAATGTAAACAAACTGACTGTGCAAAACAGAGAGAACAAGAAAATTCAATAAAGTGCACAAGTACGAGTCCTTAAATGAATCCCTAATTGAGTTTGTCATTGAGGAGTCTGATGGTGGAGGGGGAGCAGCTGTTCCTGAACCTGGTGGGGCGAGTCTTGTGGCCCCGTGACCTCTTTCCTGATGGCAGCAGCGAGAACAGAGCGTGTGCTGGGTGGTGTGGGTCCCTGACGATTGCTGCTGCTCTCCGACAACAGCATTCCCTGTAGATGTACTCGATGGTGGGGAGGGTTTTGCCTGTAATGTCCTGGGGCTGCATCCACTACCTTTTGCAGGGCTTTACGCTCAGGGGTATTGGTATCCCAATACCAGACCGTGATGCAGCTGGTCAACACACTTTCCACCACCCACCTGTAGAAATTTGCCAGTGTTTCCGATGTCATACCAAACCTCCGCAAACTCCTGAGGAAGTAGAGGTGCTGACATGTTTTCTTCATGATGCCATTGATGTGTTGGGTTCAGGAAAGATCCTCTGAGATAGTGACTCCCAGGAATTTAAATTTGCTCACCTTCTCCACCCTTGAGTCCCCAATGATCACTGGATCGTCTACCTCTGGTTTTCCCTTCCTGAAGTCAACAACCAACTCCTTGGTTTTGGTGACATTGAGTGCGAAGTGCATCATTCAGTCACGATTTCAATCAAGGTTCAACAGTATAATGGTAAGCCTTTTTAAATGAAATTCCAATCCAATGTAGCTGATGACACAAGGCCACTAAATGAAGCACACAATAAATGTGTCTATCAGTGTGTATCCCCTTCAGTTTGCAACATGGCAATGCTTTTGTTTCGTTTCCATAACAAGGCTGAACCTCACAGACGTGCAAAGATGCCAGGTGGAGGAGGGTTCAGAAAATGCAAGCTCTTGACTCCCTTGAAGAGGTCAACAAGGCTAATCCACCCAGGGCTGTCTGAGAGCATGGAACGGGTAAGAGAAACACATCCTCTCTTCTCTCCATCCCATTGAATCTTTTCATGATTGCTGAAGCACAGGTCCATGCAAAACTGTTAAATTTTGGTTTAAAGCACAGTTCAAGTTGTCTATGGAAGGTAGTTATTCTAACATTTATTCCTTTTTCTACCACTGCGACTCTGGAAGAACTCCCCACCTGGAACCTAGTGCATGTCCTGGAGAATGTAGTAAGTTTCAAAAGGGAGCTTCAGGTGAGTAACAAGGAAGGGAAGTTGTGCTGGCAGAGGAACAGAAGCTGGTGATCATTAAACTATGATACAACACAGCAGTGTTTTGGCAGTGACACAGTGACTGCTGAGTAGTTGCAGCATGTTGTTACAGCAAGAGCTCTCCTGCTGCATTGGACAATCACCGAAAGAGATTACTGGACATCTGGGCGCATAACTTTGCTTTACTTGCCTTATTTTTTTTAAAGCAAACAGCAAGTGATCATGTATTGTCTGAAATTCGTTGCGCTTTTTCATGGGGCAGTTAGGAAATAATATTCTGCTGTCACCTTAAAATGCTGGCAACAACTCCCACAGGGGATGTGAGCACAGTGAGGTCAGTGTCTGACTTCTGCATCCAGATCAGATACTATTTATTGACATGTAAGAAAACAGAAATGTAATATTACACAAAATTGCCTTTAATCTGCCGAAGATTCGCTGTGAACGTTGCCTGGCAGACCCTAACAGTCAGAGAAAGAGAAGCAAAAGAGAGTCCCTTCAGAGTCACTGAGTGTCCATGGATTCACCTCCAGTGCTCCCGCAGCCTCCATAACCAGACAAACTCCAGTAGGGTTGCATGGTTGGGATAGCGGTTAGCGCAATGCCTTGACAGCACCAGCGGTCAGGACTTGGGTTCGAATCCCGCACTCTCTGTAAGGAGTTTGCATGTTTTCCCCATGTCTGTGTGAAGAATTTTCACCGGGGCTCCGGTTTCCTCCAAACGTACCAGAGGTGTACGTTAATTGGGAATAATTGGGTGGCACGGACGTGTGGGCCGAAATGGCCTGTTACCATTGCTGTATGTCTCAATTTCAGAAAAATAAAATTTAAATTTAAGATTTGAAATTGAGTTCAAACCTTTGGCAACAAGAACTCCAGATCCAAATCTCCAACATGATCAGGAAGCCTTCAACACCTGAGGCCCTTCGGGAGCCCTTCTTGCCCTCAGCACCCTCTAGAATCCCGGTTCTGATACCTAGTTCCCATGAGCCCGTCTCCAGTAGCCCGCAGCTCGGTGCGGGTCCTTTGACCACAAGCTGCCAGCAGTCCATAGCCTGTGTAAGTTCCTTGCCTGCAAGTAGCCATGCTACTCCCTAACTTGGAAGAATACTCAATTGCCATGCACATGTTCAAACAACATGAAGAATGCAGGCAACAGAGAGAAGAAATGTGTTGTGACAATTCAATAATCACACACCACATGTTCATTGTTTAATTTTTGCCTTCAGTCAGTCATTCTTCCATTCTACAGGAAGCAGGTATGGTTTCAGGAAACAGAGGCTAAGTTAGACAGTAAAACCCATCTTTCGTGAACACAATTTTTGAACACCAGCCTTGCGCATAAGTGGTGGCAGTTAGAAATTGCATCCATTTTCCTGCTGCTTCAGTTCACTCGGATCACAGGGCAGCACGGTTAGTACAACCTTACCACAGCGCCAGTGACCTGGCGCTGTATATAAGGAGTTTGTACGTCCTCCATGTGGTCCGATTCCTTCAAAATGTACTGGGGATTGTACTTTTACTGGGATAGTTGGGTGGCACAAGCTTGTGGGCTAGAATGACCTGTTACCATGCTGTATGTCCAAATTTAAAAGATGGAAGGTTGTTTTATGAAGGGAGTGGATTTCTTTGCCTTCCTTACTGCCGCCTTAATTTGTGAGCTCTGTCTCCCACAGGCTTTCACTCAATAAAAGATATAAACAGATTTGGGTTTCGATTTATTTATTATTGTCATGTGTACTGAGATCTGTGCCACCTCGGACCACAAGACCCAGCAGAGGGTAGTGAAGTCAGCGGAACAGATCATTGGGGGCTCTCTTCCTACCACGAGGGATGTCTACAACACTCGATGCAGGTGAAAGGTAATAAACATGGTGAAGGACTCCACACACCCCTCACAGAAACTGTTCTCCCTTCTGCCATCGGGTAGGAGGTACCGTAGCACTTGAGGCCTCATGTCCAGATTGGGCAGCAGTATTCCCCCCAAGCCATCAGGCTCCTGAATCCCCTGAACGTATGTGGTTAGTGTACGTGGACTCTTACTGTCTACGTTTTAATATTTTAATGTATTTAGCTTCTAGTCTTAACCTGTATTTATGCAAATATGCTCTGTGGTCCTGGAGAAATGCTATCTCGTCTTTACCGTGCAAAAGGGGACTTACCTTGATCTAGTGCCGATCGTTCATTTCAAAGGCCAGCAAAGAATAACCACACTCCAGCAAGCATCTCGCAAATAAAAATGGAGGTAGGAAGAAATTTCTTGCAGCGATGGCAAGTGTTCAAGAATCACCTTCCTGCCTCCACCATCCCCCTAACCACTGGAGCCATCCCCGTAGCCACTACTACCTGTTCCTGTTGTTCCTTCATGTTTCCCAATGGTTTGCTGAGGAGGGGGGTGGGGGTGGGGTGGAGGGGGCACTGTGGACACTCAGCTGCCTGTGTCCAGCTGGCTGCTCACCATTCCACCTCCCCAGTCCCTGTACCCTGAAGCCAACAGCACCTGGCAACAGGAGGCTTTTGGCCTCTCGAGCCCAAATTGGTGCCTGCCTTATCCTGTGCCCCACGCCCTCCCACTTGCCTCTGACAGAAGCCACAATGGCTGCAGCATTCCTTTGCTCTGTTCGCTGCGGCAACGGGGACCACCCAGTAGTCAACCACTTTAATTCAACACCCCAATCCCATACCGGCATATCTGTCTGTGGCCTTGTGCACTGCCAAACGGAGGCTACCCACAAACTGGAAGAACAACACCTTATGTTCCGTCTGGGAAAAGTGTGCCAAATCACGTCACAGGTGAACTTCAGCATCCCCAAGGTGGAATCAAGGAACAATGACTAAAAGCTTGATTAATGAGGTAAGTTTTAAAATAATATATCAATAAAAACAATGTGGCGATGAGGGACAACTTGGGGAGGAATTGAGATATGGGCAGCAAGCAAACTTGGATATGTTTATGTATACATGGGATGAAAAATGGGAAATATCACAAGAATAGTCAAGTCTAGATGGATGAGAAGCTGAGGGCAAGCAATGTTATTGTAGGGGAAAAGAGGCAGCTTTTTATTATTGAGAGGATATGGATGCACCCCAGGATCAAATAGCATATGACTTGCCTGAGATAGTGGCCATGTTTAGTAGAAACATTGTGACGGAGAGTTTGCCATTGGGACAGAGGGCTCCACTTTTTCTAAGACATCACACTTCTTTCAGGGTTGAAGTTAGGGCAGCGGGGAGAAGTGGCAGTGAGAAAGAGTGAGGCTTAGTCTGTGTTGGTGAGGAAGTTCCCGTGGAGGATGTTGCCAAGGGTTGGTGCGTGGATGAGAAATAGGGGGTCTGTGTCATATCTCTCGAGGGATTCCAGAGCCGAAAAGGAGGATGAGCTGTGGTAGGTGATTTTCCAATGATGAGAAGTGAGGCAGAGTCCATTTGAATGGACAGCAGAGGTGTTGGAAGAGAATGTTGCGGTGGAATCAAGATAGGTCAGGAAGAATGAGGAACAGTCGACCACCATGGTCCCCAACGCATATCATGCCGACTTTAGCTTTGATAAGAGCTGTGCTGCTCGTGGACTTTGAAGAAGAGAAGAAGGTTGGAGGTCGAATGTTAGTTTGCAAAAATGCTTTTATTTAGGAGGGGGACATTGGCAATGTAGTGGAAGGAAAAGGGGCAATGGAGCGGCAAGGTTGGGGTAATGGTTAGCACAATGCCTTTACAGCACCAGCGATCAGGTCCAGGATTCGAATCCCATGCTGTCTGTCAGGAGTTTGTACGTTCTCCCCAGGGATTTTCTCCAGGGGCTCCGGTTTCCTCCTGCTGTTCGAAACACACTAGGAGTTGTAGGCTAATTGGGTGTAATTGGGTGGCATGGGCTTATGGGGCGAAGGGGCCCGTTAACGTGCTGTACGCCTAAATTACAGATACGAGGAGGGCGTTAAGAATGCAAGGTGGCTGAAAGCTGGGTAATCAGTGAACTTGGAATTGGAAAGTGAGAGTTGAAGGTGAGACGTGCAAAAGCTGGAGGATGCAGGAAGAGAGATATCAAATTCCAAATAGTTTGATCTGTTAAGTTCAGTTTTGTCAAGTTGACCTGTGCCACGTTCCTTGTTTTTCAATCATCCCCAACCACTGTATAATTTATGTATGTGTTTTCATTAAGACTTTACGAAGTATTTTGCAGGCTGTTCCTGATGCTGTTTTGGAATAGGAAGAATCCTCGGAGATGCAATAAACATGCCTGAATTGTCCAATCCCTGCGTCGTTTTATTTCATTGCTATTGTGGGAGTTTGCTGCGCGCAAATTGGCTGCTGCATTTCCTGCATTGCACAGTGACTCTGCTATAAAAGTACTTCATTGGCTGCAGAATTGCTTGCGACGTCCAGTAGGTGTGAGTGGCGCAATATAAATGCAAGTTCTTTCTTTATTTTTACTCTTTATTGGAACTGATGTTCCTTATTTTGCTGGTTTTATCAATGAGAGAAAAATAAGGTCTATCAAATGGGCCGTAATAGCGGGGATCTCCCAGTGGCCACCCATTTCAATTCCCCATCCCGTTCCCTTGCCAGCCTTCCCGTGGCCTTGTGCAATGCCAGACTGATACCACCTGCAAATTGGAGGAATAATACCTCATCTTCCATCTCGGCACCCTCCAACTGGATGCCATTAACATCAACTTCTTCAGTTTCCGTTAAACTGCATCCCCCCCACCCCTTCTTCCACCTGCTGCCTTTCTCCCAGCTCCGTCTCCCTTTTCCTCTGTCTCCTTTCACAGAGCCAAAACCAATTCTCACCTCTCCTCTTATCGTACCCAATGAACACCATTTGTTGGTCTGGACTCCTCCCCCGACCAGCCTTCAGTCTCTTTAATCTGACGCCTTCCCGAAACATCAGTAATATATCCTATGGACGCTATGAGACTGGCGGAGTTCCTCCAGCATTTCTGTCCATTTTCATTTTTGTCAAATGGGGACCTCTTTGTGATATTTCACATAGTCAATCCACTAGCTGTTGCTTGGTGCCCGTGTTTTGCCTGTTGTCAATGGTTTCCCACACAGGCACCTCTACCCTCGGCCTCATCCATAGCCAGGGTGAGGCCAAACGAAAATGTGGGGAACAACACATATATTCATTCTTGTCAGCTTCAAACCCAACAGAGTGAACAACATTTTTTTTTTCTAATTTAAAATCCCATACATCTGTAGCAAGGTAAGTGAACCTGAGCCCTTGGAACATCAATCAGTTTGGATTTCCAATGAGAACTGTCTTACTCTTAATGTATGTTATGCACTTACCAGAGACTTCATGGCCTGTCCTTCCACTAACTTCAATCAGCTTGGAACTCTAACTCAATTCTACATGACTGACCACGGAAAATTGGGGAAAGTAGTATATGTTGGATTTATAACTGCAATCGTATGGTTGTGTGGGTAAATCAATGCAGCTGGTACTTGGAGGTAAACAGGAAAATCTGCGGACACTGGGGTCCAAGTGCAGTGCACAAAAAGTGGTGGAGAAATTCAGCAGGTCACGTACCATCCATAGGAGGTAAAGGGTTCATAAGAACGTCAGAAACAGGAGCAGGAGTCGGCCATCCGGCCCCGTTGAGCCTGCTCCACCATTCAATGAGCTGATCTGATGAAGGGGTCATCTCCACTGACCTGCCTTTTCCCCATATCCCTTAATTCCCCTACTATGTAAAAATCTACCCAACCTTGTCTTAAATATATTTACTGAGGTCACCTCCATTGCTTCAATGGGCAGCAAATTCCATAGAGCCCCCCCCCCCCTCCCTGAGAAAAGCAGTTCCTCCTCATCTCCGTCCTAAATCTACTACCTTGAATCTTGAGGCTATGTCCCCTAGTTCTGGTCTCCCCCACCGATGGGAACAACTTATCTACCTCTATCTTATCAAAGCCTTTCATAATTTTATACATTTCTGTAAGATCCCCTCTCATTCTTCTAAATTCCAGCAAGGATGGTTCCAGGGAAGCTGATGTTGATACAGGAGCAGAAGTAAGCCTATTGTCCATCGAATCTGCTCCACCATTCTAATCATGAGCTGATCCATCCTCCCACTCCCCAGCTTTCTCCCCGTATCCCGTGATGCCCTGACTAATAAAATACCTGTTAATCTCTGACTGCCTTTTACTTCCTATGGTCAAGTCAAGTTTATTGTCATCTGATTGTACAGGTACAACCAGACGAAACAGTGTTCGCCAATCGTCGGTACAAAACACGCAGAGACGCACCCAGACATAACACACATACAGACAAACAATACCATACAAATAAATAAATTTTATTTTGTACATTTGAGTGTCTTGGAAGGTTAGCGTGAGCAGTTCCTTTGGTCGTTCAGCATTCTCATTGCCCGTGGGAAGAAGCTGTTCCTCAGCCTGGTGGTGCTGGCTCTGATCCTCCTGGATCTCTTCCCCAACGGGAGCAGCTGAAAGATGCTGTGTGCAGGGTGGAAGGGGTCCTTAATGATTTTGCACTCCTTCTTCAGACAACGATCCCGTAGATCACATTGATCGGGGGGGGAGGTGTGGTGGGGGTATGTTGAGGGTGAAGTGGAAGGGAGATGTGTGACTTGCTGAGTTTCTCCAACACCTTTTTTGTGTAGCTCATACCATTCAGTACTGACAAAGTGGAGAACTGGATTCTTTTTTTGATCACCCAGAAGATTAGTTTGATTGACCGGTGTCTTTGAAGATTGAGTTCACAATGCATGTTGTTGCCTTTCAGGCCTGTTGAAGATGCAATGGACTCCAGAGCACGCCCAGGGGCAGGAGTAGTATCTTGATATCTCATTTACAATGTCTTCTCTCGCTCACAAAACAGAGGATAACCATCTCCTTCAGCGCCATCCCCGATACGATTGGGCAAATGATGACTTTTCTGCACTGACGGCTTCTAATTTGCTCAAGAAATATGCAGAAAAGTACTCTGGAATTGTGAACACTTCTTGCGAGAGACCAGAGGTAAATGCTAACTTAGATGTTCCTCTTGGGCCAATCAATGAACAAAAGAATGAACATGATGCCTGGCAAATGTCCCTTCGGGAGTCTGGTGTATTTTCTGTAAATTCAATTGATGATGGCCTTGCTCGCAGTAAAGGAAGATCTACTTCCACCCTCCCATCAGAAAATGGCGGTGCTGGGATGGGAGTTTCACCTGTGGTCACTGGAAGTCCTTGTGAGCCTTGCTATCCAAGCCATACGGATGGACCCACTGGAACAGCTCGGGAGTGTTCGTCAGGTTACAGTGCAACTTGCAGCCCCTCAGAATACTGCGGCCAAGCAACGTCAGCAGTTCCTCCCTCTCTTACTTCATCTTTAAATAGTTCAAATCTTCTACAGAAGGCATATCCCGTGCCCACTATAGTGCCATCCTATAATTCAACTTTTGCTAGCATAAATTCACTCTACAATTACCCCTCAAACCATTACCCTTCTCAGTCAAGCACTGGACCCGGTTTCACAGGAGTACATCTTCCGCCTTTGGGTGTTCCAGCTCCTGTTCATCTTCCTTCCTCGCCCCGACCTCCTTTAGTTTCGAGATATGAAAGCTGCAGCTTACCCACCAGTTCCCCATCTCCTGTTGCCAATGGCCCCAACAGTGCTTTGAAAAGAAAAGCCGTTGACATCAAACCAAAAGATGTGAGTGGATACAGTTATGGACAGGAAAGGATTGCCTTAGGTTCTTACCAGATGCCAGATGATGTGGTGCCTCAGGGCTGTCAAGGTCATAGCTTCAGTGGTAATGGACCTGTAGAATTCAAAACACGTATTGCGAATGACCTTGTCAGCGGCAGGGAGGAGAAAGGAATGATGTCTCCATCGTATCACGGCAAACAGCATCCCCTTCGATCAAACCCAACTGAAGCTTTTGCAAAGTTCCCATCTGCATTATTGGATGGCGAGGTGGTCGAAGAGCAGGACCACAATCGGTGTCATCAGCGAGTCGAGGCAGTTGCCACCGGCAACCACTTGGAGGAGCAACTAAAGAGCTTGGACTCTCAACTCGTCAGCCTCGTGACCAACGAGATTGTTGATTGCGGTCCCCCGGTCCAATGGGGGGACATCGCTGGGCTGAACACTGCCAAAGCGGTGATCGAAGAAGAGGTTCTGTGGCCCTGGCTGAGGCCCGGAGCTTGCAGGGGAGCACCAAAAAGCATCTTGCTCTTTGGCCCCCGCGGCGGGGGCAAAACCATGCTCACAAGATGCATCGCCACGCACCTGGGCGCGACGTTCTTGAAGGTCAGTGGGACTTCCTTCGTCTCGAAGTGGAAGGGAGATGGGGAGATGATCCTCCAGGCGATGTTCCTCATAGCTCGGTCTCGTCAGCCGGCTGTTATCTTCATCAGTGAACTTGATGTCATGCTCTCCCACCCTGTGGGCAAAGAAAGCATTCACCTGAATTCTATCAAGGCCAAATTACTCTCTCATGTGGAAGGTGTGGTGAACTCGAGCAGTGACCATATTCTAGTCATTGGGGGTACGAGGCACCCAGACGATATTGAAGAGACCATCCACAGGTACTTCATAAAACGACTTTACATCTCTCCCCCACCGTCAGCATCGCACAACGCCAGATTTTAATCTGCGCCATGTCCCAGCATTGCCTCAGCAATGAGGACATTGGCCTGATGGTTCAGGATACGGGGGGCGGTGGGGGGGGGGCGGGGGTAGTCAGAGAGCGACGTCATGTTGGGAAGCAGCTTTCGGGTGAGGGGATGGTGGCTCTGTTGCGCAGGCAGAGGCCACCACCAGCAAAGACTTTGAAACACACTTTTCGCAAATTCTGCCCCAGCATCTCCCGAAAGGAGCTGAAGGTGTACACAGAATGGAGCAGGTTGTTCGGCTTTTGTGCCTGATGGAAACGCCTCGAAGGTTTTGGCAGGGAATGGCAAAATGAGCAAAGCATTTCCATTTCGCATCCCTGAAGGCCAACGTGGAGCAATCAACCAGTGGTAATTCCTGCAGCGAGCTGCAACCTTCCCGAGATTGTTGCTTGCTGTCTCAGCCTTCTTTAAATAATCCCAAATCAGCAAACCTACCAAGGATAGGTTGTTCCCCTCCAGGTTCTTTTGGTGTTATTTTCTTGAAGTGTTTCTGCTCCAACTGATGTGAAAGCAGACTGTTTCTTTTTCTTGATTTTAATGTTATGTTGTTTTAAAGTACTTTCCCATCATATACTTCACTGATCCCTGCTGGGAAGTACAAGTCTCTGGATAGTTGAGAGAATAGGATGGGGCTTAATTATGATTAGCCATCATGAGTGAACGATATGCAGCAAAATCTAGAATTCGAACAAAAAAAATAAAAAAGGTAAAAAAAATACAGAAGTTTAAAATTGGTGCACCTACTTTACCAATCACATAGCACATAATCTCAAGCAACTGGAAACTACATTTATCTGACATCTGCCAATCCCCATGGGTGCCAGGTACCCAGGGGAGGGAGTAGAGGGGGGGGGGTGGTTTGACTGTGCCAGGGTTCATTATCTAGGCTCCATCTTGGATGGAATTTGTGGAGATCACGTGAAGTGAAAGCAAGAGTCGCGACGATCAAGAGAGGGAATTGTAGAAACAAATCATCATCTTCTTTCAAGGCTTTAATACAGAGTATTGGACATGTGCTTTGATCAAGGTATAAACAAAAAGCAGGCAGACTTCTCAATAAAGGCTGAGGGGGAGGAGCCCAGACCAACAAAAGGTGTCAATTGGATATGATAAGAGGAAAGGTGAGAATTGATTTTGGCTCTGTGAAAGGAGATAGAGGGAAAAGGGGAGAGAACTAGAGGAAAGGTTAAAGGGGGATGAAGATGGGGGAGGTGGTTTAATGGAAACCAGAGAAGTTGACCGTAATATTAAAGGGTGCCCAGACGGAAGATGAGGTGTTGTTCCTCCAATTTATATATCCAAATATATTAAGGTGCATTTACTTCAGAATTCAATTTGTATTGATATTTGATTTTGAACGCAATCATTTTTCTTTAGTGCTATGACAAAGAATTGTATTATATTTGCGACATATAGATTTACTAGGATGTTGGCCAGACTTCAGGAACTGAGTTACAGGGAAAGGTTCAACAGGTTCTGGACTTTATTGCCTGGAGCATAGAAGAATGAGGGGAGATTTGATAAAATTATGAGGGGGGTAGACAGAGAAAATGTAGGTAGGGTTTTTCCTCTGTGAGTAGGTGAGAATCAAACCAGGGTGCATGGGTTAAGGGTGAAAGGGGAAAAAATTTAAGGGGAACTTCTTCACACAGAGAGTGGTGGGGCTGGGGAATGAGTAGAAGGGGAAAAGTTTAGGAGAAAGTGTGGGGGAACCTTCACACAGGGAGCCTTTCAAGGTTCCTTTTATTATCACAACATAATAATACATTTAAAAATGTATCAAAGGTAGACAAAGAGTTACTATTAGTATTGTCCAGTGCTCCTCACTGAAAGAGAGAGAGAGAACCAAAAGAGAAACCCCCCAGAGTCACCAAGTGTCCGTGGATTTCCCTCCAGTGCTCCCGCAGCCTTTGCAGCCGCACAGATTCCAGTTCATTCCATCGGCCGCCCAAGTTCCAGATCCAAACCTCCGACGTGGTAGGAAGGCTCCAGTGCTCAAGGCCCTTCGGGAACCCTTCTTGCCCTCAGCACCCTCTCGAATCCCAGTTCTGATACATGAGCCAGTCTCCAGCAGCCTGCCCCCCGTGTGCTTTCCCCCGAACGTGAGTCACCTGCAGCCTGTGTGGGTCCCTTAGTCGCTGGTCCGCCGCCATGGTCACTGTCCTGTAGGGTCCTCTCCTCTGCTTCTGTTTCTCAATGGCAGGTGTTTCTCCTCGGTTCCAGTGCCCTGCACTGGTCTGTTGTTCCTCCAGGGTCTGCAACCCCGAGCACGGGCACCACCATCTTGGACACAGGCACAGTGGTTGCAGGATTTTACTGACAGACACTGTTGATTTCTTTAATGGGACATTTAAAGCCTATATGGAGCTGCTGGCATTAGGACCAGGTGGTGTCTCTGCTCCCCGCTCTCCCGGGTCCACACCAGTGGACAGGTACATGGATGGGAGATGTATGGACCGGACGCAGGTCAGTGGGTCTAGGCAGAATAAGAGTTAGGCACACACTAGAAGGGCTGAAGGGACTATTTTCTACGCAAAAATATTTTGTAGATTGGTTTGTAGATTAATTTGACTTCTCTGTGCCCTTTTGGTGCAGCTGTGGCCTTGCCCTTTGGGATCCTATGGTTCTGATCCACACTGTCACATTTTGGCAAAGGTGAATTCGGCAGCTTTTCCGTCCTTCAACGTTCAATATTTTCCAGGTAACTCCTGGATCAAAGGAACTTCCAGAAATGCTTAAGAAGGCAATGAAGTAACAAAGTGCTCAAAAGAATAATAATTTCTATTTCCTCTCAGGAAATCATTCTGCAATTCACTTGACTTCTTGATCTTGGCAATTCCAGATCAATTCCTCCATGAACAGAGAGGTATCTCTTCACTAAACAGCAACAGACAAACACTGTTATAATCAGGTAGTTAGAAATAGCACCGGACAATGAAGATTTTGTTTTTGGATTTGGAGCTGCTGATCATGAAAATCACCTTAAAAGTTTCCTATCATGTGCCACCTTTTAGATAGAACTCATTTTGTGATTTTCTATCATATTTCAAGTATATTGCCCACAAACCAAGCTGCTTTGGTCAGTCCAAGCCTACCTGGGAATGTGCTCAGTGTAGGTGCTATGCAAATGTTGTCTTTGGCCTGGGCATAGTTAGTCAGGATAGATGCAGACAGGCTATAAAAGCAACTCGCGTATACAGATGCTGTGCATCACATTGATATAGATTGAACACACTTTGATGCACACATTCTTCAAGCAATAGCAGAGAGAGTGTACTTAACAATAGCATTTATTGTCTTCAGGAAGATTCAATACAGCAGAAAAGTCTCGTCAACGTCGCAACAGCTGCGATACGTTTTGTTATATTTGTGGCAAGTTTACGCTTAAGGCTAAATCCAATAAAAGCTGATTTAATGTTTCTCCAACTTCCTACGTGATACAGCCAATCTGAAATGATCTTTATGTTCAACGTGAAGCTGTCTATCATAGTCCCCAATTTATTTTCAGAAAGCAAACCTTTTGAAACAAAATGCATCACTTTGAGTTTTGCACTCAGAAACAACTTGATGTGGCATACAATGCACGGTATTTATTGGCTATCCATATTACTCTGTCATCTTCCAAGGTGTGATTTACAAATTTACTTAGAATTGAATAAGTGTTCAGTGCACCATTTAATTTTATATATATATATATATATATATATCTTGCTGAAGTTTTGTTAACCTTTAGACTACATCTATTGAATAGCAAGCAATCTGCTTGCTCTTGGTTAGAGAACTGAATGTACATATGGAGATAAAAGCGATTTTTCTGTTAGTCATCAAATGGTACTATTTTCAAAAGTTTTTTTTTTCTCATTTTGAGCTTTACATTTTCCTCATTATGATGCAAAAAAAGTTCTCAATCTGTAATCATCAACCACAAAGAAAATGACTGTACTTCAAAGCATTGTGGATTGTAATAAAAAGAATTAGATGAAGTGAAATTGAATGCGAGTCTTTCTTCAGTTAGTGGGAGGGAGTCAACAGATGAGAGTAGAGGGTTTATCACTGACTGTTACACCATGTTATCACTCCTTAGATTCAAATGAAGGCTGGACCTCAAAATCCAATTTCAGATTTAATGTCAGGGTACATCCATGACATCACGTACATCCCTGAGATTCTTTTTCCTGTGGGCCAGGCAGAATTACCACTTATTAGTAGCGCAAAAAAAACTGTACTCAATGTACACATGTAAACAAATAAAGAAATGTAAACAAACTGTGCAATACAGCGAGGGAAAAAAATCAATAAAGTGCAGAAGTCGGAGTCCTTAAATGAGACCCTGACTGAACTTGTTGTGGAGTCTGATGGTGGAGGGGGAGCAGCTCTTCCTGAACCTGGTGGGGCGAGCCCTGTGCCGCCGAGACCTCTTTCCTGATGGCAGCAGCGAGAGCAGAGCGAGTGCTGGGTGGTGTGGGTCCCAGATGATCGCTGCTGCCATCCGACGCCACTGTTCCCTGTAGATGTTCTCAATGGTGGGCAGGGTTTTTAAACCAGTGATGTCTCAGAATCGAGGGCTTGGACTTTCATTCCTCACTTTTCCAGTAATAAAATTCACCAGAAGTACACTCCAAAAAAATCATAATCCTAAAATATATATCAAATCAGACAGAAATGTGGAAAAAAAAGTGAATGAACAGGTTAATGGATGATTAGGACAGATATTCTAGTACTCAGTCGAATACATTTCTAGTAAGCAACATGCCCTGTGATTGGACAATCCCTGTCCTCGCAACAGAAGCTATTACACGGCTTCAATGCTCAATCTTGCAAGTACAGTCAACTCTTCATTTGATTTGATATTTTTGCACCTGCAACTAGCAAAAGACCTGGATCTCCTCGGCCTTTGACTTTGACCTGCAAAAGTTCTGTCCAACCTGGTGAAATGCCATCAGAATATCCAGAACACAGCAAATGGATTACACTGCCCTTTTGACATTTGGAAGGAAGTGATTTTAGCTTTAGTTGTACCCAAGCCCACATTAAGCAATGTCTGAAAGAATGTGATTGCCTCTACAAGATTGTAATACACAAAAATTCTGGAGGAACTCAGCCGGTCTCACACCGTCAATAGGGGGTAAAGATTTATTACCAACATTTTGGGCCTGAGCCCTTCATCAACATATGAGCTAAAAAGCAGGCAGGTGCCTGAATAAAAAAAGGTGGTTGAAGGAGAGGAGGGAGGAAGGGGCAGGGGGAGGAGTGATGGGAGAGGGAAGCGGGTGGGGAGGTGGGTGAAAGGAGACAGATGGGGAGGGGTTTAACAAAAACTGGATTTGACATTAATGCTGCCTGGTTGGAAAGTGCCCAGTTGGAGTATGAGGCATTGTTCTTCCAATTTGCAGGTGACCTTGGTTTGGCAGTGGATTGATGTGTCGGTGTGGGAATGGGGTGTGACACTAAAATGGTTGGCCATTGGAGACGCTCCAAGACCTGCTGAAATTCTCCAGCACGGTTGTGTATTTCACTATAACCCCAGTGTCTGCAGATTTACTCCCCATGGACGCTGTGTGACCTGCTGAGTTTCTCCAGCACGGTCGTGTATTTCACTACAACACCAGTCTCTGCCGATTTACTCCCCACAGACGCTGTGTGACCTGCTGAGTTTCTCCAGCATGGTTTTGTAATTCAATACAACCCCAGTGTCTGCAGATTTACTCCCCACGGACGCTGTGTGACCTGCTGAGTATCTCCACATAGTTGTGTATTTCACTACAACCCCAGCATCTGGAGACCTTCCTGTTTTACACCCATAAAAGGCTGCTTTGTTTCATTGAAATTAAGTAGAAACAATGGATTTTCTTTTGTATTATGCAAAATATGTGAGAACAGATACTTTAAATTGATTTATGTCATACCTCAGGGCCGTGCAGTAGCAGAAACCTCCTCTGAAGATTTGGGACTTCATGTGATGGTGAGTGCTGTCATTCATTTGATTTATTTTTGTTGTTTTTAACATGGATACTGTTTAGCCCTAAAGTATAGAATTGCAGCGTAAACACTTATTTCAAAGAGTGAGGAGGTGACATGTTGCTCGACAATTTCTTTAAAGGTTTATGCATTGAATACTCATGTATGTGGTACAATTATGCCCACAT
Organism: Narcine bancroftii; assembly: GCF_036971445.1. Lineage (NCBI taxonomy): Eukaryota > Metazoa > Chordata > Chondrichthyes > Torpediniformes > Narcinidae > Narcine > Narcine bancroftii. The sequence goes on along the minus strand of NC_091480.1, from coordinate 68,218,445 downwards.
TCCCCGTGAATGAGAGTTTATGCTTCATTTCGGATTCTTTGTCACCACCAAGTGGAATACTGCTACCATGGCACCATTCTTGAGTTCAACCTGCAAGCCTTTCTTTCGAATAAGTCTCAAATACTTGGATTAACATTTTATGAAATATGGCATAAGATTAAAGATGATTTTATTGTAATGTGATAAAACTAGAAAATGTGATATTACATGAAATTTCCTTCAGTCTACCATAAGACAGACAAAGATTTGCTATCAGAAAAATTGCCTAGCACCCCTTATAGTTAGAGGAAATTCCGCTGGCTGCCTCTGCCCTGATGGCTCCCGCAAGCCAGCCCTGCCCTTACAGCTCTCGCTGCCCCCCCCCCCCCGACAGACCCGCTGGCTGCCCTTGCTCTGACGGCCCCCGCTAGCCGGCCCTGCCCTGACAGCTCTCGCTGCCACCCCCTCGACAGCCCCCGCCCTGAGGGGGCCATGGAGGGAGAGGGAAGATGGATCATGATGTTAACATCATGGCCACGTCATCAGCCTGCTCCGAGCCAGCCACTTGCAGTGGCAGTACATTCATGCAGGGTGGCAGAGAATCTCTGCCTTTACACTTGGGCTTTCTGACTGTATGAAAGGGCCTTAAGAGAAGCAAAAGAGAATTCCCCAGGGTCACTGAGTGTCTGTGGATTCGCTGCCTCCACTCCCACAGCCTCCGTGGGTTTCTTGCCTCAGACCCCCTCACTGGTCCGCTACCATGGTTCTGTGGGGTCATCTCCTTTGCTTCTCCATCTCAAACGGAGGTGGGGGGGGGGGCAGCGGGTGGTTGCCCTGTTTTCTGGTGCCCTGCGCCAGTCTTCTGCTTCCCCAGGGTCTGCAACCCCTCGTGGCTGCTGTCGATCATAGGTGCCGCCATCTTGGGCCCAGACCCTGTGGTTGTTGGCTCTTTTGACAGGCTGTTTAAAGCCTATATGGAGCTGATGGGAGTCGAACTGGGCAGTTGGACCCCATGGGGGAGTGCTGAGACTTTACCCTCTGCGGGTCTGTACCAATGGGAAGTGCTGCCATTACAGCTCGTATAAGCAGCCATGCCCTTCCTTTATATAATCAAAGCTTATTTCAGCAGAATTTCTTTGTTATAGGATAGAAAATTACAGCACAGTACAGGCCTTTTGGTCCTCAATGTTGTGCTGACCTATGTAAACCTACTCCAAAACAATCTAACCCTTCTCTCCCTCACACCCATAACCCTATATTTTTCTTGCATCCATGTGCCTGACGAAGAGTCTCTTATATGCCCCCTATTGTTCTGGCCTCCACCACTACCCCTGGCAATTCATAGCTTCATAGAAATGCAATAATGCATTTAAAAAACAAAGTTATTAAAAATTGGAAAGCAGAAATAAAAAGAGAACATTCTGGAGGTACTCCACCAGTTACACATCAGTTATGGAGGGAAAAAAAGAGTTAACATTTTGGGGCAAAGACCTTTACATAAGAACATGAGGAACAGGAGCAGGAGTCAGCCATCCGGCCCATCGAGCCTGCTCCGCCATTCAATGAGATCATGGCTGATCTGATCATTGATTCATCTCCACTGATCTGCCTTTTCCCCACATCCCTTAATTCCCCTACTATGTAAAAATCAATCCAACTGAACTTTAAATATGTTTAATGAAGTTGCCTCAACTGCTTCCCTGGGCAGAGAATTCCACAGATTCACGACTCTCTGGGAAAAACAGTTTTTCCTCATGTCCATCTTAAACCTACTTCCCTAAATCTTGAGGCCGTGTTCCCTACTTCTGGTCTCACCTACCAGTGAAAGCAATTTTCCTGTCTCTATCTTATCTATCCCTTTCATAATTTTGTATGTTCCTCTCATTCTTCTGAACTTGAGTGAGTATAATCCCAGATGATTTAGTCTCTCCTCGTAGGTCAACTCCCTCATCTCCGGGATCAACCTGTTGAACCTCCTCTGGACTGCCTCCAAGGCCAGTCTATCCTTCCTCAAGTATGGAGACCAGAACTGCACACAGTACTCCAAGTGTGGCCTCACCAGTACCTTGTACAGTTGCAGCATGATCTCCCTGCTCTTGAATTCAATTCCTCTAGCGATGAAGGCCAACATTCCATTTGCCTTCTTAATAACCTGATGTACCTGCATCCCAACTTTTTGCGATTCATGCACAAACACTCCCAAGTCCTTTTGCACTACAAGATGCTGTAGTTTGCACCTTTTAAATAATAATCTGCTTTCTATTTTTCTGATCAAAGTGGATGACCTCACATTTACTAACATTGTACTCCATCTGCCAGACCTTTACCCTCTCATCTAACTTAACTATATCCTTCTGCAGGCTCTCCACATCTTCTGTACAATTTGCTTTTCCACTCAATTTAGTATCATCCACAAACTTGTCTACATTCTGTCCCCTTTCCAAATCATCATGTAAATGGTGAACAGCTGTGGGCCCAGCACCAACCCCTGTGGCTCCCCACTTCCCACTGTCTGCCAATCATAAACACACCCATTTATCCCAACTCTCTGCCTTCTGTCAGTTAACCACTCCTCAATCCATGCCAACATACTTCCCCCGACTCCATTCATCTGTATCTTATTGATAAGTCTCTTGTGTGGCACCTTATCAAATGCTTTCTGGAAATCCAAATATCGAACATCAACCTGTTCCCCTCTATCTTGCCCACCCATTATGTCCTCAAAGAACTCCAGCAAGTTTGTCAAGCAAGACTACCCTTTCTGAATCCATGCTGCTGATGGAACCCCTTTGTTCTAAATGTCTTGCTATTTCATCCTTAATGACAGCTTCAAGTATTTTCCTGACTACAGAAGTTAAGCTAACTGGCTGATAGTTTCCCATCTCCTGCCTACATCCCTTTTTAAAAGGTGGCGTGACATTTGCTGTCTTCCAATCTGCCGGGACCTGCCCAGAGTCCAGAAAATTTTGGTAAATGACAACCAGCGCATCGAATATAACTACCGCCATTTCCTTCAGTACCCTGGGATGCATCCCATCAGGACCAGGCGATTTGTCTGATTTCAGTCCCATTAGTTTGCTCATCACTATCTCTTTTGAAACAATTATTTTATCGAGGCCCTCACCTCCCTTCGCATCCCTATCACCACTCTTTGGCATGCTGGACCATGAAGACTGACACAAAATATCTGTTCAATGCCTTGGCCATTTCCTCATTACTCAATATCAATCTCCCTCTCTCATCTTCCAAGGGACTCCAGTCACCCTCTTCCATTTTATATATTTTTACATTTTTTTGCTCTCTCTTTTTACGTGTCACAAAAAAGATGTAATGTGCATAATTTTTGTCAGCTTTTGCCTGAAAACAAACATTAGATGGTGCCATTGCTAAGTTTTAAGGGATAGAATTTGTCCCTTTGACAAACTGCAGATTCGCAGGCAGCCAAATGAAGTGATCAAAGACATAAAAAGTAACTGGAATTTGGCAAAGAAAGGGAAGTAAATAAGCCGTTAAAGTTACAAAACTGTCAATGCAGGGTTCTAGTACATTGGAAATACTCAGCAGACCACGCAACATATAGTGCAGGGTTCCAGCATGATAATACTGAGCTTAAATTTATCTTCATTGGCTTCTTCCTCTGCTACATCGATGACTACATCAGCGCTGCCTCATGTACCCATGATGAGCTCATCACCATCATCCTCTTTGCTGCCAACTTCCACCCCAACCTCAAATTCACTTGGTCCATCTCTGGCAACTCTCTCCCTTTTCTCGGTTTCTCTGTCTCCATTTTGGGAAACAAACTATCTACAGACTTCAGTTATAAACCCAGTAACCCCTCCAGTTACTTTGACCTCATCTGTTCCCACCCTACCTCCTGTAAGGATTCCATTCCTTTCTTTCAGTTCCTCCGTGTCTGTCGCATCCGCTCCCAGGACGAGCTCTTCCTTTCGAGAACATCCGAGGTGTCCTCCTTCTTCACAAAAGTGCTCTCCCCTCCGTGACCATCAACGCAGCCCCTACCCACACCTGTCTTTCCCCTCACATCTGCCCTGGCCCCCTCCGCCCCTGCACGCATCCCCTTGTCCTCACCTGCGACCCACTAGCCTCCACATCCAACATATTATTCTCTGCAATTTCTGCCGCCTACTATCTGATCCCACAGCCAAACACATATTCCCCTCCCCTCTCCCCCTTCTGCAGGGACTGCTCCCTCTATGACTCCCTTGTCCACTTCTTCCTTCCCACCAATCACCCCCTCAGTAACTATCCTGTGACCGCAAGAAATGCTACATTTGCACTTACACCTCGTCCCTCACCATGGGCAGATTAGCCACATTTATTTTATTTGAAGTCGAACGTTTTATTTTGAGGAGTAAATTTAAAAGAGATTATAATTTTACTGAGGATTCTGTTACCTTCAGATTAAGGCTGTTTTGTCCCGTTCTGTAATTTCAATCTAACTTAAGAATTACTGTTATATCACTGTCAAGAATTACTGTGGTTCCCATTCCATAGGTTTCCCTTTTCTTGACTATTATTGGGCCTTGGTTAATCCTTCTTCAATGCAGGCCAGTTGTCATGTTCTTCTCATCTTCCACGTCGAGCATGTCACTATCCTACTCATCTTACTTCCCCCACCACTCCACTTTTCACAGTCATCCATTGCTACACCACAGCTAAGCTCAGCTCTCGTTCTTATTCCGAGTGCAGACTTTTCTATGAATCACTCCATTGCAATGTCCTTGTTTTCTGATAGACACACCATGACATTCCCATCGCTGCCCCTTGAAAGCAGCCATCCCGTCCGCTTGAATGGACCACTTACTGGCTATTTCATCTGAATACTTGGTGCATAGCTGCATTGATTGGTTAACAAAACTTTAGGTGAGACAGGATAGCTCGATGTTAAGTGACAACAGATAAGACTGAAACTATCGTATATAATCACAGTCGACCCCTCCACCACTTTACACACTGACTACCCACCCATTGGAGCTCCCGACGCCCCAACTGCAAACCCTCCCCTTGGCCGGCCACCCGCACAACTGAGGTCTCAACACCCTGTCCACGAACCCTCACCCCGGCCGCCCGCTCCTGATGCCCCGATTGTGGACTTACCCCCCAGTTTGGCCATCCGAGCTCTCCACGCCTTGAACAACTCGTACTTAACGTGATCAAATGTAGTATCTATGTAAAAGTCGACCCCCCCTAGATTTGACCTGAAAAATTGGTCCCCAAAACTTGACTGATACACAATTATGTATGGTAGTTAAGCTTTATAAATGGGTGAAAATGCACAGTAGGTCACACTCACCAAACTTTTGTGCAATGTTTTTAAATATGATGCTAAAGCATACCTCTTGCTTTAGAATCATTGGTTTAACACCACAAACTGTTTCAAATTTCCTCAAAAATTAGGGTTTAAACCAGCCGTTCTCAACCTTTCCTGGCCATGGCCCCATTAGGACTCTGCTCAAAGTTTATCTATCCCTTTCCTTATGCAGCAGTCAAGTTTAGTTCTTTTCTTCTGTACTTCTCTCCCTCCAAAAACATTAAAAAAACATGAAACATATTTAGGGTACGTGAGGTGAGGGGAAAACAAGGTTTTTACTTCAATGTGCTGTGACCCCAGGGGGAGTGTAAGGTCCACATTGAGAATGCCTGCTTTGAACAACAACATATTTTATTTCAACTAAACCTGAGATCTGACCCCAGAAAAACAAGCAAATCATCTGATAACCAAATGGAATTACATACATTGAGCATGGGCATAGTTCTTTTCAATAATGTCTGTGGTGGCAAACAACTGCATCCACAATTTATGGTAATATTAACTCACCAAGGTCTCTAACCATTTCAATAAAGCTCTTTCTTTCTTTTTGCAAATATAGCAGACTAATAGGTTCTAATTTTGGAAGTGTGTGCAAGAAGGATTCTTCTTGGAATATGTATTAGTTTGTAACAGTCTACTTTTAAATGCATACACATTGGTATTTATGGTCGAAGAAGAATACAGCACAGAAATGGGCCCTTCTCCCCAACTTGTCCCTGCTGACCAAGTTGCTTTCCTGTGTTAGTCCCATTCAATGTCACCAAAAGTAAGGAGCTGATTGTTGACTTCTGGAAGGGAAAACCAGAGATGTACGATCCACGGATCATTGGGGGATCAGAGGGTAAGCAAATTTAAGTTTTTGGGAGTCACTATCTCCCAGGATCTTTCCTGGACCTAACACACTAATGGCATTATGAAGAAAGCATGTCAGCACCTCTACTTCCTCAGGAGTTTGTGGAGGTTCGGTATGACACCTGAAACCCTGGCAAATTTCTACAGAACTGTGGTGCTGACCGGCTGCATCATGGGGGACACAAATTCCCCTGAGCATAAAGCCCTGCAAAAGGTAGTGGACACAGCCCAGGACATCACAGGCAAAACCCCACCATCGAGAACATCTACAGGGAACGCTGCTGTCGGAGAGCAGCAGCAATCGTCAAGGAACCACATCGCCCAGCACACGCTCTGTTCTCACTGCTGCCATCAGAAAAGCGGTGTTGGGGCCACAAGACGCAGACTACCAGCTGCTCCCCCACCCCCATCAGACTCCTCAACAACAAACTCAATCAGGGACTCATTTAAGGACTCTTATTTGTACACGTTATTTGATTTTCTTTTTGTTCTCTCTGTATTGCACAGTCAGTTTGTTTACATTTGTTATCGGTTTACAGTTCTTTATTTACATTTTTAGACTCTGTACAGTTTTATTTTGCACTACCAATAAGTGGTAATTCTGCCTGGCCCGCATAAAAATGGATGTCAAAGTTGTATGTGACGCCATGTATGTCCTCTGACAGTAAATCTGAAATCTGCTTGCATTTTGACCATAACCCTCTCACCTCTTCCTATCCATGAACCTATTCAAATGAATTTTAAGTGTTGTATCCAACTCCACCACTTCCTCAGGCACCACCCTGTGTGTCAAAAATATACCCCATGCCCTTGTTATATATTTCCCCCACTTGTCCGAAATCTGTGCACTTTAGTTTTAAACTCTCCGAAAATATGATGATCGTCCACTTTATCTGTCAGAATCAGAATTTATGGTCATGAACAAGACATGAAATTTGTTGTTTTGCAGCAGCGTCACAGGGCACGAAAAGTCAAAGTGAGGAAATGTCCGTGGTTCATTGATCATTCAGGAATCTGATGGCGGAGGGGAAGAAGCTGTCCTGGTGCCACTGGGTGCTCGTCTTCAGGCTCCTGTACCTTTTTCCCATTGGTAGCAGAGTGAAGAGGGCCTGGCCTGGGTGGGGGGGGGGTCTTTGAGGATAGAAGCTGCTTTCTTATGACACCACCTCTTGCAGACGTCCGCGATGGAGTGAAGTCTGGTGCCTGTGATGTCGCAGGCTGAGTTTTTTCCAGGTCCTGAGCATTGGCACCTTCGTACCAGACAGTGATGCAACCAGCTAGAGTGTTCTCCTGCGGAAGTTTTCGAGAGTCTTCGGTGATGTCCTGAATCTCCTCAAGCTCTTCACAAAATATAGATGCTGGCTCTGCTTCTGGTGATCCTGGAAAATCATTGGGGTCTCCATCAACCCCCATCGATGTGATCTAATGGATCCGTTGCCTGAAGAGGGCTTGCAATATCACTGAGGACCCCTTCCACCCCGCATACAGCATCTTTCAGCTGCTCCCGTCGGGGAAGAGATCCAGGAGGATCAGAGCCAGCCCCACCACGCTGAGAAACAACTTCTTCCCACGGGCAATGAGAATGCTGAAGGACTGGTACAATCCCACCGAGAATTTACAATTATTTAACTATATTTATTTATTTGTAAATATATACTAGAAATAAGCACGGTTGGCGCAACGCTGTTACAGTGCCGGCAATCAGGACCGGGGTTTAAATTCTGTGCTTTCTGTAAGGAGCTCGTATGTTCTCCCCGTGTCTGCATGGGTTTTCCCCAGGGGGGCTCCGGTTTTCTCCCACTCTTCAAAAATGTACAGGGGCTGTAAGTCAATTGGGTGGCATGGTCTCGTGGGTCTTATGGTCTTGTAACCGTGCCGTTTCATCCAGTTGTACATTATGATAGTAATAAACTTGAACTTGAATTTGTCAACCTCTCTAAGGTCACCTCTCAGCCTTCTAATCTCCACAGGAAAGAAGACCCAGCCTATCCAACCTCTCATTGTAACTCAAACCTTCCTGTCCTGATTACGTCCATTTTTTTAACCCTTTCCATTTTATTAACATTCATCCCATGGCTAGGCAACCAGAACTGCACAAAGTGCTCAAAACGTGGCCTTCCTAATATCTTGTACGGCTGGAGCATGACCTCCCAACTCTTGCATGTAATGCCCTGACTGATGAAGGCATCGCCGTTACCACCACCATTGAAATAGTTTTGGGGCTTTTAATGGATTTAGCGGCCACTTATTCCCCACTCCCACTGCGGTTAAAAACTAAACTCGTGCCATTAATATCTCAGAACAATTTACCATACATGTCAGTGTACAAGGTGACTGGGTGTATAAGATGACCCCAGAATTTCCACTTAAAATGTAAGTTTTGATCTATACTCACTGTATAAGACTATCCCAAGTCTGGCACTTACTGCTGAGAGCTTCCTGTCCCAATAGTTATTTACCACCCATCCCACTGACCAGTGGACTGATGCTGTTAAACACACTACTAAGCAATAGTCTTGATTATTTAAAATTCAGCCACTTCATTTCAAGTAATGGCAAAATACCGTCAATGATCTACCATAATATGCATCAAACATTCCTGGCTGGTGTAATATAAACACGAGCAACATCACTGAGGCGTCAGTTCGTTTACACGCTTCTCTAGAATCGATCAATGTGCAATACTAACTGTTAGCTCTGTTATTCTGTGCTGTTATTTTAAGGTATGTTAGACAGGTTTATAAGACATTTTTATTGTTTAAATATGACATTACTATTAGTCCCGCTTCCCAAACGGAAGTTTCAGTGGAAAACTAATTAGTGGTAGGAGCGTAGGAATTATGCGAGTGCTTTCGGCCGTTCTCCATCGCCATGGGGGACACTAAACCACAAGATATTAAGGTTCAGATTTTATACTTGATGCATAAGATGACCTCAGATTTTGGGGTGACATTTTTAAGGTTCAAAATCTGTCTTATACGCTGACATGGACAGTATCTAATGCTGTCAGTTGTTATATACCGGAGTCTTGAGTGATTCAGAGCTCCACAACATGCAGAGGGTCCATTCCACCTCCTCATTTCCCTTGGTTTGACTAATAACTCTTATCTTGTGGATCTATAATTGATAATATAAGTGTCTTGAGCGTAATTGCCTCCTTAGTTCAGGAACAATTAGAGATGAACAATACATCTGGCATTTCCCTTAAACAAAAATAGGAAAATCTGGATCTTGAACAGAAGTATTCAAGAACAAAGATTTTTTTTAATATTTAAATTTTAGGAAAATACAGAATATAGGACTCAATTAAACGATAAAAATCATAGAAAAATATTCATAAGGTCTGAAAAAAAAGGAAAGGAGAGTCCCTCTTCTCCCAACACCTTCTCCTCAGATTCGAAAGAAAAGGGGACAGATGGCAGGGAATAGAGGGAGAGAAAAAGAAAGAAAATAGAAAGGAAAAAGCAACATGAGCAAGGTTTGACATCTCAGAGACACATCATTTTAAACTATTACATTTCAAATAAGGACTATACTAATTGACAGATATCAAAATAAATTATACAATCTGGGCATTTAAGTCATCTAAATAAGGTTGCCAAATTTCAACCAACATACTCTATCTATCCCTAAGACTATAAGTCATCTTCTCAAGGGGAATACAACTTTGCAGATCCATGTTCCAACGATCAATGTGAAGTAGGGAATCGGATTTCCATGTTACATTTCCTGGCTATTGACAGCGCAATTGTAATAAATTTAGATTTACTTCTGGAGACGTTCACTTTTATAACTGCCTAATTCTGCAGAAGAAACCATTTCGGGTCCAGAGGAAAGTTCACACTTCCCCCAATTCTATCTGTGCATAACCAGGTGGAATGTAAAAAGGTTCCAACATCGATATCACACTTAAAACACCTATCAGAAAATCCAGGTTTATTCTTATGTATCTTTTGAGGTGTGGGATCTAATCGGTGCAGAAAATTATAATAAATCAACCTATATGTAGAGTTAATTAAGGGAGTCGTATTATCTCCACATTAATCTGACCAGCATTGTGGATCGATTACAATGCCCAAATCTGATTCCCATCTCTCCCTTGATCTACGTAGTCCAGATTTTGGGCTTTGATCTTGGATCAGATCAATATATACTAGAGAGAAATTTGGTTGCATTCCCCTTTCGAATTAGAATTTCATGTCTGAGCACATTGGTTGGGCTATTCATTCATCGTCCCCACTTTTCCCTCAGGTAGGATCTCAATTGGAGATAGCAGAAGAATGTGTTGTTAGGCAAATTATATTTATTTTTAAATCCCTCAAAAGACGCAAATTGTCTCTGTTGATCATAGCCGTCTTCAATGCACCAGATACCATGTTGGTGCCAGGTGGCCAAGATTCTATTACCCAAAGTCATGGGTATTAAACTGTTTTGAGATAGAGGCATCTTTGAGGATAATATTCAAAAACAAAAATTGATGATTTGGCTCTTCAACAGATTTAAAGCACAGTCTTGAAAGAGTGGATCGAGGTGCTCTGCTTTAGGCAGGGCAATTTAGCTTTGACAACTGAAATGTGATGTGATTAAAAATAAGGAGAGCTCCCAAATCTAGAATTAAAGGAATGAAGAGATTGAAAAGTCTTATAGGGCTGAAGGGTCCCTGATTGTGTCGGAGGTTCGGATCTGGACCTCGGGTGGCCAATGGTTTGAACCGGACTCTGTGGAGGCTGCGGGAGGGCTGGAGGTGAATCCACGGACACACGGTGATTCTGGGGATCTCTCTCTCTTTTCCTTCTCTTTCTCTGTCTGTAAGAGGCGTTTCAGGCAATTTCTGTGGATGGTGAATGTGTCTGCCTTACAGCAGACAAAAACAAATTCCATGCACTGTCTTTATTACATGACAGTAAAGGAATCTTGGAACACAAGAATTGCAGACGCTGGAATCTGAAGAGATCGATGAGCAGCTGGAGGGACTCAACAGGTCAAGCAGCATTCGTGGGGAGAAATGGTCAGTCAACATTTCAGGTCAGAATTCGGGTCTCGACCTGAAACATTGACTTTCCACTTCTATCCACGGACGCTGCGTGATCTGCTGAGACCCTCCAGCTGCTCTGTGTCCAGTCTTGACATCCCAAATCAGGCCAATTTTGCTGCCTCTTTCCAACAGTTTTATTTATAAAAGGGGAAAGGACGACTAACAAGACTGAAAAGTTCAGAAAAGAAGTGAGTGACATGCTGAGCAATTGTGTTTTACTTCTGTTCTAACTGAATGGACTTTCAAAGATTGTCTTTCACATCGAGTTCCTTTGTCAATGTGAGTGTGTGTGTGCTCATGGGCAATATCTCATTGTTTACGGATTTTTTCTGAAATATAGTGGGAACCTTTTGGAAGAAGGTGGGATTTCATTTGGTCGATTATGTAATTACTTTTTGTTGGCAGGATTACGGCTGATTAATATTGAATGGCTTCCTTATTTTTTTCATGAATAATTGAATTATCAGCTCATTCCAGGAATCAACGTGATCTAACGATTACGCAAATGTGTTTTTCTTTCAATCCAGCATTGACCATTCGTTGAATATTTGGAGAGGTGATGTTCAGACAGAAAGTCAGCAGTACTGGTGACTTACGCAGCCATTTCCACTTGGAGTGCCGCGGAATCTGGATAACGCGTGGCTCATTGTGTTACTCGGGTTATCATTTTCACGGATCAATAACGAATACGTACTCCCGGCACCAATAGTGCATTAACTTCAACCTCTTTCCCAATCGCATCTATTAACTGACTGCTTCACAGCAGAAGAAATAGCACACTTGAGCCTTTGTTCTGTAAGTCCTTCAGAATGCTCAGTTCAAAGGTACTCCCCGTTCTGATTACAATGCTCCATGCTGAAGAGGTGACAGGCTGAGAGGAGGTAGACACAATGATGCAAAGCAGCGAAGATTAAGAGATGGGGATGGAAATAAGAATGCAGAGATTCTGTTGTAAGATAACCAGGTAAGATCTAACCATCTTCCTCCAGATAGGGCACATTGAATCCTTTTGTACAGTAGGTTCGCATGATTGAAACTGGTCAACAACTTGCAATAATAATGTTGTTGAACAAGAAAATCTGCTGGAGTCAAGTACAAGACACAAAATCCCTTATGAAAGCCCCAGGCCTGAAACTTTGGTGGCCCTTTACTTCCTATGGATGCTGCGTGACCTGCTGAGTTTCTTTGGCACCTTCGTGTATGGCAATTATAATGTGCCTTTAGCACAGGGAAATAAAAAAGATCCAAGTTGCTTTGAAGATGGTTACTTGGGCATGGGTGAGTAGCCTCCATGTTGATGCAATTATGAAGAAGGCTCACCAGCAGCTAAACTTTGTGAGGTGTCTGAGGGGATTCGGCACGTCACCAAAGACCCTCTAAAACTTCTTCAGGTGGACCGTGGGGAGCATTCTGGCTGGTTACATCACTGTCTGGTACGGAGGTACCAACTCTCAGGACAAGAATAAATTCCAGAGCTTGTTAACCCGGCCTGCGACATCGCAGGCACCAGCCTTCACTCCATTGAGGACATCGACATGAGGAGGTGTCTTAAAAAAGCAGCCTCTATCCTTGAAGACCCCCACCACCCAGATCATTCCCTCTTCACTCTGCTACCATCGGGAGAAAGGTACAGGAGCCTGAAGACGAGCACTCAGCGGCACGAGGACAGCTTCTTCCCTGCTGCCAACAGATTCCTGAATGATCAATGAACCATAGACATGGCCTCACCTTTGTTGAATTTATGGTTGTAAAAGTGGTTTATATGATGCTGCAGCGAAACACAATTTTGTGACTTGTTCATGACAATAAATTCTGATTCTGATATCATGGAAATAGAAATTGTTAACCTTTGTTAGGATGGCCTAAATATTGGATCTTATAATTCCATGATCTAATTTTGATTTTATCTGATCAATCTCACAATCATCTCCAGGTGAAATTGCTGCATCTTCAGACCTTCTGTGTGTCGCCCCTTTGATTCCAGGGGAAATTTGACAAGTCATGGGGCATTTGCATGCACAACCTGACTTTTACTCGACCCAATGTGGTCACTCGCCACCGAATCCACATTCCCGCCAGCACAGATCAGACACAAAAACCCGCCACAGCTGTGAAACTGGCTCCGTGGACACAGGAGCACCTGTTGCTTATCTTGTTGTTTCAGAGGGACCGTTTCAGAATTCACGCGGGCTGTCCGCACACAAGGTGAACGGTGGTTCTCCAGTACTCCTTCCAGTGTTGGATTAAAGACATGACACGAGCTAAACTTAGGAGGTCAAACAGCAATGTACATAACCAATGTTTTGGGCTTGAGGTATGGGCAAAATGTAGGCAGGTGCGGTGAGGGGTGGGGGAGGAGCACAGCCCCACAGGCAGGAGGTAATAGGTGGATAAGGGAGGGAGGGACAGCACACCAGCAAACAGGGGGAGGGGAGATGCCTGCCTACATTTTGAAAATACCTTGATGAAGAGCCCAAACCCAAAACGTTGGTTCGGTATCTTTACCCTTGCTTTCTAAAATACACTGTTTGACCTGCTGAGTTTCTCCAGTGTCATGTTTTTCTACATCTGCAGTGTTTGCAGACTTTTGTGTTTTACTTTCAGGCTTGAATGACTCAATGGTGATATCCCAGCAGCACTAAATTACTAAAGGCATGGTTATGTCTGGCAATTCAGGGTGCTTTGGAAACCTCTAGCTCTCTTCTCACCTACCAATGTGGTTGCCATAATCTGCAGCTGCCATGGAGATTGTGCCTTGTAGGGCTGATGTCCTTCTCTGATCTGTGCATTCAACTCAGTGTAGCCCCAGTGGGAATGACGCAGGTCACATTTTAATGCTTCTTCCTGGATGTAAACCGCCCTAACACTGATTAAAATATCTTTTTGATCAATTTTGCACTATTTTTAACGTTAAGAACACAGTTCAGCATTGGGATTAAACAAAGCAATGTTGCAATACCCCAAAATCCAATTTCCAGTGAGATAAGTGGCTGAAAGATCCGTTGTAGGTCAAGTCGGATGCAAAGGTTGAAAATACTCTTGGGTCCTCTTGTGATAATGGAGAGGGAGAGGTTGGCAAATTGCGAGGAAAATATAGAATTTCTGGTGGTGGCCAAAGATTGTAGGCAAGATTTTCTAGTCAGTGGTGACCCTTCCCCCACCCCCACCCCCCCATCTTGGTGGGTGACATACATACCAGGAGTACAAGTCCCATAAAATGCACCCAGCACCTTGAACTTGCTGGATCAAAGCATCTGTGTTCACGGCAACAAGGCTCAAAGTGATGAGAAATCCAATGTTCATTGAGGCCTCACATGGGGTGTGTTGGAATAAGCAAATAGCTGGACTCCCCACCACAGCTTAGCTAGCTTTTAAATCCTGTCAAGGTGTCAAAGTTTCTACATTTTAAAACACTCAGCTCCAGATTAAAGAAGTTCCTTCCCTGTCATCAGACTCCTGAACAGACTTCTCCTTAGTAATAGATGATGCTTTGCTCTATTTATCTGTAAGCTTTTCCTTCACACTGTGCCCGACATGTTTTGTCTTGGACAAAAAAAAACAATTTTGCCTTGCATTTTTGTTTTATTGTTGCACTATCCCCTGGAATTTGTTTTATTGTTGCACGACCTGTTATGAAGTACTGGTTAAATTCCCTGGGTAGCACATAAACTGTAACTTGGTACACAGGCCAATAAAATGTTATTATTCCAAACCATTGAAATGCTACAAAAGTATTTTTTTAAAACTAAATTGAAATTATCAAAAAGATTGAGATTCTGAGTTCAGATTTATCGTCAGAGTACACGCATGACATCACATATAACCCTGAAATTCTTTTTCCTGCGGACCAGGCAGAATTACGATTTAATGGTCGTGCAAAAAAAAACTGTACACAGTTTACACATGTAAACAGATAAAGAAACGTAAACAAACTGCAATAGAGAGAGGGAGATATCAATAAAATCCACAAGAGTCCTTAAACGAGTCCCTGATTGAGTTTGCCGTTGAGGAGTCTGATGATGGAGGGGGAGCAGCTGTCCCTGAGCCTGGTGGGGCAAGTCTTGTGGCCCCAAGACCTCTTTCCTGACCTCTGTCAGCAGCAAGAACAGAGCGTGTGCTGGGCAAAGTGGGTCCCTGATGATCGCTGCTGCTGCTCTCCGACGGCAGCGTTCCCCGTAGATGTTCTCGATGGTGGGGGGGGGGGGCGGGGGGTTGGCCTGTGATGTTCTGGGCTGTGCACATCACATGAATTCTCCACCACAGAGGGTTGTGGAGATTTTTGTGGGTTTTTAAGGAGGAAGTAAATATGTTTACACTTCAGTTCACACTTACGCTTGTTTACATTTGTATCTTTTGTACACGTATCTTTTCTTGAGAACTTTTTTTTGCAGACGCAGCATAAATCCAGCAAAGGCAGGTCCTGTTTGACAAATTTACTGGTATTCTTTGAGGATATAACGAGCACGGTAGATGGAGGGGAGCAGGTGGATATTGTTTACTTGGCTTTCCAGAAGGCGTTTTATAAAGTGCCACATGTAAGACTTGTACAGAAGATAATGAAGCCTAGAGTTGAGGCTGATGTATTAGTGTGGATAGAGGGTTGGTTAACCAACAGAAAGCAGAGTTGGGGCACAGGTTGGTAATCGATGGTGAGTGGGGTGCCGCAAGGGTCGGTGCTGGGCCTGTGACTGTTCACGATATACATTAATGATCTGGAAGAGGGGACAGAGTGTTGTGTATCTACGTTTGCTGATGACACTAAATTGGGTGGAAAAGCAAATTGTGTAGAGGATATGGAGAGTCTGCAGAGGGATATAGACAGGTTAAGTGAGTGGGCAAAGGGTCTGGCAGATGGAGTCCAATGTTGGTAAATGTGAGATGATCCACCTTGGAAAGAAAAATGGAAGATCAGATTATTATTTAAATGGCAAGTGATTGCTGTCGTGCAGAAGGACTTGGGAGGGTTTGTGCATGAATCACAGAAGGTTGGTTTGCAGGTGCAGCAGGTTATCAAGAAGGCAAATGGAATGTTGGCCTTCATTGCGAGAGGAATTGAATTTAGGAGCAGGGGGTTTTTGTTGCAACTGTACAAGATCCTGGTGAGGCCGCATCTGGAGAACTGTGTGCCCGAACTTGAGGATGGATGGACTGGCTTTGGAGACGGGGCAGAGGAGGTTCACCAGGTCGATCCAGAGATGAGGGGGTTGGCCTATGGGTCATCTTGCTTGAATTTAGAGGAATGAGAGGGGATCTTATAGACATCTATAGAATTATGAAAGGCATAGGTAAGATAAAGGTTGGTAAGTTGTTTCCATTGGTGACGGAGACCAGAACGAGGGGACATGGCCTCAAGATTCAGGGGAGTCGATTTAGGATGGAGATGAGGAGGAACTGCTTTACCCAGAATGTGGGGGTGGGGGGGTGGAATCTGTGGAATTTGCTGCCCATTGAAGCAGTGGAGGTGACCTCAGTAAATATATTTAAGATAAGGTTGGGCAGATTTTTACACAGTCGGGGAATTAGGGGGAAAAAGCAGGTATCGACTTACGGCCATAATGTTACCTCATGAGTGCCGTTCCGGTATGCAAAACATCGATGATAAGTGTTAACCTTTAATCCGGTACGCAAGACATCGATGGTAAGTGTTAACCTTTAATCCGGTACGCAAGACATCGATGGTAAGTGTTAACCTTTAATCCGGTACGCAAGACATCGATGGTAAGTGTTAACCTTTAATCCGGTACGCAAGACATCGATGGTAAGTGTTAACCTATAATCCGGTACGCAAGACATCGATGGTAAGTGTTAACCTTTAATCCGGTACGCAAGACATCGATGGTAAGTGTTAACCTTTAATCCGGTACGCAAGACATCGATGGTAAGTGTTAACCTTTAATCCGGTACGCAAGACATCGATGGTAAGTGTTACCCTTTAATCCGGTACGCAAGACATCGATGGTAAGTGTTACCCTTTAATCCGGTACGCAAGACATCGATGGTAAGTGTTAACCTTTAATCCGGTACGCAAGACATCGATGGTAAGTGTTAACCTTTAATCCGGTACGCAAGACATCGATGGTAAGTGTTAACCTTTAATCCGGTACGCAAGACATCGATGGTAAGTGTTAACCTTTAATCCGGTACGCAAGACATCGATGGTAAGTGTTAACCTTTAATCCGGTACGCAAGACATCGATGGTAAGTGTTAACCTTTAATCCGGTACGCAAGACATCGATGGTAAGTGTTAACCTTTAATCCGGTACGCAAGACATCGATGGTAAGTGTTAACCTTTAATCCGGTACGCAAGACATCGATGGTAAGTGTTAACCTTTAATCCGGTACGCAAGACATCGATGGTAAGTGTTAACCTTTAATCCGGTACGCAAGACATCGATGGTAAGTGTTAACCTTTAATCCGGTACGCAAGACATCGATGGTAAGTGTTAACCTTTAATCCGGTACGCAAGACATCGATGGTAAGTGTTAACCTTTAATCCGGTACGCAAGACATCGATGGTAAGTGTTAACATTGAATTATGATCTTTTTTTCTTTTTTTCTATCTGAACTGTCTTAAGAACTCTTTGTTTATTTTTTTTAATAGGTGCTGTATACCTACACACATACATATGCACAGATTCACCTGTTCCGACTTACCTACAAATTTGTCTGAAAGACAGACTTAGGAACAGATCTCATTTGTAACCCGGGGACTGCCTGTAGGTGGCAATAAGCTGATCATCAGATCAGTCATGATCTCATTGAATGACGGAACACGCTTGACGGGCTGAATGGCCACCTCCTGCTCCTGTTTCTGACATTCTTATGACTGAAGGAATTCTAAACTGCAGGCATCCCCCAAGTTAATTTTTGAGGTCAGACAATAGATTCCAAAAAATAGAACAATTCAACGTGATTTGTGTGTCAATATATGTCAAAAAAACCCACTAAATAATTTTAAAAACTGCTTTTAAATTTCCAAGGAAAATATATGATTCATAAGCTTCATCTGCACCCTAAGATTAAGGCTTTGCATTGTCTTTAACCTGTTATTACGTGATATGGAAACTAGCGGAGATCTTGGATGATTTTAAAGCGATACTCTACCCTGGGGATAAAAATGGGTTAATGAATCAGATAAATTCTAATCTGAGAATTCTTTTCTGAAAATGATCCAGGATGGATGATTTTCATAACACATAAAGTGTTGTGGATAGTTCTGGTGACCAAACTACAAAAAGGAGGATGTGGTAGAATGAGAGAGTGCAAAAGAGATTCACCAGAATACTGGCTGGTATAAATGGCTTTGGCTTCAAGGGACAAATGGACAGGCTGGGTATATTCTCACGAGACTGCCGGAAGCTGCTGCATGACCTTACAGAGGTTTATAAAATTGAGGTACATAGATGGACAGTCAATCTTTTCAAGTCAAGTTCAAGTTGATTATTATCTGATTGTACAAGTACAACCTGACGAAACAACGTTCTCTGGTCCTCGGTGCAAAACACGGAGACACACACCCAGACATAACACACACACACACACACACACACACACACACACACACACACACACACACACACACACACACACACACACACACACAATACACATGCAGGACAAGTATTCATCCATACAAATAAATAAATTAATATTATTTCGTGAATATGAGAGTCTCGATGGTTAGAGTGAGCAGTTCCTTTGGTCCTTCAGCATTCTCACTGCCTGTGGGAAGAAGCTGTTCCTCAGCCTGGTGGTGCTGGCCCTGATCCCCCTGTATCTCTTCCCCGACGGGACCAGCTGAAAGATGCTGTGTGTGGGGTGGAAGGGGTCCTCGATGATTTTGTACTCCCTCTTCAGGCAACGATCCCGGTAGATCACATTGATGTGGGGGGTGAAAGACTCCAGTGATCCTCTCTGCCACTCTTATGGTCCTGTGAATTGACCTCCAGTGCAATTGTCTGCAGCGACCGTACCACATGGAAATGCAGCTGACCAGAACACTATCATTAGAACTCCTGCAGAGGGTATGATGTGATGGTAGCCGGTAGACATGCCTGCTTTAGTCTTCTCAGGAAGTACAGTCACTGCTGCTCCTACCTGACAAGTGAGGAGATGTGTGTTCTTTTTGGTATGGTGAGGGAAATGTGAAACTGGAAAGCAGAGATACAGGGTGTGAGGGGAGAAATTTTCAGCTTTGAAGGGCGCGTTTAAATTTTTATATTTAGACTTACAGCATGGTAACAGGGCATTTTGGCCTATGAGCCCGTGTTGCCCAAATAGATCCCATCAACTTACACCCCTGGTACGTATCGAACAGTGGGAGCAAACCGGAGCCCCCAGGGAAAACCCATGCAGACATTGGGAGAATGTACAAACTCTTTACAGACAGCGCAGGATTTGAACTCAGGTCCCAATTACTGGTGCTGTAGCAGCATTGCGCTAACCACTACACGAACTGTGCCACCCCTCTGTGTAACCTTTTCTCACACAGAAGGTGGTGATTATATGGAACATACTGCCAGAGGAGGTCACAGTCATCAAGTTCTACAGCATGGAAGCAGGCCCTTTGGCCCAGGTTGACTATGTTTCAACTCGTCCAAAATGACCTGGTTCTGGCCCATAGCTTGATAAACCTTTAATATCCATGCGTATGTACAAATCTTTTGAATGTTACAATTGTAATCACCTCTATCAGACTCTTGGATAGGTTGTAAGAAAAATGGAGGGTTCTGGGTGTCAGATAGGGAAGGTCCAGATTGTTGTTGAGTAGATTTCTATAGGTTGGCACAAGATTGTGGGCTGAAGGCCCTGTACTGTGCTGTAATGTTCTACCACTTCCTCTGGCAGCTTGTTGCACATTCCCATGACCTTTTCTGTTGCTGCTCAGTTTCCTTTAAAATTTTTCCCCTTTCACCTTAAATCTATGCAGCAGCGATCATCAAGGATCCACACCACACCACACCCCAAGCTCTGTCCTCGCTGCTGCCATCAGGAAAGGTGGTCTTGGTGCCACAAGACCCGCCCCACCAGGTTCAGGAACAGCTGCTCCCCCTCCACCATCAGACTCATCAACGACAAACTCAATCAGGGACTCGTTTAAGGACTCTTACTTGTGCACCATTGATTTTTACCCTCTCTGTATGCACAGTCAGTTTGTTTACATCTTCACGCTGTGTACAGTTTATTTTTTGCGCAACCATTTCACAGGATACAATGCCTATTTTAATTCCACAGAAATATACACTGTATATAAGAAAATTTCTTTGGAAGGGCAAAATGTCCAGAGTTTCTTTAGAGAAATTAACTTGGAAATTTGAACAGGGAGGATTGCAGCTTCCAAACTTTAAAGATTATTACGATGCAGCACAACTGAGATTTCACTCTTCCCTTTTTGAGGATGGAGAGAAACCAGCATGAATTAAGATAGAGATGGATAAAATGGGGGAGAGAACTCCTGAGAATTTTAGATATAAATGGCAAAATAGATTAATAATTGGATATAGAGAAACACCATTGTTGAAACATATGATTACTATACGGAAAAGAATACATGTTCAATTGGGAACGAGGAATTACGGGATACTTAAAATGCCATTGATTCAAAATAGACTTATTCCTTTTACAATGAATAACAGACTTTTGAATAATTGGTCTAGTGAAAGAATTAGGAGAATAGTGGATTGTTTTTAAGGGAGGAATTTGAAGAAATTTGATCAATTGAAAGATAAATACGGGATATAAAATAATACACTATTTTGCTATTATCAATTAAAGGCATTTTTGAGGGACAATATTACTGCCCGAAATATAAAGTTTAATTTGTAATAAATCAATTAAGAAATTTATTTCATTATTGCAAAAGGGAACACAAAAACAAGATCTCAACAAAGATGGGAAATTGATCTGAATACTAGTATTGGGGAGAAAAATTGGCTGGAATTGTGTTATGACAGAATGACCAAACACAATGCATCAATTACATCTTATCCACAGAAAATAAATAGCTGGAAATCAGATTGATCAGATCAATGTTTTAGGTGTAGCCAAGAAATAGGTACTTTTTTACACTCTACTTGGTCATGTTCAAAATTGAGACCTTTTTAGGACGGATTTAGCAGTATTTTTAGAACGGGTTACTAAAGTTAAATTTCCTCAAGATCCAATGCTTTTCCTATGAGGTAATACATCTGGGATTAGGCCAATATTAAAATTTAATATATTTCAAAAGGAATTTGTGAAAATTTCACTAGCAGTTGCAAGTAAATGCATAGCAGTGTCATGGAAATCACAGTCAAATTTGGGAATGGATAAATGGCATGCGGTAATACGTAATTGTGTACCTCGAAAAAATTACATAGCATTTAAGGAATAAATGATAATTTCTTAAAAAATTGGTGTCCATATCTACACACTGTAGGCATCACAATATGAAATTATCCCCTTAACCTCAAAATCTTATCAACTCCTTGGCTTTAATATTGTAGAGGCAAATTTTGATGAAATTGATTGAAATTTTACTACTTTTTGCTTACTTTTCTATTTTGAATCCATTTCTTTCTTTTTTATACTTTCTTTTTTTGTTTTACTTTTTGGGGGTTATTATTTTGAGGGGAGGGTTGGAAAGTTAAAAATAAAAAAATATATAGAGTCCAAGAGCCGCTGAATATTCCTCATGTGTTAGCTCCTGTATTCCTGGTAAATCTTCTCAGCACCCTCTCTGGATAATGAAACAGTACAAGAGAAAAGGATGTAATGAAAGACAAAAGTTTGCAGATGATGTGATTGTAGTTAATGCACAAAAGTGTTGGGAAAACTCAGCAGATCTCGCAGTGTTCATGGAAGGCAAAGATATATAACCGATATTTCTTCAAGGCGTGAACAAAAAAAGCAGGAAGGTCCCTGAATGTAAAGGCTGGGGGAGGAGGGAAGAGAGGGGCAAGGGGAGGAGTGCAGACCAACAGGCAAAAGGTGATAATTGGACATGGAGAGGAGGAATGGTGAGAATTGATCAGGGGAGTGGTGGCTCTGTGAATGCAGAGCTGGGGAAAAGGAGAAAAGTAGGGAGAGAGAGAGAGACAGAGGTAGAGGAAAGGAGACATAGGGATGGGGGAAGGGAAGAGACAGGGTGGGGAGGGGGGTGCTAACAGGAAATGGAGAAGACAAAGTTACTGCCATCTGGTTGAAGAGTTCACGGACAGAATTTGAGGTGTTGTTTTTAATGTCAAGGGGGAAGATGTGTCATAAATTTTGGGAGCCAAAATTCCAAATCTTCTTTGGGAGACATGCAAGGTATAATCATGTTTAAACCAATGGAGTGCAATGACTCAATGCATGTAATGAATAACCTACTTACTTACACTGACTTTCATTCATTTTGAACTTCCTGTTTGCCACAGATGATACCAACCCACACACAGAATGTAAATCATACTCCGCAGGTTTTCATATTTGATGCTGTATACAAATTAATTTCATAATCATGGATAGAAATACTGACTTATTTCAACAACAATATTCTTATTCCACTTTTTCTTTCAATTAAATACTAATATTAACACAACATTGCTCTTAAATGCTCTTAAATTGCAAGGGTTTCATGGATCATATAATCACTGCAAATATTGAGCTGAGGTTCAAATGGACAGTTTAAAATTTCTAAAGTCTCAAAAAGTGACAGAACCTCAAAAACAAAATCAAAATTGTGGAAACTTTGAAGGGGTGATAATTTCAGCTGAATTAAGAACAGAAGGTAGCATAAACCGGATAAGTCCCTGTTGCTTTAAAGAGCAGCAGAAATTGCCCGGCGTCCCTTACAGTCAGAGAAAGAGAAGCAAAAAAGAATCCCCCCCCCCCCAGAGTCAATGAATGTCCGTCGATCTCCTCCAGCACTCCCGCAGCCCCCGCAGCCACACAGAGTTCAGTCCAAACCACTGACAACCTAAGATCCAGATCTGAACCTCCGACATGATCAGGAACCCTTCAGCAGCCTTGGCACCCTCTCGCATCCCGGTTCTGATACCCAGTACCCCTTCTGCCAGCCTCCAGCAGTCCGCAGCCCGGTGTGAATCCCTTGACCAGACTTGCCCGCAGCCTGCATGGGTTCCTTGCCTTGTGTCGTCAACAGCCCCATTGCCTGTATGTTTCTTCAGCCTTAAAAAATATGTAAAATGTAACTGTACTACAAATGACTTATGACACTGAGTCAATCACAGCATTAAAGAGGCAATTAGATAAACACTTGAAAAATAAAGGTATTTAAGGAATGAGAATTTGCAGTAAAATAGGATCAAAGGGGAAAGCTCCAATATGACAATGAGCTGACTGCCTTCTTTGTAGCCGAAACATCTATGGGTTAGTGGAGTGTGCAGTAAAATTAACTCACAAATACTACCAATTTTGGAGCATTACATCTTCAAGCAATCCATCAAAAGGAAAAATATCTCTTTGTTAGTTTTGTTTGTCCAGCGATCAAGTATATTATATCTATCCTGGAACCTCCATGTCGATGCAACCATGAAGAGGGCTTGTAGTGACTATAATTCTTGAGGTGTTGGAGGAGATTTGGTATGTCACCGAAGACTCTTGCAAATTTCTACAGGAGTACTGTGGAGAGCATTCTGGCTGGTTACATCACTGCCAACTCTCAGGACAAGAATTAACCCCAGAGGGTTGGCAACTCGGTCTGGGACATCACGGGCACGAGACTTCACTCCATCAAGGACATCGACATGAGGCAGTGTCTTAAAAAAGCAGCGTCTATCCTCAAGGACCCACCACCACCACCCCCACCACCCAGGCCGTGCCCTCTTCGCTCTGCTACCAACGGGGAAAAGGTACAAGAGCCTGAAGACGAGCACTCAGCGGCACAAGGATAGTTTCTTCCCCTCCACCATCAGATTCCTGAATGGACAATGAACCACAGACACGGCCTCACTTTGGTCTTCTTTTGCCTAATTTATTTATTTTAAAATTCAATTTATGTAAATATTTGCCCTGTGACGCTGCTGCAAAACAATGAATTTCATAACCTGTTCATGATAATAAATCCTGATTCTATTAGAACATAGAACATTACAGCACAGTCTAGGCCCTTCAGCCCACAATATTGTGCCAACCTACATAAACCTCCTCCTCAACAATCTCACCCTTCCCTACATCGCATCCATAAGCTTATCTAAGAGGTGTTTGAATACCCTATTGTACCAGCCTCCACCACCACTCCTGGCAATGCATTTCAGGCACCCACATCTCTCTGTGTGTAAAAAAAAACTGGCATCTCACCTAAACTTTCCTTCACTCACCTTAAACCGATGTCCTCTGGTATTTGTTATTGCCGGCCCTGGAAAATGTGCTGGCTGTCCACCCCGTCTAAGCACCTCATAATTTTAAAATTATCTTTTGATATTGTTTTCTTTCTTTATATTCACACGGAGCGGTGTATTGAATGTGGTGGAGGGTGGGACAATGGGGTCTTTTCAGACACTATTAGACAGGTACATGGAGCTGAGAAAAATGGAGGGAAATTCTAGACAGTTGTTAGAGTGGGTTATTGGGTCAGCACAAGATTGTGGGCTGAAGGGCCTGTTCTGTGCTGCAGATTTCTATATTCTGTCATATTTAACAAGTGACATGAAAAATATTTGTTGTTTATAAGATTTCCACCTCTGTAAAAAATTAATTCTCCAGAAATTAAGCGTTTTAATTGTACACATTGATGTTACAACCGAGAGAGTGTGCTAGAGACTTTACATTTTCAGAAGCCTGTGGAAATTTGGCATGTCCCTGGGTCTCTTCCCAACAGAGGGCCTATCAGAGTATCTGGTCTGAATGCATTACTGCTTGCTCTGCCCAAGACTGCAAGAAGCTGCAGAGTTGGAAAACACACCTCAGGCCGTCGCACAACATGATCTCCCCTCCATAGACTCCATCTCTTCATCCTGCTGCCTCAGTAACAACTGCAAACTTAAAAGTCTCGTCTCACCCCTCTAACATTCCCGACTCCCCTCCCCAGAAAACACACGAGCTTGGAAACACAAAACTCCAGATTTGAGGACCATTTCTTTCCTGCTGTTATCAGACTCTTAAATGGACCTCACTGGTGAAAGATGATGCCCTTGCACTATGTTTCTCACTATCCTGCTCTATGATTTGGTGCTTTTCTCTATATCCTGCACCATTTGATATTGTAACACTACTCTGTGAACTGCTGTCTTGTTTATTTGATACTGTTGCACTCCTTGCTGTATGAATTGAGTTGCCTGAATGACAGGCAAAAACGACGCCTTTTTACCTGCACTGACATGCAGTAGAAATAACTCAATTTAACAATTGGAGTGCTGATTATCAAAATAAGGTATTGCTCTGGTCACCAAAACATGTTCAGGAGTCAGTACAGAGAAGACAAGAGCGACCTCGAGTGCCAGAAGGATGAGGTTCAAAAATAAAATGAATGCATTAATCTTGGGGAGACCAGATACTAATCAGGGAAAATCAACCCAGAACAATACTTTCAGATCAGTGAGAGTTACAGAACGGAAGGACACAGATCCAGTGATGTGAACTGTAAATATGAGATGCCAGGGACTCATGACGCAGGATTATTCACACCAGAAAATTGCCAAATCAAAGGCATAGAATTCATTTAGAAAACTGCTCAAAATGGTGGAGTAGTATTCCAGAAGGCACGGTTAGAGCAATGCTATTGTTCAAATCCTGGCACTGTCTGTGAGGAGTTTGTATGTTCTCTTCGTGCCTGCGCGGGTTTTCCCTGTGGGCTTTGGTTTCCTCCCACTGTTCAAAAATGTACCGGCAGTTGTAGATCAATTGGATGTAATTGGGCTGCATGGGCTCGTGGGGCAGAAGAGCCTGTTACCGTGCTGTGTATCTAATTAATTTTTTTAAAAAAAGGATGAGATCAAATGGAATTTTTCATACATTCCTAATCTCGAACTTTTGTGTTTCTCATTTTGGTTCCAACTCCTAATTTCTGCATTTGGTGAAATCGCAGACGACTTCAAGACTACCTTTTAAACTTGAGGTGGCACGGCTAGCATAGCGGTCAGTGACCCAGGTTTGATTCTGATGCTGACTGTATGGAGTTCTCCCTGTGTCCACGTGAGTTTTCTCCGGTTTTCTCCACCATCCAAAATGTACTGGGGATTGTAGGTTAATTGGGTGTAACTGGGTGGCATGGACTCATGGGCCGAAAGGACCTGTTACCATGCTGTTTGTCTAAATTGAAAATTCCCTGCTTCACACGGAAGGGGGCCCATAAACTTTGAGCAGAATTTTCTCAGGAGGCCACAGAAATGATTGAGAATGGCTGAACTAAAAAATATGGATAACCACCTCTGAACTGCAGAGTTAACCTCTGGCCTCGTTCATGAAACACTAGAATGGTGAGAATGTGATTGGAGGAGGAGGGTCATGTGATGATGTCACAAAAATGCTGATTAGTCAGCATTGGTGATCCTGGCCAGGTGATGTACAGAAGCTAGTGTTGGAAAAGTCCCATCCCCTGCAGGGAAGAGTGAAGTGCAGGGTAATGGACCACACCATGCCCGTGACGATGGTAGACTTCCCCTCAACAATGTCATACATCATACAGTGGATAGTGTTGAAGGTTGTTGTCGGTTACAACGAGATATAGACAGGATGTAGAATTGGGCAGAAAAGTGGCAGATGGAGCTCAATCTAGCTAAGTGTGAGGTGATGTCTTTTGGAAGGACAAACCAGAAGGGTGAGTACAGGGTTAAAGGTCGGTTACATCAGAGTGTGAATGATAGAGGGACCTTGCGATCCAAATCCATACCTCCCTCAAGGTTGCCGCGCAGGTTGATAGGAGAGTTGAGATGGCCTATGGGATGCTGGGCTTCATTAGTCAGGGGATTGAGTTTAGGAGTCAAGAGGTTATGTTGCAACTCTACAAATCTCTGGTGAGATCACACTGAGAGTTTCGTGTTCGGTTCTGAAAACCTTCTTACAAGAAGGATGTGGGTGCAGAGGAGATTTACCAGGATGTTGCCTGGATTGGGAAACGAGTCTTATAAGGCAAGGTTAGCAGAGCTGGAACTTTTCTCTTTGGAGCGAAGAAGGATGAGAGGAGACTTATAGAGGTCGACAAGATTATGAGTGGCATAGATAGGATGGACAGTCAGTGTCTGTTTCCCAAGGTGGGAAAAGCAAACATCAGAGGAAATATGTACAACATGAAGGGAGGAAAATTTAGGGGAGACATCCAGGGGGACATTTTTTTTACTGAGTTGTGGTGCCTGGACTGCCTGTTGGTGGAGGCTGGAACATTGGGGGCATTTAAGAGACTCTAAGACAGACATATGGATAGAAGAAAAATAGAGGGTTATGGGATAGGGAGGGTTTAGTTTTTGGGGGTTACGTATATATAAGTCGGCACAACATCGAGGGCTGATGGGCCTGCACTGTGCTGTAGCATTGTATGTTCTAATGACTCTTGGAAGTGTTACAATTAGCAGACATGCGACATTGGACAATTATCATTGTTTCGACTCTACTGCGGACTCAAACACAATACAAATCGTGCTAATGCCATGATTTTGAGGTCACAACAACATGCTCAGATCAGAATATCATGGAAATGTAGTGCTTTGTAACCCAGAGGCATAGATTAATGAGTTCAAATCTAAGAGCCCCTATAAAATTTAAATTCAGATAATAATCTCGATTTAAAGAGAAATACTGGCTTTAACAATCATGACCATAAAAATACAGTATGGTCATTAAAAACCCATCAGATTCACAGACCTTCAAGGGCGGAAAAGTTCCAATCCTATTGCCTTGTCCAGCCACTCTCAACCATTTTTTTAGTTACGCCCCCCCCCCCCCCACTGCCAGGACTCTGCTAGAAGTTTATCGGCCCCCTTCACTGTGAAGCAGTCACATTTTGATTTATTCCATACTTCTCTCTGACCAACTACATTAAAAAACTTTCAAGTCAAGTTAAGTTTTTTTTGTCATCTGATTGCACAAGTACAACCCAACGGAACAGCATTCTCTGGCCCTTGGTGCAAAGCACACAGACATGCACCTAGACATAACTCGCACAAACAATCATTTCTATTGATAACTATTAATAACAACACTTCTTGCTTACTTTAAACTTAACTCTGTGTGTGTGTGTGTGTGTGTGTGTGTGTGTGTGTGTGTGTGTGTGTGTGTGTGTGTGTGTGTGTGTGTGTGTGTGTGTGTGTGTGTAGCAAAACCTAAACCATTACAATTTAGGAATAATTCTGAAGAAATGATTTTAACATTTTGATTTTTGTGTTGAAACTCCAAGTTTTTACTACTGTTCAAAAGTTCTCAAACTCACAAAATTCTGTTTTCAGAGCAATGTTTCTTCATATGAATGATTTTCCTCTCTTGCATGGAGCTTTCAGAACTTGTGTTTTCTTCCACAATGATTTCACAAACCCCAGCAAGGGTTACATGAAGTGGCCATGTAGAAATGGACATGAGAATCTGTCCTCTTTTCAAGGAGATAACTTTTCCTTCCCATTGAATGAAAAGTCCTCTTTGTGAACACATGTGCTTCTCCAGCAATTCTAATTTTTACTGCTCTGTTTTTCAGATGCCGTGTCTCTGAAAATGGCTAGTCTCAGTGCAATTGCGTGTGTCTGTGTCCCTGTCCACCCACACAGCCTTTTCTAAGAAATATATATATAATTTTCCTAAAGATTAATAAAAACACAGTTCTGCCACAGCTGGTGTGGTCTTCAAACCCACCAATATTCCAAAATAGTCTGGCAAGCCACTCAGCTGTATCATAACCAAAGAGAAGAACAATTAGACTGACCACATTGTATTGACCAAGGCACCCAACTCAGAACCAGCTGCACTAGCCCAGTTTATTTGGAAAGCATTCCTCCAAAGACAAGGGTCTAAATTGGGAGACCTGTTCCACGCTCTTGTCAAGCAACAGCCAAAGTTAGTCATACCTCTCCAAGACATCATTGTGGAATCCTCAGGCATATACCTTGCGGATGTTCTATTGCCCTGGCCATATGAACCCACTGGAGGATCAGCACAGTGATGTACAGATAAGAGGAATGAGCCCTTGAAATTAACTGCTGCTCCCATGAAGTCCCACAACATGACGGGCAAAGGCATCTCCTCCTGTTTACATCCGCCCGTCCGCCCTCAGCTGATGAGTCAGTGCTCGTCTCTCTGTAAAAACACAAAGCTGGAGAAACTCATCAGGTCAAACCATGTACTTTATGTAACAAAGATAAAGATACAGAACCGACGTTTCAGGCTTGAGCCCTTCATCAAGGCATGGACCAAATGTTGGCAGGTGTCACATGCCACCATTGTGTCTGCAAACCTTCGTGTTTCAGCTCATCTTATTGTGGTGTTCAATCTGTACATTGACAGTGTTATCAGTTCGAATGCATTGGTAGTATTCACATAATCTGGTGTACCTTGACAACTTCAATGTGAAGCGCTGACTCAGAAAAGCCGCCAGCATCTTAAAGGACCCCCATCACCTCGGCCACGACCTCTTCTCACTGCTCCCTTCAGTGAGAAGGTACAGAAGCCTGAAGTCCAGCACCTCCTTAAAGTGAGTAGAAATGCAGTGCTGGAGAAACTCAGCAGATCAATCAGTAACAGAGATAAAATACACAACCAATATTTTGGGTTTGAGCCCTTTATCAAGAGATCACAGTCAGTTTGTTTACATTTCTTTATTTGTTTACATGTGTATGTTGTGTACAGTTTTATTTACACCACCAATAAGTGATAATTCTGCCTGGCCTGCAGGAAAAAAGAATCACAGGGTTGTATGTGATGCCATGTGTGTACTCTGACAGTAAATCTGACATCTGAAAGTTTGACTGGTGCCTTAAATTAGCTCAACATATGTAAGTTGGAATTTGCTGGAGTTGGTTAAAATTTCAGCTAATTCTGCACCTTTGTCTGCAGACACCCAACGTACAAAAAGAGGTCGATGCAGGAGTTGCCCGATCTCATTTCGAGAGTAATGACTAGGGTTGACTTGGTTTCTCAGGAAAATAAAGGCCCAATTCATGCCTCGCACGACAAGGTCCCATTGACCATCTAGCAGGATGCGAGCTATTGGCCTGCTCCAGGTCATTAATTGGCGTTAATGAGCATGTGTTGAAGAGAAGAGGGGCACACAATGTACAGTATTCCTGTATATTGCACTGCAGCTACACAGTGCATAGATCAGACACTGGCAATCTGGCTCTTCCATCTTCTTTCCTCCACCTCTCCACCCTATTCCCTTCCCTTTCCATTCAGTGAGCTACCCCCTCCCCCATCACCTCAGCTTTTTTTTCGACCCCCCACCCAAATCTACACCTCACCTGTCTTCCTCCCCTATCTGCTCCTCCCCCCTCCTCCTCTCCCCACACACCTTTTTTTATTCAGGCACCTGCCTGCTTTTTGCCTACACCTTGACGAAGAGCTCAGGCCCTAAATATTGATTACCCTTTACTTCCTGTAGATGCTGCATTTTCTCACTGTTCACTGTTACATTCATTTCTATTTTCCCCATTACCACCCCTGTGGCCCCCTAGTCGTTACTCCCCCGCCTCCACCATCTGAGGGACTTCCCCTCAGTCTCAGCCCATCAATGCCCGGTGACAGACGAACTCTAGACTGTGGTCCTTCCCCACAGCACCTTCACGTTGACTGTACCAAGCCTCAGTGCATCCCTCAGCATCTACTCCTGCAGCCTGGAAGGTGCCAATTAGCAGCACTCCCTCACTAACATCTCCACGGGCTGGAAGACCAACAGGTTTTGGCTAGACCAAAGGGCGCCTTTCACTGAGTTGATGTTCTTCCAGCAGTTCGGGATGTCTTGTCAATTTCACTCATTATCATTTGAAATTTTGTTGTGATTGCCTACAGTTTTTTCCTGTAAAAAGATACTGAAAGACAATCAAAGTAATTCAATGTGTCTGAAGTAGCTTGCAATGTAACTGAAGGACATGAAAGTATATTATACATTGCTTTGATTTTATATTCCAATAATACTGGAAGACAATTTTTTTCAGAAAGTTTGCTTATGAAAAAATTTGGAATTATGATCGACAACTTCAAGCTGAACACAAAGATAATTTCAGATTTGCTGTATCATGTAGGAAGTTGGAGAAACATTAAATTAACTTTTATTGAACCTAGCATGTTTAATTGCACCATGATGCTGACACATTGCGTTAGTTCAACCATCCTAAACAATGTTTTGCCACTGATTTTCATTTGTACTCAGCATCTGATGCCTCTCATATCAGTGTCCAACAATAGTCGGCCGGCAATGATGGATTCAAGTTCCCCTAATACCACTTTTACATGGTCACAATCTCCTGGTGAAACCTTCACCGTGTTCATCACTGACGGCACCGAGATCAGCTGGGAAGACGTCCAAGTGCGAATGCAAAAAATGAATTTTCAATAACATGTTGCACTTCAGGGTTTTGTACGCTTGAAGTCGACTTAAAATATGACAGGAAACCACAAAGATAGGTTATATCTAAAAACAGTACGTGATAGGAAAATTTTAAGGTGATTTTCGTGATCAGCGGCCGAAAATCCGTAAAATACACCCAAAAGTATTCAGGAAGCAAAATCTTAATTGCCCAGTGTAATTTATCAAGGTTAATACCAATTAGTGAGAGAATGACAGATATTTTAAAAATGTCCAGTTGGTATAGACTTAATGCTGCAATGGTAACACAAATTAGGACAGAAAATATGGTGAACTTGCATTAAACTTAAACAAAATCAGCAGGAATTTATTGACCATTCACCAATTTAGATCTTAACCGAGGCTCCGTTATTCAATGAGGTCACACTAAATACATTCATTCAGTGAATTGTGTTGAGCAATGTTGATTCACAGCCGAAAAACCTCAATAGCAATTTCATCTTTGCATGAAAACATCATTATTTTTGCAAAGAAATTCAGAAATGCCAAGGAAATATTAAAGATGCAATCACGAAGAAGGTTCGCCAGTATCTGTATTTTGTCAGGAGTTTGAGGAGATTCGTTACATCACCAAAGACTTGAAAATTTCTACATGTGTACTGTGGAGAGCGTTCTAACTGGCTACATCACTGTCTGGTACAGAGGTGCCAAGGCACAGCTACAGAGAGTTGTTAACTCAGCCTGCGACAACACGGGCATCAGACCACTCCACTGAGGATGTCTACAAGAGGTGGTGTCTTAAAAAAGCAGTCTCAATCCTCAATGACCCTATCACCCAGGCCATGCCCCTTCACTCTGCTACCATCAGGGAAAAGGTACAGGAGCCCAAAGACAAGCACCCAGTGGCACAAGGACAGCTTCTTCCCCGCTGTCATCAGATTCCTGACTAGAAAATTAGATACTACCTCACCTTTTTTCTCCTTTGGCACTAATTATTTATTTTTAAGTATTGTATTCACAGAAATGTAATTTAGAGCAATTTTTGCACCTGTAACGCACAATTACAGCTACCACAAAACAATGAATTTCATGGCACGTCCATAACAATAAAACCTGATTCTGATGCTGATATTAATGGAAGGCCATTTGCATCGAGGGATCATGGTCTCCGTGGTGAGGTTTGCATCGAGGGATCATGGTCTCTATGGTGAGGTTTGCATCAAGGGATCATGGTCTCCGTGGTGAGGTTTGCATCGAGGGATCATGGTCTCTATGGTGAGGTTGGCATCAAGGGATCATGGTCTCCGTGGTGAGGTTTGCATCGAGGGATCATGGTCTCCGTTGTGAGGTTTGCATCAAGGGATCATGGTCCCTGTTGTGAGGTTTGCATCGAGGGATCATGGTCTCCATTGTGAGATTTCCATCGAGGGATCATAGTCTCCGTGGTGAGGTTTGCATTGAGGGATCATGGTCTCCGTTTTGTGAGGTTTGCATCGAGGGATCATGGTCTCTGTTGTGAGGTTTGCATCGAGGGATCATGGTCTCTGTGGTGAGGTTTGCATCGAGGGATCATGGTCTCCGTTGTGAGGTTTGCATCGAGGGATCATGGTCTCCGTTGTGAGGTTTGCATCGAGGGATCATGGTCTCTGTGGTGAGGTTTGCATCGAGGGATCATGGTCTCCGTTGTGAGGTTTGCATCGAGGGATCATGGTCTCCGTTGTGAGACTTGCATCAAAGGATCATTGTCTCAGTTGTGATAAAAGAATTTTCTACATGCATCTATTAATTGAAATTAATTTGCATTAGCATTCATACAGGAATTAATTAGTTAACACAAAAGTCTTCTTGTTTTTCCCTTGGCAGCCATTCAACATAGATTGTTTTGGTTTTCTTACCATTGTTCTGAATTAGGCTACCTATATTTGTGATGTAGCATTGGCACACCATCATTTTGAGACAACTTTCAAACCCCATGAATGACTGATGAATTTAAAAAAAAATTAAGACATACAGCACGGTAACAAGCCCTTTCAGCCCATGAGCCCATGCTGCCCAATTTACACCCATTTAACCTCCAACCAGGGTACGTTTCGAAGGGTGGGAGGAAACCGGAGTCCCCGGGGAAAACCCACGCAGACACGGGGAGAACATACGAGCTCCATACACACAGCATCTTCTAAACATTCACTTGCTGGAACCAACTCATGTATAATTGTCATTGGGCCCAGCAAGCCACACACCAATCAAAGAAATCCATTTTTTAAAAGTGTCATTTTAGAATGAAAATTGGGCACTTACAAGACTTCCAAAAATGTCCGATGAGGACAGATTTGTGCATGAGATTCCCAAAAGAAACTCAGTGATTGGAAATTTCCTTACATCCACCCTATCTTAAGACAGTGGTTTTTCAGGGCTTACTGTGCATTTGGGAGTGACTTTAGCCAGCTCTAATGCTTACCATATTATTTAGCAAGATGGTATATTTTTATTAATTTACACCAAATTGACCTATGACCCTGATATGTTTTGGTGGGTGGGAGGAAACCAGAGCACCTGGAGAAATCCCCCACAGACACGGGGAGAATGTACAAACTCCTCACAGACAGCGCCAGATTCGAACCCTGGTCTCTGGCACTGTGACAGCGTAGTGCCTTGCGCTAATCGCTACGCTGACCGTGGTGCCGACTGTTTTAAATAATGCAACATAAAACAGGTGTTTTCATTTTAAAATTACATGCAATTAACTTTGAACATAGATAGTTCATAGATCACTGCAGCACAGTACAGGCCCTTCGGCCCTTGATGTTGTGCTGACCTATATATTCCTTCCTAAAAAAGTACTAAACTGTCCCTACCCGTAACCTTCTATTTTTCTTTCATCCCTGTGCCTGTCTGAGAGTCTCTTAAATGCCCCCAACATTCCAGCCCCCACCACCATCCCCAGCGAGGCATTCCAAGCCCCCAAAACTCTCTGTGTTAAAAAAAACTTAACCCTGATATCTCCCCTCAACTTCCCTCCCTTCATTTTGTACAGACGTCATCTGGTATTTGCTGATCCTGCCCTAGGAAACAGGTGCTAACTGTCCACCCTATCTATGCCTCTCATAATCTTTTAGACCTCTATCAAGTCTCCTCTCATCTTTCTATGCTCCAAAGAGAAAAGTCCCAGCTCTACTAACCTTGCCTCATAAGACTTATTTTCCAATCCAGGCAACATCCTGGTAAGTCTCCTCTGCACTCTCTCCATAGCTTCCACATCCTTCCTATAATGAGGTGACCAGAACTGAACACAACACTCTTAAGTGTGGTCTCACCAGAGATTTGTAGAGTTGCAACATGACATCTCTACTCTTGAATTCATTCCCCTGACGAATGAAGCCCAGTGTCCCATAGACCTTCTTAGCGATTCTATCAACCTGCGTGGCGATGTCTTCCATCATAATCTGTCACCACTTTTGTTAATTGTCACAAAATATGCCAATTAAAAATGGTGTAAATGAAATAGATGTTTCAGATACAAAATACACTTGTGTATGGGATTGGAGGGGAATGGCACTCCTATTAAATGAGTTGTCCTTTCCTCAGCATACGTGCAGAGAACAGAACATTGGAATTTTCCACCTATTCCCTACCAATGCATAAAATTGATCCACATTTAATTGACCAGCATATTGATTTCAAGAATAGAAACCATTTTCAGCTTGCTGCTGGAAAGATGTGATACTTCAGTTGATCAGCAGGAATAACATATTGCATGTTCTGTGGTAAACTTTCACATTGTTTATTCTGAACTTCAATGAGCAACTTGATGTAGTCACAAAATCACACATCAGACCCTGTAGGAAGAACACCCCATTGTCGTAGTCTAAATTATTGGGCGCTTTATTAATTGTGGTGAAACACGAAAGTCTGTAGTTGCTGAGATTGCAGCGACAAAACAGAACCGCTTGAAGAACACAGCAGGCCTCACAGCGTCTAGAGGTGGTAAAGATATATAATGAATGTTTCAGGTCTGAGCCCTTCTTCAATTGCACCTTGAAGCAGACAGATTACCATCTCCAAGTTGCTTATTGAAACAAATAAATGGTGTAACGTATTCACTTGTGTAATAACAAATTTATTGCACAGTTAGTGTGATGTTATGGCCACGCCAGCGACCCAGGTTCGAATGCGGTGCTGTCTGTAAGGAGTTCGTGCTTTCTCCCCATATCTGCATGGGTTTTCCCCGGGGGTTCCGGTTTCCTCCCACCCTCCAAAAACATACCGGGGGATTGTAGATTAATTGGGTGCAATTGGTCTCAATGGCCAGTATTGGCTTCTACTGTGCTGTAAATAAAATTTAATTTAAAAAAGACATTGTCTCTTGGACCTTCAACCCCAGCATCTGCATACCTTCTTGTTTAGTTAAAATAATTTCTCTCCCCCTTTGGAGCCTAAACTCTGTGGAGCACTTGAATATTTTATTGCTGCCTTGACCTTTCAGAACGGTGCATTATCCAATTTTGTTCGCACTGTCATGGGTTAGGGTTAATGAAGTAATTCACTTAATTAATTTAATAATTAAAATCAATGATTGAAGTCTCGTTTTGTGGGATCTGGTAGATCTGTTGCATTGATGCTGTTTCCAATCTGATCGTTCACTTTCATTGCTGTGGGGGTGCATTTTTCTTCATTGACCATGTGACGGCTGAGAAAACAACATGAATGCACTTCTTCCAACACCGATTTCAGCCAGCATGATGGATATATTCAAGGGAAACTTGGAAAAACCTCAAAAGAGCCAAGTACTCAGAGGTAATGTGAAGTGTATCATTGAGCTGATAGCATTCACGTTGAAGAGCGCCCATATTGTTGGATATAGAGTTGAGTATGCCGAGATTTCTGTGTCAAAGAGGCATTGTCTTTTGATTGTGCCTTCTCAATTCCTGCTCATTGGAATTATATATTATTATTGAATTTTTGTTTCCATAATTTTTAAGTGAGCACTTAATTATTGTATCATTTAGAAGGGAATTTCTGTAGTCCTCATCAAGGGGTTAGCAGTGGAAAGGGTTAAGAACTTCAAGTTCCTGAGTGTCAACATCTCTGCAGATCTGTTTTGGGGCCTCATGAAGAAGTCTCACCGGTGGCTATATTTTGTGAGGAGTTTGAGGAGATTCGGGATGTCATCGAAGACTCTTGAAAATTTCTACAGGTGTTCTGTGGAGAGCATTCTGGCTGGTTCCATCACTGTCTGGTACAGAAATGCCAATGTACAAGACAGGAAAAGACTACAGAGGGTTGTGAACTCAGCCTGCAACATCACAGGCACCGGACTTCACTCCATCAAGAACATCAAGATGAGGCAGTGTCTTAAGAAAGCAGCCTCTATCTTCAAGAAACCCCCCATCCCCACCACCCAGACCATACCCTCTTCACTCTGCTACCATCAGGAAAAAGGTACAGGAGCTTGAAGACGAGCACTCAGCGGCACAAGGACAGCTTCTTCCCCACTGCCATTGGATTCCTGAATAATCAATGAACCAAAGACACTGCCTCACTTTGTCTTATTTTTGTACTAATGTATTTATTTTGAAATGTTATTTATAGAAGTATTTGCCCTGTGACGCTGCTGCAAAGCAACAAATTTCATGACATGTTCACGACAATAAATTCTGAGAGATCCACCTGAGAAAGAATCAAAGTCTCCATTCATTGTGGAAGAAAACACGATGAAGTAATTAGTGAATTTTCAATTAATTGACTTTAATTTTAAATGTGATTTTAAGAGCAGTAGACTGGGCTGATCTACTCCAGGCCTCAACCCCTCTTCTGTACCAGTTCTCTACATTTCCCTCAATTCCCTGATCTTTCAAATTTCAAAGTTCAGATTTATTATCAGAGCACATAGAACCTTGAGATTCATTTTTCTGTGGGCAGAATTTTTACTTAATGGCAGTGCCACTAACCCTGCAGAGCACGAACATCACAGCTTGTTCAGTGGTTCTCATCCTTTTTCTTTCCACTCACAGACCACTTCAAGTAATCCCTATGCCATCGGTGCTCTGTGATTAGTAAGGGATTGCTTAAGGTGGGATGTGAGTGGGAAGGGAAGGTTGAGAACCACTGCTCTAGACCCAATTGTTACTGAAAATATTTTGCTTGAGAAAAATAGTCATTGGCCCATTTCCTTTGGAGTTCTGAAACCGCGCACATAACAAATTAATTAGGGATGATTAAACAGTGGTTCCTGAACTTTTTCTTTGCACCCACATCCCATCTTAACCAATCCCTTACTAATCACAGAGCACCAATGGCATAAGGATTACTTAGAGTGGGATATGAGTGGAAAGAAAAAAGGTTGAGAACCTCTGTAATAGTTCATTCTAATGATAAGAAACTGCTTGTAATTTTGACAGAAAATGTGTGGACTTTCTTGGCCGAGAAGTTACATGTTTCGAAACTTGATTTTACACTCAGACCAGTGATGCAAGGTTGATTCCTGGTTTGTGCTAAGTTGCTTTATTTCATCCAGCACTAATCTTAGAATGCTGCGATGGGTTAGTGTCCTTGGGTCAGGAAAGGAAATGAAATCTGCCAGAATTCCCATATTTCTTCACCATCAAACCATATCTGAAGGAAAGGGCACGTATGAATATGAGGGGAAGGGAAATATGTTATTTATGTCTTTGTGGGGCTTCAGGACCATAAAAAAGACCATTCTAGTAACACAGAAAATGTTCCAGAACCTTCAGATGACGAGAGAATACCACACACCAACAAACAGCCAATTAAAATTGGCATTAATTTACAAATATTTTCAACTGGATATCACTTAATATTGGAAGTAAAACACAAAAGTCCGTAGACACTGTGGTTGAAGTAAAAGCACGACGCTGGAGAAACTCGGCAGGTCAAACAGTGCCCCTTTATACAGCAAAGATAAAGGATAAAGAACCAACATTTCAGGCTTGAGCCTCTCATCAAGGAATGGATAAAATGTTGGCAGGCACCCGAACAAAATGCAGCTTCTTCTCCACTACTATCAACTCAGTCCTTACCTGCATCTCCCCCACTTCCTGCTCATCTGCCCTGGCCCCCTCTGCCCCCAGACACAACCAAAACACAATTCCCCTTGTCACCTATCAGCTTGCCTCTGCATCCAGCACATTATTCCCCCACTTGCAACAGGACCCCACCTCCAGACACATCTTGTTGTATTGGAGCAGTGTCACAGTGCAAAGATTTATATAAACCACCTTACCAAATAAATTTTAAAAATAGTGCAAGAAAAAGTCTGATGGCGGAGGGGAAGAAGAAGCTGTCCTTGTGCCGCTGAGTGCTCGTCTTCAGGCTCCTGTACCTTTTCCCCGATGGTAGCAGAGTGAAGAGGGCCTGGCCTGGGGGTGGGCTCTTTGAGGACAGAGGCTGCTTTTTTAAAAAAATTAAAGACTCCGCCTCATGTCGATGTCTGCGATGGAGCGAAGTCTTGATGCCTGTGATGTCGCAGGCCGAGTTCACAACCCTCTGGAATTTATTCCTGTCCTGAGAGTTGGCACCTCCGTACCAGGCAGTGATACAACTGGCCGGAATGCTCTCCACCTGTAGAATTTTTTTGATGACTTATCAAATCTCCTCAAAATGAATGAATGGTTTTTATCATTGCGTGTACTGAAATACCATCAGAAACTTTGTTTTACAGTTAATCCAACTGTCATACCAGGCAATGCAATAAGAACAACTTTTTTAAAAAAAGCAGGCAAATAACAATACAGGGAGTCCAGTAACATACATCAAATAATCCAGAGTAGAGAGAAAAAGAACAGAAAAGTACAGTTTTGAACATTTGTCAGGATGAGATAGATTCAAGAGGTCCATGAACTCTTGAAATGTTACCTCACTTTCCACCTTATTGTACTCGTGAAAATGAGGACATCACCTTTGAGACTGATTTGGAGTTGGACCTGGAACATCTGCTGATGTGGAACCATCAACAGCAGTGATTAACCTCAGGATGCGGCTCTTTCCAGCGTTATCTGCCTGAAAGGGACAGTCTCGTTGAAGGGAAGCGTTCTTTTTTTTTTAGCACGTTTTTGTTCAACGATGTTGTCCAGTGCAAAGTAACCCGCGGACAATGCCAGGGAAAAGCTGGTTTTGTTTCCGGTCGCCGCCTGGTGCCTTTCCAGCCCTCTTGAAACAATTGAAGGAGTGAAGACGAAGAGAAATGGATTGAAAGAAGAAAAAAATTGGATGAGTCCAAACGAAACCCATCGGGTCAAATTGAGGTTGCGATTCCAATCTAGAGGCACTTCACATGTAAAAGAGAATCTGATCAATGCAAGAAAAGTTTGCTTTGGACTCCCCTAATAGGAAGGGTTCCAACTCAAAATGCTACCCCCCCCCCCCCCCCAACTAGGCTGTTGGTTTATATGTTTTTTTAAATCAAGATTTTAATAAAGGCTAGAGTGGGGAAATGAAATCACTGCTTCTCACCAAAGCTTCAGTTTCAGAGCTGAATTCTGACCCAGGCCCTTCAGGGGAGGGAGGGAGAGAGAGAGAGGGCTCTTTGGACATGATCCCTAACATTCTGCTGAGAGTCATCAATTATGCAAGCTAGCGGCGCGCATTGGTGAAGGAAGGAGGAAGGAAGGAAGCAAGCGCTCCAATATGGCGATAACCGCAGTCTCTCCTGCATCCTCTCCACATCTGCAGTACAGCAACGCCTTTCGGGATTTGCGTTAGTGCACACAATGTAAGTGAACCCCTTCTTTTTCTGTAGCGGCAGGGCAATTGTCGGGAAGAAGCGGCGTGTGTCGGCGGCTTGCAAACCACTTGCCGCAGAGCAATTTTCCAGCCGTGAACATCGTCTGCATCTCTGAGTAGGGTGTCTGCTGGAGCTCCCCGAAATTGCAGATCCGCTCGCAAATCTCAGCCTGCCTCTCCCCTCCCCTCCTCCCGCTCTCCCTTCTATTTCGCCTTGGAGATCGCAATCGCCTGGATGTTATTCTGCATTTAAATGGTCAAATGAGCCCCCTTCTGTGATATTAGTCCAAAACCATGTCGGGGGGATGGCCAAGAAGTGGGATTTGCATTCAAGGACCTTTCCTTGCCTCTCCTGTCTGGTGAAACTGAATCTTAAATGCATCGGATTGCACCATTTTTTTCCCCATCGAGAAACCCGTCTATTTCCCGAGTCAGAAGGGGTCGGAATGGTACATGGCTCGTTTGATTTTTTTAAAAAGTTATTTCAGAACGTATTGAGAATGTGCGGTTTGTTAGGGGGGGGGGGGGGGGGGGTTGGTTGACAAAGTGGTCTAGCAGTTAGAAAGTCAAATTGCGTGTC
The DNA here is from genome assembly GCF_036971445.1 of Narcine bancroftii. Taxonomy (NCBI): domain Eukaryota; kingdom Metazoa; phylum Chordata; class Chondrichthyes; order Torpediniformes; family Narcinidae; genus Narcine; species Narcine bancroftii. The sequence goes on along the minus strand of NC_091480.1, from coordinate 68,177,497 downwards.
ACGGTCGACGTTGGGCTGCAAACCTGGCTTTACAATGTGAAGATCTCTCCCCCCCACCCCCTTTTCCCGAACCAGGCTCGCTTCTTGCCTATTTGGTGTTGATGAAATGAAAATTGTTATTGCGGGTGTGGTGCTGTGGCTTCGCCCGTTGGATCTCATGTTTGTATCGCCTGTAAGAGCCGTCTCTTGTTTCAATTATTATGGCACGCATTTTTCCCTTATTTAACATAGGTGAGTCAGGCTGAGACTTCCAAAAATGGTACCCGAGTACTGCAGTGGTTTCTCTCTCTCTTGGAATCCTGTGAACCTAACCCTATATATTTTAATATTAATTATTAACACGCATTGCACTCCCGTATACTGTTTGAGACGATGTTTCTGTTGATCTGAACAAATGAGAACTGCAAGATGTGGTTTGTTTTCCTTGTTTTTTTTAAAAATCGGATTGATGGACTGAGGGAACCAGTTGCAAGGATGAAGTGTTCATATTTGGGGGCCGGTGTGTGAGACTAGATTGTGCACTGGGCGGTGTGTGTATATAATGGCTGGACTTTTGATCTTTGGGGTTTGCTTTTTTTTAAGAAAAAAACGCCTTAGTAATTTGAATCTGATTTTACTTAAATCACAGCTTTCCGGTGGTAGTTGCACATAATCGGTAAAACGTCACACAAATTGTATGGTTGGCCTTCCACCGAGCCAGTGATGTGGGAATATGACATTCTGGGTGCCCCAAGGGGGTTGAATGTGAACATGGTCTCTCTGGAGAAAATGTTTCCTCGGTTATTCCGAAGCAGCAGGACAAAGTCTCGCATTCTTCCCGATGGCTTGGGAGAGGAAGGCCCGGCTATCGATTCCCACCCGACACCCCTCCTTCCCTGAACCCCGAGAGCTGCGGTTGAAATCCATCTCCCGTGCCCACCAACCGACGGGTTTAATATATTGGCAGATGAAGCGGATCTGGTAGATGTTGCATTGATTGATTGTGTGACTTTCCCAGAAATATAGATATATATACAATTTCTGGGAAAGTTACACTATATATATAGCATCGAAATATAGAAATCATCTTTGGCCATTGTAATCTCTCTCTTGGGCGCACGGACGCGGTGCTGAAAGAACAGCACCAAGCGCTGTTCTTGCCGTTTCCATCGGGGTTGAGCTCGAAGAGCGGAGTATCATGATGGGAGGAGAAATAAGGCGTTAGAACAGTTAATTTCAAGAAGAATCCAAATCTCCCCGGGACATATATTTAAATATACCCCCCCCCCAACAATCAAAATTCATTGCTGGTGCCCAATTCACGTGTTTGGGAGCGACAAAGCAAGAGCTTGACATGTTCACAAACATTACTTCAAATGCGCCTAATTTTTGTGTGTGTAAATTGTAAGGAAAGGCAACGTTTCATAGAGGGTAACATCTGGGGAAGAAAATGTGGAATGCACGCTCAGTTCTGTAAATCTACTCCCCCCCCCCCCCCCCCCACCCCCATCCGAGCTATTCCCTCTCCAACAAATGGCAAACGCCCTCACACCTGTGTAAGGGTTTGCTTGCGGGATTCAACTTGGGCGTGCCCTTGCTCTGGATGGAGGGTGCATTTTCCATACTGTTGGAATCCAGCTCATTGTATAAGTGCACAACTGCGTTGCGGCGACCACAGTCTGCGATTGAAGTGAAACCTTTTCATCTGCGCAGTTGAATAAAATGGCACAAGGACCGGCGGGGTTTTTTTTTTCTAATTGCAGTACCGCAAATGCGATCTGTGCAGTGTACCAGGCATTCCGTGTGGTTATTTGGATTGGGGGGGGGGGGGGAGGTCTTGCATCTTTTCGACATGTAACATGTTGTTGGAACAGCAAACCAGCAGTGTTTTCATTTTGATCCTTGCCATAGGTTTAGTAGGCTCCCCCCACCCCCTTAATGTTAATGTTGCCCTCATCTGAGCGATTTTAAAGAGTGCATTTTCAATTTCAGCTTGCGGCCTCTTCTGCACACGTGATACCCTTCATTATTGATTGTCAGCCTGCTGACGTGGCCAAAATTGTCATTGGAATAAAGAAATAACCTCCCCTCCACCCCCTTCTCCTATTATCGATGGTTTATTGATCGGAAAAGGATTTGCAAAGGGATGTCCAGTGTTTTAACATGAAATAAAGCATCAATTCTGAAGGTAGGTCCATGTTTACAAAGTACACTGACTGATTAATTGCCTGAACGTGTCCACTTATTGGGTGTGAAATATAAAAGGCTGATGAGAAGGTGCATTAAGATTCGGGACATTTTGGTTTGTTATAATTGTAGCTCTGGAGTTTGTTTGTACTGTGTAGGTCTTCATGGATTGGCTTGGCACAGCATGAGCTAGATGCCATTCATTGGCTTTAATGTCATTCTGGAAGTGATCAGGCGAAAATGTTGTAACCCTACCTGAGTCGACTTGCCTGTCTGAATTCACCATCATTTGGTCTGCTTTCTGCTTGGGAAGGAGGGAACGAGATCATCTGCTGCACAACTTTTTTTTTAAAAAAAAAAGATTGGTTTCGACTGTAAAATTAGGCAGCGAAACTGTGAATTGGGCCAAATGAAGGACGTTTTGTTTCAGAAATTAACTTTACACTCAAATGTATTTTGCTGAATTGAAATGGGCTGTGGACCAAAATAGGGGGTTGTTCTTTTATAATTAAAAACAAAAATTTTGAAACTGCAATAAAATTGAAATATCTCTAAAAGAAATTAAATGTAACAGGAGTCTGGACTATTTCAATATAATTGAGGTATGAGAACTTTGATATCAGAGTTTGAGCTATTGCATTGTAGTAGAAAAGGACAGTTATCTTTCATATGTAAGAATTGGGAAAACGTGCATATTATCTAAAAGTTAAACACAGACTATATTTAAAAAAAACTTAAACCTCAGCTTTCTAAAATAGCATTTCATCTCTAGCTTTCAATCTTCGGGGTGCAGATCCAAACCAAAACTCAAATTTTGTAACCCGTTCAAGGTTATTTGCTTTTTTTTTTGACGTGGGACTTCAGAATGTAAATCATGGTTGTATTTTAAACTCTGATACCTTCAAATACTAATGAAGATCTTGAATATTTAAGTAATACTGTACTGCAAAGATGGCAATATTTTGGGCTGTACGTTTGTGTGAAATGAAGAACTATGAAATGGCCCTCTTTACCACCTTGCGTTCCACCAAGCAATGAATAAAATGATTTTGCAACTTATTACTGCATGAAATATTACAAATGCGTTTCATTGGAACATTTTGCACATCTGCCCAATTATCTTGCAGTCCTAGTGGAACATTTACTCTGGCAATGGGCAATGATCTCCACTATACAAGCTGAAACTTTTAAGATTATAAGCTGTTTGCCTAAACCACATTGCTTATTTGTACGAGTGCTTCAGGTATCTCTCAAAGTACTTGCATGCTTTTTCCTCCATTTTGGGTGGGGATTTTTATTGATGAGTTGAGCCAAATGTTCATTGCTTTTTTTTTTCTTTGCAATTTATTTTTCAAGTTTGTTTGTATTTTATCTAGACAGAACTGTCCGATCCGGAGGCTACCTAATTGAAGACATTGTTGCAGGATGAAAATATGGCAGCGCACATGCTTGCACCGCCAGGCCCTGACAGCTTTCGTCTTTTCACCCGTGAGTCTTTGGCTATCATTGAGCAGCGGATTGCTGAAGAGAAGAACAAAAAACCTGCCAAGCAAGATAGCAGCCACCGAGATGATGACGGTCAAAATAAGCTTAAACCAAACAGCGACCTCGAGGCAGGCAGAAGTTTGCCATTTATTTATGGTGATCCCCCTTCTAAATGCATTGCTGAACCATTGGAGGACTTGGACCCTTTTTATATAAATCAGAAAGTGAGTGCCTTGGACAACCAGTTATTAGCTGTTTTTTTTTCTTGTTTGAAGGGGAAAAGCCATGAGATGAGGTTGAAGTAGTGGATGTGTGGTTGCAAGATTAGTTTGATATTTACCATTTGCAAAAGCTTCTAATAAGTCATTGTTTGGGATGAGCTGGGAGCAGAGGGTGGGTCACCAATTTTTTTCAAATTCCATGTCAGCCTTTTGATTACTTTAGAAAATTCAAACCCATTTCTTTTTTTCATTTTGGGATCCGCAAGCGAACTTGTATTTGAACAAGCTTTGTGTACTGCCATCATATCTGCCTTGGAATGGTCATGTGTTTGTTTTCTTTTGAGTTATTAATAGGGCAATGGGTACAAATTCCCACAACTTTTGATCTTGCTGTTTTCAAATCTTGTGTGATTTTTGTACAGGAAGTTGTGCAATTCTCCCAGCATGGATTAAGATTGGGTGGTCATTGTAAATAGTTTAGGGACTGAAATATGGGTGAGACTTGAGCACACAGGACAACCACTCCGTCAAGTCACAAATGTTCCAGTCCATCGATATCCCAAGGCATAGATGCAACAACGAGAACGGTGGTTCTTTTTGGTGAAGAGTTGAACTTTTTTTTAAATGTTTCTTTCTTGCTCTTTTCCATTGCATGCTAAGTTGTTTGTTTTTTTGTCTAATGGTGGTAGGAGTGGATTTTTTTTTCATCCCTAAAATTCTATCTTATTCCAGGAATAGTGTCTAATTTGCATGATGAAAATGAATTGGCTTCCCTGGACCTCTGAGAAGAATATCCTTAAAATTAATTTGAATAAACTTGTGGGAAAGCACAAGTTGTACCTCAATGTTTCCTCCTTGGATAATATATGTGGAAATTACCAGAGCACTGGCCTGACACCAATAAAATCAGCGACTCTCTGTTCTGCAATTTCAATTTTCATGACTAGACAACAATTACATTCAAGTTGTGGAATTGATGGGATTGAAGAAAAAAAATAAGTTGACAGACTGAATTTCTTTCTGAAAGGCTGTCTCTTTATATCATTTCAAGTTCATGAGGTGTTTGTGACCTTGAACTTCTGTTTTTGTAGAATTTTATCTTGATGTATCAGTAATTAGACTTGCTGTTCATAGATTAGGCTTGGTTTAGCAATGGGGAGTGACAGATAGCACCTCTTGATTGTGATGGTCACAGGCTGAAGGACCTGTGTTGTGGTGTACTATTGTATATTCTATTCATCATTTCTGGCTGAGACTGAGGGAATGAGAGCAGGGTTGTGAGGGATTCGAGTTCTCCTTTGCAAAGTAGGAGTTAGAATTTGTGATTTCTTTTGCTTTTGTATTTGAGAAGAGTAGAATTGATTCTTGAAGAACACAGTGGCACTACAGGGGCAAACAAATGGGTAATTTAAAAGCAGTAACATGAATCATTGGTAAATGAAGGTTTGAATCCTATTTTCAGTAGATTGTGTGAAACAGCCAAGCCCTTGGAACCCAACCACCAACCCTACAAAGCATCATTAGCCACTATGAGGTTCGGCAACAGTGTTAATCCTGGACCTAGGTTCAAATCTAATCTGGACTGTTGAAGGGCAAGTCTGTGAATGGGAAAGGTTCAGAATTGGAATGGATTTGGGCAGTCACTACCTAGTTCTGAGTGGGGAAGGGAACGCGGCACAAAATAGTCCGTAACTTAGGAATTCTTCCAATTCATTCCCAATAACCACTGGTTTGGGGATGCAGTAAGTTAACCTTGGTTGTGCGACACAAGATGGATGTGCAGAGAGAATTATTTCTATTTTGCGCTGAGAAAGAAATTGGGAACACTGGCCTTCTTTTTTTTTTGAGATGTGGCATCTCGTTTTGCTTTTGGAGATTGGATATTTTTTCAAGAACATTCATGCTTATAACTTGTTTACTGTGGAATATTGTGGGGAAAGGTGTTGTAGCAAGCCAGTGATCCCATGTCACTTGATACCTAAATTGGGCACCATCAAAAATACACCAACCAGATGTTTTGTTTATTCATTTCTGTGAATCCCATTCATCTGAAGCAACAGGTGCTTGTAGAGATATTTGTGCTCGTGGTGTTATACAGCCCTTTCTTCCTCAAATCTGATTGTCTGAAGCAGCTAATCTTTTGTGGTGATATTCCTGTAGTGATGTTGTTGATATACACTCCTGCAACGTGTATATTGGCAATGCCATCTGCACTTGGGTCAGTTTTCTCTTCCCATTTCATGGCAGGACAAGATTAGGCACTGTCATGCCTGAAAAAGGTCAGTGGAAGTCAGTAGGCAGTGCTTGGTTGGTGCTAAACTTAGCTTTTGGAAGTTTTTAATTTCTAGGAAGAGAGGGAGATAGAAGTGGTCCAAACACCTCAGTCTCCTATCTGGAGATCCAAAGAATGAATGACTGATAGAAATACCAATGGGAAACTAAACTATTTATCAAGCATACAAAACAGTAAATAATCTATTGTCTGCACCTGAGCTGTGGTCTTTGTTCCTGAATGCTTCTGCTCATGGAGATGAGAGCTTAAAAATGAGTGGTGATGATGAACAGCTCTTATTCCCCTCCCACCCTCACCCTTGGTTTCTCCAGAATTACTTGCATTCGAGAATGTTGTCCCTGAGTGGTGTTGGCTGTCTTGAGCAGGCTTTTTTTTTAAATGAACGTCAGTAGAATTGCACTTGAAACTATTTCAGTCCACTTTTTTTGAAAGGAGCACAAGGCCCACAGCACAAGTTAACTGCTGTTAAAATTGGAAACTGTCACACTGGTAATAATGGGATTGATGGGTCTAGTTCCAACGATGCAAAAGGTGGTTGACTGAATCACTGAAGATGAAATGTATGACCCGTCACTTGATAATGACGCCGAGTCCCTTAAACGAGAAAGCGTTCTGTTTGCCATGCAACCTTGGTGTACACAGAGTCCATCATTGACCAGATGTTTTGGTGCAGAGGGCTGGTGGAGCTGGTTTTGTCGGCAGGCGTCTCCAGGTGTCAGAAGTCCCTTCAAGTTGACATACCAAATAGACACTGGTAGTTGAAAACTCACTGGTAGACAGCACAGTCTATAATCTTTCCACCAGAAAAATGTGGTTCGTGCCCCCCCCCCCCCCCCAATAATGTCAAATAGAAATGTGTCCACTGAGACTTGTGATTAGGATTGGTTTGGATAATCAGTTGATGGAATGGAGAATTGAGAATTATGCATATGACTTTTTTGTGTGTGAAAAGATGGTTCATGTTATAAATATATTGTAGCCAGGTAAGTGTCATGTGTTGGACAGTTACTTTTTCTAGATTTCCTTGGCTTGAACTTCATATAGAATATGGAGACTTAAATTACAAATTCATTGCAAGGGTTTGATTTTTGTGGAGGCAGAGTGAAGATGAAGTTTCAATTATGGTAAAGCAATCAGGCCAGGAATAAAATTGGTTGAGCCTTTGCTAATCGTTATGCCCCTTGTCTTCTTTTCCCCTCTTCTTGTGCTACCATGACTCAATGTTATTTGGACTATTAATTCCACTCTCTTGGCCATCTATCTTGATTATTGTTCCAGTAGCTGCTGCACCCTTTCGCAAAGTGTCGTTGTGTTGGCTTGCCTCATTAAAGCTTTTTATTTCCTCTCTGAGGCACTGTGGTTACAGTCTTTTTTTTTGAGGCTAGCCATTTTGCTCCACAATGACAGCATTCACTTCTGATGTTACCTTTTTAAAAAAAAAACTCTACATACATCCTGCCTACACCAGAATCAGGATTTATTGTCATAAACAAGTCACGAAATTCAATGTTATAATAGCCATCTTATTGTAAAAAAATAATAATGCATGAAAAGTGAGGCCGTGTCTGTGGTTCATTGATCATTCAGGAATCTGATGGCAGCGGGGAAGAAGCTGTCCTTGTGCTCGATGGTAGCAGAGTGAAGAGGTCATGTCCTGGGGCGGGGGTCCTTGAGGATAGAGGCTGCTTTTTTTTTAAAGACACAGCCTCATGTAGATGTCCTCGTTGGAGTGAAGTCTGGTCCCCGAGATGTCGCAGGCCGAGTTAACAACCCTCTGGAGTTTATTCTTGTCCTGAGAGTTGGCGCCTCCATACCAGGCAGTGATGCAACCAGCCAGAATGAGCTCCATGGTCCACCATCCACACAATTGTCCAGGTTCACCTCAAAAGCTATTTTAATTTCTAAAAGTGTTGGAGATGCTCAGCTGCTCATATGTGGAGAGAAAAAAAACAATGAGATCTTGCAAGATGGATCAAAAATATTTCATCAGAACACTTCAAATGGGAATTCCTGATCTTGACTGGAAATAGTTTGCTCTCTTCACTGATGCTGAGCATTTCCAGCATTTTTCTGCTTATGGATTCGCGGCACCTGTCGAATTTAATTTTTTCATCCCTTAATTTCCACACTCGTTCTCTAAGAGACAGGAAATCAAAACAATTTTTTTTTTTTCAAAACTATTCTTCATTCACAATAAATTATTTCCAAAACAAGAAAATTGTTCAAGACTTTTTACATTCATAGTGTCAGTCCATATCGATACATTCTCATCAATGTACATTGTTCTCTCAATATCCTGTTACCACCACTGTAGCACCCTGTTGTTTGTTTTCTTCCCCCTAGCTCCCCCCCCCCCCCCCCCCACTGTTGGTTGAGGGGCTTCCCTTGGTCTCAGCCCCTCAGTGCCTGGTAATGGGAGGACTCTAGACTGTGGTCCTTCCCCACAGTGCCCTTACATTGGCTGCACCAAGCCTCAGTGCTTCCCTCAGCACGTACTCCTGTAGCCTGGAATGTGCCAGTTGGCAGCACTCCCTCACCAACGTCTCCATGTGCTGGATGACCAACGGGTTTCGGGCAGACAAAAAGGAGTCTATGGTCTTCCACCAGTTCTGGATGTCAGACTCTGAGAGCATCCACGGGAACAGCCCGTAGATCAGAGTCCCCCGTCACACTACCCTTGTATCCTTCTCTACACATTCTTAGCGAATCTGCATTCTGCGAAGAGGTGGGCAAAAATCAAAACAATTGACATAGTTTTGGTGGGTATTCAATAAAATTAATCTTAGTTCTTGGTTCCATCTCAGTCCATGACCTCTTGAGGTCACAGCTTGTTTGCAATGCTCCCTTCAGTATTGAACCAAAACTACTGGTGTAGGCCTGGTTTGAGGGACCTGCCTTGGCTCTCTGCAAAAACACTGGGAACATTCTTAATTTATTGCATGCTTGTATTTTGAGCAAGAATACTAATTGCATGATAATTCTGGTCTCCCATTGGTAATATTTCTTGATGTCTCACTGTCTTGTTCCTTCTTGACTAATGGGGGAAGGAGTTGGGTAACAGCATTCATTAAGATGCAGTTCCAGCAGGGTTGTTGGTTGGTGATTTTTTTTTTCCCCTCTCTTCCAACTCTGAGGCAGTAAAGTCAGCTATTGCAGCATAGATTCTACCCGATTTCAATTTTACAAACTTGTCAAATCCCGGAGAATGAATGAGAGACATTTACTGGGCTGGATGACTCGACTATTTTCCTATGTGAAGTGGGGGAGATGTACAAGGAGTCGCATCTGTATTGTGATGCAGGGTGATTTGCCAGCAAGCTGAGTAATTATAATTCAAAGCTGGCCAATGTTATTGGACTCCAATATATCAAATTAATATGCCTGTAAATTTGAGCGTTGACCAATAGTTGTATCTGCCCTATAGCTCTGTTTTTGAGATAGGATTGATTACCTTCGAGGTTGAACAGGAAAGTCTGCTGGGATTGTAATGCAATACTCAAAAGTGCTCGTGAAGCTCGGCAGGAGCAAAGGGTAACCAACGTTTCGGGCCTGAGCCCTTGGTCAAGGTGCAGACAAAAAGCAGGCATAAAAAGGCTGGGGGAGGAGGGAAGAAGGGGCAGGGGGAGGAGCACGGGCCAACAGGTCATGGGTGTGAGGGAAGAAGAGAAAAATAATTGAGAAGTGATGGGGAGAGGGTAGCTCTCAAAATGGAGAGGGAAGGGGGTGGGGGGGCTGGGGAGGAGAGTAACAGAAAGTGGAGAAGTCGATGTTAAAGCCGTCTGGTTGGAAAGTATGAGGTTGCTTGTTTTTGTTTCACCCTTTTGTATGACTAGAACATGATGGGGAAAATAGTAGGGTGGTGAGTTAATATGAATGAGGGCCTGCACCTACTTGTATGTTGTCATTCAGCTTTAGGCCTCTTGAAATGTGTCTACTGTAATACTCTGCTCTCAACAGATTATAAAGCTTACATTTTGACTGTTGTGCAATGATAAAAGCAGGCAATTGTGGGTTTTCAATGGTAAAGTCTGCAGATGATGGGTTGAGTGCAGTACATAAATGCACTGGAGAAACTCAGCAGGTCACACATGGGCTCTTTGTCAAGTAAAAGGAAAAACAGGCAGGCACTTGTCTCTTTTCCTCCAGTTCTCTATACCTTTCTCTTCCCTCAGCTCTCAGATCATTACCATCTTCTCCATCATCTCTTTCTTTTTTCTCTCTTCTACTCTCCCACCTGTGTCCACCTCTTACCTGTTAGCCTGTGCTCCTCCCCCTACCTTTTTATTCAGGCGCCTGTCTGTTTTTTGCTTTTACCTCGACAAAGTGTCCAGGCCCAAAAAGGTGGTCACCTTTTACTTCCTCTGAACGCTGCGTGGCCTGCTGAGTTTCTCCAGTACATTTGGGTATCGCGGCTATGGGTTTCATTAGCCTCTGCCAACGTTCCCCTCTCAACCGCTCTGCAATCATGTTGGCAGAGGATTACCACGTCAAACGTGGAATTTCAGAGAAACTTTGCAATGAGATGTGATGTCGTGTTGATCCTTGCCAGTGGAAGAAATGACCACTGAACCTTGTGTTCTTGTTTGGACCTTCAGTGCAGTTGGACTGGAAATGTATTTTAATTGAGCTCTCCTGTGGTTTTTGGCTCAGACTGAGCAAGGTCATTGGTTCTGGATTATGTGCTTTCTGATGATCTGTTAGAAATGGTTTCCCTGTCGATTCCAAATCAGCCTTTGCCTTGACACGGGGAAAATGGTTGAGGGTGTGAAATCGTTTGCTGCTTCACCACTTGGGTTTGATTAATCTTCTGCAGAAATCTTGATGCAGATATTGTGTTTGCATTCTCAGTGTAACTTGGCCATTTAAATTTATTGCTTGGCGGTGCATCTTGTTTGCTTAATACCTTCTCGTGGAAGACAAAATTGCTGAAGCAAAGTATCCCTTCAGTTTTCGGACAAGTTGATTATAATCAGAACTCCCTAGTTTTTTGGAAATGTTAAATACAGAGACGTGTATCCTTCAGTTAAGTTTGCTGCTTTGACTATTTTGTAATTATTGTGTAACTGCATTTAATTAGATGTTGCAGCAAAATATAATAGGGATGAGTATTCACTATTTGTTGATATATTGAGAAAACTCCTCGGTGTGAGCTTGACCAAATCTAGCCAGTAAATTTAACGACAAAATAATCCTGAAATCTTGAGTGCTCAGAGTATTTTAGCAGGTGTTAAATTATTCCAAGTGAGATACTGAACATTATTTTCACCCCCTCCGTACTGCATGCAACATTAACAGCAATAATCTGTTTTGAGCAAACAAAAAATGTTAGCGGGACTCAGCAGGTCAGACAGCATTGCATGGAGAGAAAGAGGCAGTCGACGTTTGGGTCTGGACCCTTCGAACAATTGCTTAACTATGCTGATGCGTGTGTGACGCGCAGAGTCATTTATGCAGTATGAGTTCGAAACTGACCCTTTGAACAAGGTGGTCATTCAGGCTTTTTTTGGCCATACAGCTGGTGCTTGCAATTTCTTTTTGCCTGTTATTGCTTTTTTTAAAAAAAAACAATCAAGTTTATTGTCATCTGATTGTACAAGTACAACCTGACTAAATGCATTCTCTGGTCCTTGGTACAAAACACGCAGACACACAACCAGACATAACATACACAGTACATATGCAGGACAGGTATATTTCTCTATATAAATACATATTGTTTTGTACATATGAAAGTCTCAGAGGGTCAGTGTGAGCCATTCCTTTGGTCGTTCACCATTCTCACTGCCTGTGGGAAGAAGCTGTTCCTCACCCTGGTGGGGCTGGCTCTGATCCTCCTGGATCTCTTCCCCAACAGGAGCAGCTGAAAGATGCTGTGCGTGGGGTGGAAGGGGTCCTCAATGATTTTGTACACCCACTTCAGACAACGATCCCAGTAGATCACATCGATGAGGAAGAGAGACTCCAGTGATCCTCTCTGCTCACTTATGGTTCTGTGGGTTGACCTCCAATCTATTTCTCTGTTGCAACTGTACCCAACACTATGATGACCTCCTGTAGAAAGTTGACATAATGGTGGCCGGTAGCCTTGCCCATTTCAGTCTTCTCAGGAAGTGCAGTCGCTGTTGCACCTTCCTGACAAGTGAGGAGATGCGTGTCCATAATAGGTCATTAGTTAAGTGAACTCAAAGGAACTTGGTTCTCTCCACTCTCTACTACGGAGTTGTTGATGTGGAGGGTGGCCATTCCTGAAAACCATGATAATCTCCTTCATCTTGTCCCTGCTTGATTTCTCTCCTCTAATTTTGTTTGCTTCTTGTGCCCATATTCTCACTCTGATGGTTTTGTGAAGTTGATGTCAAAGAGTGTTAAACACTATGATTTAAGTAGAGTCAGCTGATTTTTATCCGAGTAAAATGTTTTGTCAAGTGTGTTGGAATTATTTGATGTGTTTCACTGACTAGAAAACACTGGACAACAATTTTTTTCCAAAAGGTTTGCCTCCTGAAAAACAATTAGGGTTTGTGAGAGACAACTTCAAGCTGAACACAAAGATAATTTCAGATTTGCTGTATCACGTAGGAAATTGGAGAAACGTTTGATTGAATTTATCCTGTTTAATCGCATAATAATGCCGACACATTGCGTCAGTTCAACTGACCTAAAAATGTTTTGCCGCGATTTTTGTTTGTACTCAGCATCTGATGCCTCTCATGTCAGTGTCCAACAATAGTTGGCCGGCATTGATGGATTCCAGTTGCCCTGATATTGCTTTTCCATGGTCACAATGTCCTGGTGAAACCTTTCACCGTGTTTGTTACTGACGGCACAGAGATCAGCAGGGAAGACGTCCAAGGGCGAACGCAGAAAATGGACTTTCAACGACATGTTGCACTTCAAAGGTTTTGTATACTTGAAGTCGACTTAAAATATGACAGGAAATCACAATGGTACATGATAGGAAAATGTGAAAGTGAATTTCGTTAACAGCAGCCCAAAATCTATGAAATACACCCAAATGTGTTCAGGAAGAAAAATCTTCGTTGTCCAGTGTAATGGGAGACCAGTGGAAAGGTACATTGGAATTTTTAGCAGGTGGAAGGTCTTGAGCGATATCCGCTAATATCCAAGTATGGATCAAAAATTGGATAATGGGCAGAGCACAGAAGGAATACATGACTAGGATGTTGCTCAGACTTCAGGAACTAAGTTGCATGCAAAGGTTAAAGGGGTTGGACTTTATTCGCTGGGGCGTAAAAAGAGGGGAGATTTGATAGAGGTATTTAAAATTATGTAGGGTATAGACTGAGTAAATATAGATGGGCTTTTTCCCCCACTGAGGGTAGGAGATATACAAACTAGAGGACATAGGTTAAGGGTGAAAGAGGAAAAGTTTAGGTGGGGCGCAGAGTGCGGTGGGGCGCAGAGCGCGGTGGGGCGGGGAATGAGCTGCCAGCTGAAGTGATGAATGTGGGCTCAATTTTAAAATTTAAGAAGAATTTGGACAGGTCCATGTATGGGAGGGGTCTGGAGGGATATGGACTGGGTGCAGGTCAATTGGACTAGGCAGAAAAATAGGTACACTGGAAGGGCCAAAGGGGCTTGTTTCTGTGCTGCAATGCTCTATGAATCGGTTTCTGGATGGGACATTGCAACCTTTGGAGAGCTGCTTGCATCTCATCTGGGTTAGTTGACAAAGCAACGGGAAAGTCAGCTGAGTAGAACTTTAAAAATTTTTTTTAAAGGGGAATGCATCAGTTAAGCGAAGAAGCTAAGATTGGATGGGTTACAAGCTTGGAGATGTGAGATTATTTGTGATGACAAGAAATAGATTTAAAAATAAAAAGCTAGAAATTGTCACTGTTGGTATTGGGAGGCATTGAATCAACCCTTCACGTCAATCATTAAATTTTTGTTGCATCTTATGTAAAAGCAGGGAAGACTTGCTGCAGTTGCACAGGGCATTGGTGAGAGCAGAGTTTTGTTCTTCCTTGAGAATGTATCTTGAGAATGGATGTACTCTTGATTCTGGGATTTCAGGGATGTCCCATAAGGAATGAGTGGAGTGAGGTTGCATTGTCTGACATTTGATAGAACGAGAGGTGACCACACTGAATATTTACACAGCATTACTGGTGAAACTCAGCAAGTCACACGGCGTTCCTTATGTGATAAGGACACTAACCTATGTTTCGGGTCTGAGTCCATCAAGATGTGAGGGGGAGAAAAAAAAACCCTGGATAAGCACGTGGTGTGATGCTGTTTTCTCAGGCTGAAAGGTCCAGAATGAGAACTTGGTTTCAAGATGAAGGGTCAGTCATATCTCATGGAGATGAGGCAAGACATTCTTTGTTCTCAGAGGTTTTATGGATTACTCCATGTTTTCAAAACTTGGATCAATAGGATTTGGGCCAGAAAAGAACCAGAGGGATATGGAGACTTGTGCCCAAGTTCAACAATCTTGAATGCTGATCATGACCCAAAGCCCATCTCTGGAGTCAAATAGGAAAGTCTGCAGGTGCTGGGATTGTAGTGCAATACACTAATGTGCTGGAGTAACTCAACAGATCATGCGGCATCTGTAGGAAGTAAAGGGAACCAACATTTCAGGCTTGTGCACTCAGTCAAGGCTCTGTTTTGATGCAACAGGTTTTAAGCCTATCTAGACATACAGCATGGTAACAGGTCCTACAGCCCATGAGTCCGTGCTGCCCAAATACACCCAATTGACCTATGTCCTCTGTGCATCTTTGGAAGGTGGGAGGAAACCAGAGCACCCAGAGGAAACCTACACAGAGATGGGAAGAACGGGCAAACTCCATACAGACAGTAGCGGAATCGAATCTGGGTTGCTGGCGCTGTAACAGCATTGCAATGACCACTACACTAACCATGCCACCTGACTTGCCTTGAGTAACACAAAGGTCATCCTAATGTTCCATCAAGTGTGTGCAGAAATGAATTCCTCTGAGTATCTCTTTCCTTGCAGGTCCTGAGTGAAGAAAATTTGAGTAGTTACATTTTAATTCCCATAGACTTCAAATCATTCTGAGCACAGGTTTTATAAGAGACACTAGTCAGGTTAAGTGGAGAGAAAATGGACAAACTGTGGCGGCATGCCACTAGGCAGGCGAACCGGCCCCGCTTGTAATCCACGGGGTTGGGCAGCCGGCCAAAATGGCGCTGTCAGGGATTTCCTCTTCTTAGCACCAGGCTCAGAAGCCCACACTGGGGGACCACGTGATGCCTGAGTGACTTCAGTGCCCCCCAGTGTGGTTCTCAGTCAGTTCCGGGCTGGGAGTATAAGTCCAGCCCGGCAGCGCTGCGGCTACAATTGGTGACCCCGACTGGTTCAAATGTCTCACTGCCTGTGAGTGAACATGAGCGAACCTGGGATCAGTGCTATAGTCATCAAGCTGCCTGACCTTTGGGTTCACGAGTCTGAGACCTGGTTCGGCCACGTGGAGGCTCAGTTTCGCCTCTGCCAGATATCACCCGACATGACCAAATTCTACCATGTATTCACCGCCTTGGACCAGGCCACCACCAAACATGTGCTCACTGGATCCCTCGGACTATCCAGGCATCAGCGTGCCGCTCGGATGCTGCACCTCGACGCCTTGGGGGACAGGTCCCCGGTGGAGCTGATGGACGAGATGCTCGCGCTCATGGGTGATCACTCTTTGAGTGAATTTTCCTCGATCATCTGCCCAATGACATCTAGCCATTACTGGCCCAAGAAAGCTTGCTCAGAAGCCCCAAGTGCAATGGCTTGAGCAATTCCCAGAGGACTCGGCGGTCCAGCAGGTCACTAGGCATGGGCATGACCACACCAAGCCCGCCCCTAGCACTGCGGTAGAACACCCGGCCCCTGCAGGGGCCACCAAGAGCATAACCAGAGGCACGGCTTCCACTCCGGGCCTCTGATTCTACCACCAGCGCTGGGGAGCCAAGACTTGGAAGTGTCGTCAGCACTGCTCTTTCCAGGGAAATGAACAGGCCAGCCACTGTTAATGGCTGTGGTAGCTGGCCAAGGACACAGCCTCCTCTACCTGTGGGACTCAGTTAGTGGCCGGCGTTTCCTCATCAACACTGGGGCCTAGATCAGTGTCATCCCGGCCTCGGCCATCGAGTCCAGGAACCAACCTCGAGGACCTCCCCTCCGTGCGGCCAACGCAACAGAGATCCGGACATATGGGAACAAGACTGTCCACTTCCAGATCGGCTGGCAACAATTCTCGTGGAGGTTCACCATCTCATCCCTTCCAACCGCCATCCTGGGTGCCGACTTCCTCCTCGCCGACAGCCTCCTGGTGGACATTCGAGGTAGACGCCTGGACTTTCCAGGCCATTCTCCTCGATGCCTCCCGTACAGAGCAGATGCAGATGACCACAATCGGCACGCCTAGAGACTAGTTCCAGCGAATCCTGGATGAGTCCCCGGCCCTCCTCAGGCCACAGTTCTCCGCTGCCTCACCGTGCCATGAGGTGTTCCACCACATCCCCACTCCGAGCCCACTGGTTCATGCCAAGGCACGCCGGCTCCCGCCTGACAAGCTCCAGGTGGCGAAGGAAGAGTTGTCGTATCTGCTGGAGCTGGGGATCATTCGGCGCTCTGACAGCCCGTGGGCCTCACCGCTCCACCTGGTCACGAAAGCCTCTGGTGGCTGGTGCCCCTGTGGAGACTATCAACAGCTCAATGAGGCGACAGTTCCTGACCGTTAGCCCATCCCTCATCCAGGACTTTACGGCCAACCTGCATGGTGCGAGGGCTTTTTCCAAGGTTGACCTAGTGTGTGGGTATCACCAAATCCCAGTGCACCCTGAGGACATACCCAAGACATACCCTTCAGCTTGTTCGAATTCCTTCGCATGCCATTCGGGCTAAAGAAAGTCATTCAGACCTTCCAGTGCCTCATGGACTCAGTGGGCAGGGACTTGGATTTTGTCTTCATTTACTTGGATGACATCCTCATTGCCAGCAGGGATCAGGCGCAACACAAGTCCCACCTGCGCGCCCTCTTCTCCCAGCTGGCCAACTTCGGCCTCACCATCAAGCCAGCCAAGAGTCAGTTCGGGAAAGAGTCCATGCAGTTCCTGGGCCATACCACCATGGCTGAAGGAGCCACGCCCGCCGCTACGAAGGTCGCCGCAATCCAGGAGTTCCCACGCCCGGAAAACCTCAAGGGGCTGCAGGAGTTTGCGGGTATGGTCAACTTCTATAACTGATTCATCCCAGGAGCTGCGCGCATCATGCAGCTGCTATTCGCCCTCATCACAGCCAAGCACAAAACGCTCACCTGGACCCCAGAGGCCTGGAGTGCATTCAAAGCCACCAAGGATGCCCTCGTGAAGGCTATCATGCTCGCCCACCCGCACACTGACCTGCATATGGCGCTCTCCATCGATGCCTCTGCCACAGCTGTCGGTGCCATCCTGGAGCAGCAGGTGACTGGACAATGGAAGCTGCTGGCATTCTTCAGCCAGCTTCACCGCCCACCAGAGCACAATTCGACCGTGAATTACTGGCCATGTACAAGGCAGTGCAGCATTTCCGCTATTTCTTGGAGGGGAGGACTTTTACCATCTTCACTGACCATAAACCTCTCACTCAGGTGCTCGTAGTGGCAAAGGATCCCTGGTCGGCCCGCCTGCAGTGTCACCTCTCCTTCGTGTCAGAGTTTACCACCGACATTCGGCACAAGGCAGGGAAGGATAACATGGTCGCCAATGCACGCTCATGACCAGCCATCTGTGCGCTGACACCCGGCCTCAACTTCAACCAGCTTGCCCGGGACCAGAAGTCCGATGAGGAGACGCGAGCCTTCAGGACTGCCATCATGGGCCTGTGGTTCTGAGACCTCCCGACTCCTAGCGGTGAAGGTACCATCCTATGTGATGTCTCCATGGGCACCCTATGGCCAGTGGTTCCCAAGCAGTGGCACAGGCAAGTCTTCCATCACATCCATGACCTTTCGCACCCATCCATCAGATCCGTATGGTGGCAGAGCGGTTCATCTGGGATAGGCTGTGGAAGCAGATCACGGGCTGGGCCAGAACGTGCACCCATTGCCAGATGTCCAAGGTGCACAGGCACACCAGGGCACGTGTAAGAGTTCGAGCACATCTGGGAATGGTTCAGCCACATTCACGTGGACATAGTCGGGCCCTTACCAGTTTCCCAGGGCAACCGTTACCTGTTCATGGTGGTTGACCACATCACTTGTTGGCCTGAGGTGATCTCGATGCCGGATTCCTCCACGGACTCCTGCTCCTGGGTGCTGTTGCATGGTTGGGTCGCCCGGTTCGGTGTTCCGAATCACCTCACCAGTGATTGGGGTGCCCAGTTCACCTCTGCGCTCTGGGCACAGCTCACCAACAGGTTGGGGAAAGAGCTACACTGCACCACAGCCTATCACCCACAGGCCAATGGGCTTGTCGAGCGTCTGCACCGCCACCTTAAGTCGTCACTTATGGCCTGACTCACCAGTCCCGACTGGGTGGACGAACTGCCTTGGGGGCTTCTGGGCATCAGCTCCACGCCCAAGGAGGATCTGTATGCATCATCAGCTGAGCTAGTCAACGGTGCCCCGCTGGCACTTCCCGGTGAGTTCATCAACGTGCCTCACAATCCCCAGCGGTCGCTGCACGAGCTACTTTCCCATCTCTAGGCCCACTTGGGCTCCTTTGCACCTCCACCCAGACACGGCACACGGCCATCTTGCGTCCCCAGCGTGCTGCACTCTGCAGAGTACGTTTTTATTCGGCGGGGCCTGCCCGCGGTACCTCTGCAGAGACCTTACGAGGGGCCATACAGGGTTGTCCAGCGTTCAGGGTCTACGTTCATGCTGGACATCGGCGGCAGGCGGGAGCTGTTTACTGTGGACAGGCTGAAGGCAGCTCGCCTCGACCCCACTGAACCAATGATTGTGGCCCAGCCCAAGAAGCGAGGCTGCCCAGCCAAAAAGGACATTGGCACTGTTTTTTTTGGGGGGGGGGGTGCTGTGTGGCGGCATGCCACTAGTGTAGCTGCCGCTACAAAGCCATAATTATTTTAAAAGAGCAAATATTCCATGTCAATAGTTTTTAAGTAGTACCGTGCTACCAAAGGGTTGAAATGGAATTGTCTGCTGTTGGAAGTGAAATGGGATCTTAGAGCACAGGTGCTCCTCCACTTCTGATGGTTCGACTTACGATAGCGCTACACATTCAGTCAGATCCGTACTTTGAATTTTGATCTGTTCCCGCGCTTGCGATGTGCAGTACAGTATTCTTTCGTGTTACTGGGCGATGGCAGCGAGCCGCAGCATCCACTCAACCACGCTCTCAATCCCTGCAGCGATCACGTGAACTAGAGAAATTGAGGACCTTGTCACTTTAGCATCCCCACCATCCAGCAATTAATTTTAGTTCAATGCTTCAAACATTCTTCATGCCCAGTGAGCTTTCAGCTGTGTATGTTCATGGTGAGTACCTGCACAACTTAACACGTTATCAATTGACAGCAGCGCCACCAAAACTAGGTATTCTTTATTGACTTGCGTTTTTTTTAAATTTTTCCGCTTACAATGGGTTTGTCAGAACGTAACCCCATTATAAGTAAAGGAGTACCTGTCATTTTGAAAATCAGAAAATGGAGAGGTTATTTCACAAGTATTTATGATTTAAGGGAGGGGATCAGAAGTAAATTAAGTGAAATTAGGGTCCAGAGGAGCATTTGTGCCCAGTTTGAAGTTAGTGACTCACAACTGGAGAAACTTTTCTGAAAGGAGTCAATGACGTTGTGGACCAGGGTAGCTTAGCCAGGAGTGCACTATTGCTGAAGAAGGCTTCCCCATGTAGCATGTGGCATTTAGGATGATCCAAGTCTCTATGAATAAAGCAGTTGCATTATTGATGATTTCCAGTCAGGAACACCAAACCGAGACTGCAGTTGTGAAAAGAAAGGCATTTACCAAAAGGTGAAGGATCCCAAATCCGACTATAATTTTGAGAGGAATTCCCAAGAGTTTAAGAAAATGTCAAGAGGATGTTGATGAAGCTTGGGATGAACTTTAATTAGGCCCAAACCAGTCAAATGACTTGGATATGGGGTTTCAGAATGCATGGAATCAAATGCATGCAAGTATGGGAACCAATTATTTCGGTAAAGGTGTAGGAAAGAAAGGAGGTAATCCGAAAGCCATGAAGTGTTGCCAAACCTTAGCATGTCACAGCCCAATTTCCAACACTTTTTATATAGTGTTTTTGCAAAAATCATATTGCTTCAGAATTGCAAATCACAGCACAGAAGAAAGATATTTGTTTTGTGATTTTTCTATTTCCCCACCTCTCTTTCGATGGGCGGCACACTTAGCATGGACGCTGCTTCAGTGCCAGCGACTCGGGTTCAAATCCCGCACAGTCTACAGTCTGTGAGGAGTTTGTACATTCTCCCCGGGTCTCTGTGATTTTTTCCCCCCCCCCCCCCCCCCCCACCCCGGGGCTCCAGTTTCCACCCACCCACCAAAACATACTGGGGGTGGTCAATTGGGTGTAAATTTGGTGGCATGGGGTGGAAGGACCTGTTACCGTGCTCTGTGTGTAAATTTAAATTTATATCTGTCACATCTGATGCTGTTTTGCAAGTAGTTTTTGAAGCAAAAGGGAGGGATTTGGGTTCCTGCATCACTGAAGCCAGTTCTGTGTGAGGTGGGACCAGGGCATGCTATACCTGGCCTAATCAATGTCCTGGGGAGGGGGGTGGGGCGGGTGGTGGCATGGTGAGGTGGGTGTTTGCTAGTGCTTTGCAGCTCATCAGGGGAAAGGGAATCACTGCAGCACCGAGGGTGGGGGGGGGGAGTGTGAAGGGGGAGATGGCGGGCAGATGAATGCTAAATGGGAGCAATCATAGGAGTTAAAACATGTAAGAGGTCTGAAAAGGGACAAAAAAGGTCACTTCTCCAAAAAAGTGGGCACATTTTTGGAAAAAAAACTCAGCAAACCTGAAGGTTCTTTGTCTCGATGCCTTTGCAATAAGGAGGATGAATTTGCAGCAGAGAGAACTGCTACCACTTCTGGCCTGATTGGGGTTACAGAGACATGATACCAGGGTTGGGAACATGACTCAACATTGAGGAAGGTTAGACTGAAAAGCTAAGAAGGTGAAAAGCATTGGTCATTAAAGGGGAGGTTAGTGTGATTCCATGGAAGGACATCAGCTTGGAGAATGTGGATCAATTGCAGAACACCAGAAAGCAGAAAACATTTGTGGGAATGGTTTTCAGGAGACCCAGCAGTGGTCATGAGGGAGCGGGAGGGAGCGGGAGGGAGCGGGAGGGAGCGGGAGGGAGCGGGAGGGAGCGGGGGGAGGGAGGGGAGAGGGAGAGGCATCAAGCAAGAAATAAGGCAATAAAAGTACAGCAGTTATTATGGGTGACTTTAATGGTCAAAATGTCTGAGCCAATTGGAGAGCAAGCAATCCTCGATGGTGTTGTGCAAGGAGGCAGGATTGATGAGTGATCTTGTCATGCAAGTAGCCCATGGGGAAGAGTGATCACAATGTGTTGGAATTTTCCATCAGGATGGAAAGTGACGCTGTTAATTCAGAAACTTGGGTCCAGATCATGTGAGGTGTGAATTGGCTAGGATAGACCATCAAAGTGTGCTTAATGGCTTGATACTAGTTAGAGAGTGATAAATATTTAAAGATTTTGGGGTGGAGCTTCAAAAAGTTGTGCACCTCTTTTTTTTGCTGTAAATGTAAAATTGGGGAGGTGGCTCAACAGAGGCTAATGAAGGAAATTGGAAATAACATTGAAACTGGAGTAGGGGCAAGAAAATTGGCTCAGAAAACAGCAGACTTGAAGATTGGGAGAAATGTAGAATTTAGCAGAATAAGACAGAGGGCTGCTTAAAAGGGGGAAAAATGAGGAAACTGGCAGGGGTCAAAAAGACTGATGGGAAACATTTAAAGAGAAACCAATTAAACAAGTGTCTCCTGTTTCCCACCAATCACTCCTCTCCATCCTGTGACACTCCTCTTCCAGCTTGCTTGAGTGGAAAAGCAAATTGTGCAGAGGATACAGAGAATCTGTGGAGAGAGATGGGTTAAGTGAGTGGGCAAGGGTCTGGCAGGTGGAGCACAATGTTGGTAAATGTGAGGTTATCCACATTGGAAGGAATAGTGGAAGATCAGATGATTATTTAAATGGCAAGTGATAGCAGCATGCTGTCGTGCAGAAGGACTTGGGAGGGTTTGTGCATGAATCACAGCAGGTTGGTTTGCAGGTGCAGCAGGCTGTCAAAAAGGCAAATGGAATGTTGGCAGTCATTGCCAGAGGGATTGAATTTAGGAGCAGGGAGGTTGTGCTGCAACTGTACAAGGTCCTGGTGAGGCTGCATCTGGAGAACTGTATGGAGTTCTGGTCTCCTTACCTGAAGGATGGACTGGCTTTGGAGACAGTGCAGAGGAGGTTCACCAGGTTGATTTGGTGGGGGGGTGGGGGTTAGTCTGTGAGGAGATATTAAGTCATCTGGGACTGGACTTGCTGGAATTTAGAAGAATGAGAGAGGATCTTATAGAAACATATAAAATTATGAAAGGCATAGATAAGATAGAGGTAGTTAAGCTGTTCCCATTGGTGGGAGAGACCAGAATGAGGGGATATGGCCTCAAGATCCAGGGGAGTAGATTTAGGATGGAGAGGAGGAACTGCTTTTCCCAGAGGGTGGGGAATCTGTGGAATTTGCTGCCTATTGAAGCAGTGGAGGCGACCTCAGTAAATATATTTCAGACAAGGTTGGATTGATTTCTACATTGTAGGGGAATTAAGGGATATGGGGAAAAGGGAGGTCGAGGGAGATGAGCCTCTCATCAGATCAGCCATGATCTCATTGAATGGAGGAGCAGGGCTCGATGGGCTGGATGGCCGACTCCTGCTCCTGTTTCTTAGGTTCCTATGATCTCTTTTTCTGTCTTGCCTTTGTCTGGCACCTGCCAATCAGATGCCTCTATCATCCTTCACCCCTCCCGGGTTTACCAATCCCCTGCAGGACCCTTCGATTTCCCCCTCGCATCCTGACCTTGTACTGGCCATCTGCACTCTCAGCATTGAAGTGTTCCGACCGTAAATCTTCTCCCACTGATGCTTCTTCACTCACTGAGTTACTCCAGCAGATTGTCTGTTGCTCCATGTGGACAGGCATGCACTGATGTTAAAGGTGCCCTCTCCTGTGCTCCAGTCTATTTTCTCCAGCGGGAAAGGGCGCACTCCAGCTGCAGGAAGCAAGAACATTTGAGTTTTTAATTCTGGAATGAATTGGAGCAGATTTTGGTGAGCAATACTGGAATTGTTTGGATCTTGTTAATGCCTTGCGCAAACTGCTGAACTATTTATCCATTGAGTTTTCATTTAACGTTGGAATGGTGGGAAAGTAAGGATAGGTTAGAAGGATTTGAGAAGTAACACGTTCTGGACATGTTGGTAGTGAACTATCGTCTGTTGGATTTTGCACATGCAAACGAAACGTACACAGATCATGCACATCGGACATTAGTTAATGAGTATCGCAATTTCAATTGTGATGTGGTTACACAAATGATA
This sequence comes from Narcine bancroftii, assembly GCF_036971445.1. NCBI lineage: Eukaryota > Metazoa > Chordata > Chondrichthyes > Torpediniformes > Narcinidae > Narcine > Narcine bancroftii. The sequence continues at coordinate 68,153,750 of NC_091480.1, read as the reverse complement.
CCCACCATCCCTTCTAAAAAAAAGTAAGTACGGTACACTGATTACACAGGAATGATAATCAACTTACAGTTACAATGGGTGAAGCGTGGTGGTCTCTCCTGGGTGTGTGCCACAATATCCCCACCCTTTATCAGCAAACCACACAATGTCACCCATGGTTTGCAACCTGGGGTGCAGCTGAGGAGCTGTCTCGAGGCCGAGGGAGGGAGGGAGGGGGAGGGAGGGGGAGGGAGGGGGAGGGAGGGAGGGGGAGGGAGGGGGAGGGAGGGAAGGGGAGGGGGGAGGGGGGAGAGAGGGGGGAGAGAGGGGGGAGGAGGAAGAGGGAGAGGGAGGGAAGGGGAAGGGAGGGGGAGAGGTCTGACCTAGGTGCACCCACATGATCTAGGAGACCCATTTGGGTAGCAGCCTCACCTGTGGGTGGATCGAACTGTGAGTGGCTGGTGAGTTAACTTGTGACTTGTTTCTGACCTTCCGTACAACAATTGGAAGTGCCAGAACAGGACAAGAGAACTCGAGTTGTTCTATGGACAACCATTATGTAAACTTGTAAGAAACCAATTGAACGAGAGGGGTTAAAGTACAAAGATGTTTATCATGACATTATTCTTTCACTGTCCCTCCCTCCACCGCCGACAGCAACGAATACCCAGCACATGTGAAATACCTTACAAAAGATGCTTGATTCTGAATCGATGCAGGTCAACAATAGAATCAGAATTTATTGTCATGAACGTCACAAAATTCGTTGGTTTGTGGCAGCATCACAGGGCAAACATTTCTATAAACCACCTTACAAAGTAAAAATAGTGCAAGAAAAAGTCAAAGTGAGGCCATGTCTGTGGTTCATTGTCCGTTCAGGAATCTGATGGCGAAGGGGAAGAAGCTGTCCTTGCACTACTGAGTGTTCATCTTCAGGCTCCTGTATCTTTTCCTCCGATGGTAGCAGAGTGAAGAGGGCACGGCCTGGGTGGGGGGGGGGGGGGGGGGAGGAGTCCTTGATAATAGAGGCTGCTTCTTGAGTGTCTGTGATGTCACAAGCCAAGTTAACAACTCTCAGAAGTTTTTTTTTCCTGCCCTGAGCATTGATACCTCCGTACCAGGCAGTGATGCAACTAGACAGAACGCTCTCCATGGTCCACCTGTAGAAGTTTTTGTGGGTCTTTGGTGACGTCCTGAATCTCCTCAAGCTCCTCACCAAGTTTAGTCACTGGCGAAGCTTCCTTCATGATTGCCTCAGCATGGAGGCTCCAGGACAAATTCTCAGAGATGTTGACACCCAGGAATTTGAAGTTCTTGACCTGCTCCACTACCGATACCCCTTGATGAGGACTGGGTTGTGTTTTCCTGATTTCCTCCTGAAGTCCACGATCGTCTCCTTGGTTTTGGTAACGTTGAGTGCAAGGTGGTTGTTGTGACACCACTTAATGAGTTGTGAAAAGGGAGTTGCGTTTTGGTAGGCTAATAGCACTAAAGGTTTATTACCTGATATGGAGGAAGGTGATCACAGGTTTATATGAACGTTTGCCCTGTGATGCTGCCGCAAAACAACAAATTTCAAGACTTGTCCATGACAATAAATTCTGATTCTGAGATCGTTGTAAACCCCTGTAAACAGAAGTTTGGATGAAGAGGGAAGTTCAGATCTTTAACCATGGCTGTCTTAAACCTGTTCACTTGCTCCTTTAATAAAGGCAGGGGAAGGTTTGTGCTGGAAGGATGTGGACTGGACACTAATGTGTTTCCTGGAAGTGGATCAGTTGTCGCAGGCTTTGATGCAAATTGTGCACTACTGTTTTAATAAGATTTGTTTTCAGCTACTGTCAGATGGGTTTGCCATTGAACCTGTCACGCACGAGGTGATGGGCAATGGAATTATTGGCTAAGAGGAATGGGGATGCCTTCTTCATGCCAACAAGCTAAATTTGTGTTGCAATGCACCAACGTGCTGGAGAAACTCAGCAGGTCAGTCCTGTGTGCTTCAGTGCCTTAGGGCACCATCACAGCATCTGCAGACTTTCCCATTTCACTAAATTTGTGGGGTTCTGCCTTTCTTCCTCACCTCACTGTGATTAAGTCATGCTGAAATCTAAAATGAAGAAGGGGCACCTGGGAAAGATGCTGAACAGTGAGTGGGTTGCACCTGGGAAGTTCCAGCAAAGCAAAATGTGAATGTCTTTAGAAAGTTACAAAATCATATATCCAACCAATTAGGATCGTGCTTTAAGGTTTAGCATCTTTGTCTCGATGCCATTCCCCTGCATTTTCTGTTTGACATGCTTCATGGATTTTATGGCTTGAAAGCATGATGCTACTGTGTGGTGGATGTGAGTGGTACTGCCCAACTGTTGTCTCTGTTTTAGACTGCCTCAAGACTTGATTGATTGTACTAACCTTGTTCTGAGATTTTTGTACTGTAGCAGTGTGGTTAAATTACTGGGCGTGGAATCTACAGGTCTGACATATTGGACTGGGATGTGAATTAACACCATGGTAATTTGAGAATTTAATTTCATTCAATTGAATAAATCTGAAATTAGCTGTTGACCAACCAAGGACAGTTTCAGTACCCAGAAGTGCTGGAGAAACTCAGCAAGGCACGCAACGTCCATAGAAAGCAAAGGGGAGTCAATGTGTCGGGCCTGAGCTCTTCATGAGGAATGCCAAGAACCAGGCAGACTCTCGAATAGGAAGAGGGTGGAAGAACACAGGCTAGTGGGTGGATGCAGGTGGGAGGGTGAAAAAGGGAAAGGAGTGGAGAAGTAATGGGTGGAGAGGACAGAAGGTTGAGAAAGGTGCACTCTGAAGGAAGGGGATGGGGAGTTGGAAGGATCGGGGGGCGGGGGGGAAAAAGAGACCAGTGGAGGGGGTGAATGGAATTTGGAGAGCCAATACGTCATCTGGTTGGAGACTGCCGAGATGGAATGCAAGCGGTTCTCCCAATTTATGGGTGGCCTCAGCCTGGCAGTACTCAAGGCCATGGACAAACATGTCATTGTGAGGATAGGGTGGGAATTGAAGTGGCTGGCCACTGGGAGGTCCTTGCTGTTGCAGCAGACAGAGCAAAGGTGCTCAGCAAAACTATTTCTCCCAGTCTGCGTCCAGCCTCCCTGATGGAAAGGAGGCTGTGTTGGGAGCATTGGATGCAGCAGATGACCCCTGCAAATTTACAAGTGAAGTGTTTCTTGACTTGGAAAGACCGATTGGAGCCCAGAAGAAGGAGGAGGTGTGGGTGCAACTGTTGTTTGAATCTCGCCAGACTCGCTGATGTCCTTTCTATTTTCCACAACTACAGCAACAAGGTGTCCTCTTAGCACTGCTATTGAATGACATCCAGCAGGTTGGTTTTTGCTTGACTTTTTCTCTTTTTGCCATCCTCTGTCATGTTGAGAGGCTCATAGTGATTCTGGAGAGAATGTGCAGATGGTATATTCATCACTGTTGTGCCATATTTCCTGTGGTTGTGTACATGAGACGTTGGAGGCAGGCGAGTGAGGAGTTTAGAGAGAGTGCTTTCACACTGCCCTGAAAGCCGGTATTTAGTCGCATTTTTTCTGTACCTGTGTGAACATGAGCAACACGGGATTTGTGATTTGTGGGGGGGGGGGGGGGGGGGAGGGGGGTTGGTGTTTGTCATCTTCTTCCCAGTAATTACTCGCCAAGGTAGGTGGTATCAAAGCCGATGGGTTTTGCACCAGCTCTTGTGTAAAAGGCTTACCCGCCTTCCCGGGATGCCGACGCTGTAATGCAGGTCCCGCCTCCTTTTGCACTGGGATGCCTGGTTCCCGTATGAAAGGTTGCACTGAACAGGCTTTTCTTGGTTCAGTGTGAACGCTCCGATCTGACCTGTCTTTAAACACGGGTTGTTATAGCTATTAAAAACAAAAGGTACCCGTTAGGAAAATGTGAAGGTGATTTTCGTGATCGGCAGCTCAAAATTCGTAAAATACACTCAAAAGTGTTCAGGAAGAAAGATTTTTGTTGTCCAATGTTATTGTATCAACAATACACCTTTCAGTTCAGAGATTCAAGTCATCTAAGCAGCTTCCAGGTATTGGCCCTTCTTTAATGGTTTCCTGCAGTAGAGCACAGCTGGTATTGACTGAGTTTGTATGGCTTTCTAATCATTAGGCACCTAATGGCTACCTACATTTACATTCTGGAATTGGCGGCCCCTTGAGATGCCTGCCACTGGGAAGTTTTCCAATTCAAGTCTAGAGTGCAGGTCTAATACCATGACACAGCTCTTGAGAGGCTTTTGTTGAGGAAAAATATTGAGCAGTCAGTGCTGATTAAAATTCTGTGCATCACCCATGGATTCCATTGTGTTGGTCATTTAAAAAAAAACTACAGGTTTTCCATAGAATTGTCAACAAGAAGCCTTCAGATACTGGGTAACTGGAGCAACACACAGCGCTGGAGGAACTCAGTGATTCAGGCAGCATCCGTGGAAAGCAAAAGACCGTTGACGTTTTGGGCTGAAACACTGGAATCCTGATGAAAGGTTTTTCGGCCAGAAATGTTGACTGTCTATTGCTTTCCACAGATGCTGCCTGACCCACTGGGTTCCTCCAGCACTTTGTGGCTTCCTTCCATATAATTGGTATCACGTCACAGGAAGTGCCCCTGTCTGTGTTGAAGAAAGTTGGCTTGTGTAACCCGGGGGGGGAAATGGAAGTGTGAGATCTCAGTACCGGCAGAGATCTCTGTTGATCCAGAGGGACAAGTTTGAAACTTGCCGTTGAACTTTAATTATGAGGAATTGAAAAAAAAAATTGTAGTTCAAGACTCAGTCTCATAAAAGATATCCATTAAACATTTGGGTTATTTTTTTGAAAAAAAAAACACTACCAAGGCTTTCGGGATAAGAAATTTGCCATTGTTGTCCAGTTATATCTTGAGAGATCCATCAAGACATCGGGCTCTTTACTGCAATTAGGAATAGTCCATCGATCAATGATGGCGACTGCTCTATACACATCTTGTGAATCAATTTTTAAAAATGTGCGATCAACCATTACACTGTGCTCCAAGCAGCAGCCACAGAGGGGGGTGGATGCCTGGAGTGGGCTGCTGGGGGAGAGGCAGGGAGGAAAGGGTCGGGGAAACAGATGCATGGGTGATGTTTATGAGCCATTCAGTCAGAATTGGGATCGGGTTTATTGTCGTGAACATGTGTCACGAAATTTGTTGTTTTGCGGCAGCAGTAATGTGTGGAACAAAGTTTTAAAAAAAAATTGATGAATTACTATTTCGTAAATATGAGTTTAAAAAAAAAACCTAGAGCAAAAAAAGAGAAAGAGTGGGGTTAGATCTGTGGTTCATTGTCTGTTCAGAAATCTGATGGCAGAGGGGAAGAAGCTGAGATTGTACCACTAGGTGAAATTTTGGGTGTGCATCTTTGGGGTCCTGTACCTCCTTCAGACGTCATCATTTATCGTCTACTCCTAATTGCAGTGAGACGAGGGCATGGTCTCGGTGGTGAGAGTCTTTGATAATAGATAATAGATGCTTTCTTGAGGTACCACATCCTTGAAGATGTCTCTGAGTTAATACTGATGCCCAAGATGGTGCTGTCCGAGTTTACAAACCTCTGTACCCTGTTCCTGTCCTGTGCATTGGCACCTCCACGCCAGACAGTGGTGCAGCCAGTCAGAATGCACTCCACGGTGCAACTGTAGAAATTTGCAAGTCTTTGGTGACATACCGAATCTCCTCAAACTCCGATTGAAATATAGCCGCTGGTGAGCTGCCTTCGTGATTGCATTGACATGATGGCTCCAGGACAGATCTTCAGAGATGTTGACACCCAGGGATTTGAAGCTCTTTACCCTCTCCACTGCTGACCCCTCGATGACCATGTAACCATGCAACTATATAACAATTACAGTACAGAAAAAGGCCAACTTGGCCCTTCTAGTCGATGCTGAACACTTTCTCCACCTAACCCCATTGACCTACACTCAACCCATAGCCCTTCATTCCTTTCCCGTCCATATACATATCCAACTTCTCCTTAAATGTTAATATCGAGCCCGCCTCTGCCCCTTCGTCTGGAAGCTCGTTCCACACACCCACCCCTCTCTGAGTAAAGAGAGTGTTTCCTCTAAACTTTGGCCCCCTAACTCTCAACTCCTGTCATCTCGTTTGCATCTCCCCCTTAAAGGAAAAAACCTCTCCACACCAACTCTACTTACACTCCAAAGAATAGAGACCTAACTTATTTAAAATTTCCCTAGAACTTACTCTGTAACCCCAGCAACGTTCTAGTAAATCTTCTCTGCAGCCAGGTATAAATGTTATAAATAGCTTTACAAAAAAAAGCAATTTAGTTTTATAACAGTGTACCCTACAACTTTGAATTTCACCTCGACTAGCAGATTTGTGGAGCAATTATTTTTAAACAATATTTATTGACACATTAGCTTCCCACTTCAAAAAGAAATGGTGCCATGGGATCTTTTGCATCCACCAGAGAGGACAGACACTCGCTCACTGGAAATGTTTTTCCTGAACCACACACAGAAAGAGTGCAGCACTAATGATGGTGCTGCTCTGGGAGTGGGCATCCACTACAGGTGACCAGGACTCTGGAATCCACTGCCTTCTGATTTCTAGCCAATAATGAAGCGGTTGTTGTAACAGTCAACACAGCGCTGTTACAGTGCCAACGTTCGGGACTGGGGTTTAAATCCTGAGCTGTCTAAAAGGAGTTTGTACGTTCTCCCCAGGTCTGCCCGAGGAACGTACAGACTCCTTGCAGGCAGTGTGGGAGAATGGGTTTGTGCTCTCCTGGTTTCCCCTTTCTGCAATCCACAATCAATTCCTTAGTTTTACTGACATTGAGTGCAAGGCAGGAATGGAGAGTGGTGGCACATGGGATGCTTTTATTTTGGCATTGTGGTCAACCCAGACATGGTGGTCTGAGGGGCCTGTTACTGTGTTGTCCTGCACATTCTAAAGCAGGGATCATCCAGAGGCAAAGCCAATGACTTCTCCAAAACTCTTCTTTGGCTAAGATTAAACAGCGCAGGTCCTGAGTCACTTCTTGTTAGTGCCCACTTCCTTTTATTAAACAACTGATAGTTGTCTAGCTGACTGATAGGTCACCCTCCTCCATCTCGTCATCTGGGCTGTATTTAGACAAGCATCCTACCACAGTTCACTTGCTGCCAACAACTCCTGCCCACACTGACCTCCACCCCTTCCCCCTACCATCTCCCCTTTGTAAATTAGTCCCCAAGGGCTGTCGAGGCCTAAGGATTTCACATTCCCATTTTGCGGGAGAGGTTATTAATTCCGGCTACAGACAGTTCTTGGGAATCTAACCTGGCAACCCCCTACGTGATGCTCAGTGGTGGTCCCAACTTTTGAGAAACCAAATGCGGAGAATGGCAGATCACTTTGTGGAGCACGTGCATTCATACCCCCCCTCCACCAGTCCCATTGGTTTGTCACCTCCTGCACTGCTACAGTGAGCCCCAATGTAGGCCTGAGGGACAGCACAGTTAACTTGATTTTTCTGTGTCTACATTTCCATTCTGTGGTTTTGACTCTGCTTTCTCCCTCTTTCCCTCACCCCCCACCCATCCCCAATCCTGGCAGCGGAGGACACACGTAACCTGACCTCTGTCGGACAATGCGTTTTTCTCTGCATTTCACAACTTCAATATTCTCTTGCCTGGGTTTTTGTCCTCAGGCAGGAAAGACCATTGGGGGCTCCCTTGCTACCGTGAAGGATATCTACGACACTTGATGCAGGCGAAAGGCAATAAACATTGAAGGACTCCACACACCCTTCACGTAAACTGCCATCTGTTGGAGGATGTGCTCCATGGTCCTGGAGAAACGTTATCTCGTCTTTACTGTGTGAGCGCAGTATAAATGATAAATAAAGGGGACTTGACTTGCAACTGCTGCCATTCACTTGTTGCCGAAAGAGCCTTGATGACAGCTTATTCTTGCAGTTCTTCCACCCCCACCATCCCCAGTCCGGGACATTGTCCCCTCTGCACTTCATGAACTTCTTCTGTCATCTTCCTTGGGCCTGATGAAGGATCCCTGATCTGAATCAGAAATGTTAACTCTTTCTCTTTCCACAGATGCAACTTGACTGGCAACAGATTTCCAGCATTTTCTGTTTTTGTTGTTTTTAAAGAGTCTCAAAATATGTCATTTTGATTTTGAGCGATATTCATTTGGGGTGAAATGTTACGCCGGTGTTGATCAGATGTACAATTGTACTTTTGTACCAGGATGGGTTTTGAGGAAGATGATACCCCCACAGTGCTAGACCTGGTCTGTACACAGTGAAAACCTTCCAGGTTGGACTGGAGAAAAGATTGTTGACCTGCTCTTGTGATGAAACGTCACAAAGTATTTGATGTATGGACAAATGTCATCAAGCAATGCTTAATTTATCATATTGTGGTCTTTTCACTTGAACCTTGGATTCTCTTCTCTGGTACATCCACTGCCCATCTGACACCCCATTCTTTTGGCGTGTGGTGGGGGGGGGGGGAGGGGCAGATCTTTTTAACCCCAAGATGTGCTTATTTGGCACATCGAATACATAATGGTGACTATGAAAGGGCCACATGGCTTTGCTGTTCCTCTGCTTGTGATGTTTCCTACTCCCATGTACTTCCATCAACCCATCAGCCGTAGATTTTATACCCCTATTCACCCATTTTCTTTTGGTTTCTTTGACTTCAAGTCTGTGTCCTTTCGTGATTGGAAACTGTTCTCGTAATCGGCCCAAAGTATAGTTTTAAATGTCATTCTTTTGACTTTGCTGCTCCAAAATGAAATGAAGAGCCTAGTTTACTGTTCTCAACCTTTTCCACTCTCCTACCACCACCTGAAGTAATCCCTTTCTAACCACAGGGCATCCTATGGCATCGGTGCTCTCTGGTTAGTAAAGGATTACTTTAGGTGGTATGTGAGTGGAAAGGAAAAAGGTTGAGGACCACTGGCAAAGTCCATTTGGCCCCTCATGTCTGCTTCAGTACTGTGTCCCTCCACGAACCCCATATCATTTGATCCTCTCTTTCAAAATATCTGTTGATATGTCTTGATTATATTCAGCTGGGTCCTCCACAAACCTTTTGGGGACTGGATTTATGAGGATTCACTCGCTGTTTGAAGAAATTTCATATCTCTGCCTTGGATGGCTGACCCATTTTATTCTGAAAGTCTTACCCTTGGTTTCAGATGCCCCTTCCTGTTCATCATTGTCCCCACATCTACACAGGCAAGCCCCATCAGAGTTCTTTACATTACGACGATATTGCCTCTCGTACTTCTAAACACTAGAGTCCCGTCATCTTGAATTCTTCTTGTGATGTCCAGGCTCACTATCCCGGGAATTGGATTGAACTTGCATCACAATTGTCCTGACATAAGTGTCATCTTCCTTGGGAAGGGAGACTGGGTTTTCCACCATGTACCAGGTGCAGTCTTCATAAATGGAACAAAATGTCTCCTTTCTTGTACTCCAGTCCTCCTGTCAAAAAGCATCAAGTTTATTGTCATCTGATTGTACAAGTATAACCCAATGAAACAGCGTTCTCCAGTCCTTGGCGCAAAACACGCAGACACACACCCAGACATAACACACACAGAGATAAACGTTACATATGCAGGACAAGTATTTCATTGATGCAAAAAAAAATGTTTCATGAATTTGAGAGTCTGGGAGGGTCAGTGTGAGCAGTTCCTTTGGTCATTCAGCATTCTCACTGCCCATGGGAAGAAGATGTTCCTCAGCCTGGTGGTGCTGGCTCTGATCCTCCTGGATCTCTTCCCTGATCGGAGCAGCTGAAAGATGCGGTGTGTGGGATGGATGGGTTCCTCAGTGGTTTTGCGTGCTCTCTTCAGACAATGAGCCTGGTAGATCAGGTCGATTTGGGGGGGTGGGGATGGGTGGGGGGGGGGGGAAGGAGAAGATTCAGTGATCCTCTCTGCCACTCTAATGGTCCTGTGGATTGACCTCCGATCCATTTCTCTGCAGCAGCCATACCACGCTGTGCTGCAGACGGCCAGGACGCTCTCAACAGAGCTTCTATAGAAAGTTGACCTGTAGCCTTACCCGCTTCAGCCTTCTTAGGAAATGCAGTGCCTGTTGTACCTTCTTGACAAGTGAGGCGTTGTTGAGGGTCCACCATAGATCACTAGTAAAGTGGTGCTCTCCACTACAGAGTTGTTGATGTGGAGGGAGGTCATTCCTGGTCCTCCTGAAGTCCACTCCTTCATCTTGTCCGCATTGAGACTCGGGTTGTTAACCCTCGCACTATTTCACGAGATTTTCCACCTCTTCTCAGTATATAATTTGGCTTTGTAATTGTTTGCACTCCCTGTATTTATAAATCTCTGTGATTTGTGGACAAGGGGTGCTGTGTCCCTCTGAGCAGCAACTTTTCGATGAGAGAAGATCCCCATTTCTATTTTTATACCGGCGGATGACCTCATTCTTCTATATTCCATCTGCCATGAGTTTGCCTGTGCACTTAACCTGTTCATGTTCCCTGAAGTATCTCTGCGTTCCCCTCGCGAGCCAGAATGTTGTGCAGGTTTACATCATCAGCAAGTTTGGATATTTTACACTTGATTCCGTCATCCAAGTCATTGAAGTTGTGATCAGCTGGGGTCTGAGAATCAGCCTAGTGTGTTCTAATTTTCAGAATCAGAATCAAAATTTATTGTCTTGAATGCCGTGAAATTCATTGCTTTGTAGCGGCAATTTGGGTGCAAAATTGCTATAAATTACATTTTCTTTTTAAAAATTAGTGCAAAAGAAGACAGTGAGGTAGTGAATATCTGTGGTTCATTGTCTGTTCAGAAATCTAATGGTGGAGGGGAAGAGGCTGCCTTTCTGCTGTTGGATGTTTGTCTTTAGTTTCCTGTACTTTTTCCCCAATGGTAGCAGAGTGAAGAGGGCATGACCTGGGTGGTGGGGGGGGGGGGGGGTCTTTGAGGATCGAGGTTGCTTTTTTTAGATCGTCTCGCGGACGTCCTCGATCGAGTGAAGTCTAGTGCCTGTGATGTCGCAGGCTGAGTTAACAGCCCTCTGGGGTTTATTCTTGACCTGAGCATTGGCACCTCCATACCAGGCAGTGATGCAACCAGCCAAAATGCTCCCCACGGTCCACCTGTAGAGGTTTACGAGAGTCTTCAGTGACATACCGAATCTCCTCAAACTCCTCACTCATTAAAATGTTGTTTAATAATCTGTTGTGTGGCACCTTTCCAAGTTGACCTTTTGCCCCTGTCTGTTCTTGTATTTGCATAATTCTCAAGAAATAATGAAACTTGTCAATTTCGGTTCTCCTTTTTGACCAATCCGGTTAATTTTCTTTTCAAAGGTCCTAGATTCCAGCGATTTATCTAATTACCAATCACTTGCGCTGCCAGACGTGGACCACCCGCAGATTGGAGGAACAGACCTCTTATTCTGTCTGGGCACCTTCCAACCAGATAGCATTAATGTTGACTCTCCGGTTTCAGTTAGCCCCACCGCACCCCCGCCATCTTTCCCTATGTCTCCTTTCCCCAAGATAGGTCTTTGTCTCCATCCCCTCTGTCTCCTTTCACAGAGCCAGAACAAGCATGCCCCCTCCCCCAATCAATTCTCATCTTTCCTCTCTCCTGTCCTTATCAAATCTAATTCACACCCTTTGTCTATTGGTCTGTACTTCTCCCCTTCCTATTCTTCCCTTTTCTCCAGCTTTTTTAATATAGGTGCCTGACTGCTTTTTACTTGCATCTCAAGGAAGGGCTCAGGCCTGAAACACTGGTTAAATATCTTTCCCTCCTGTGGACACTGTGTGACCTGCTGAGTTCCTCCAACATTTCTGTGTTTCTATTCCAATTACTGATGTCAGGCTGACCAATCAGTAGTTCCTAATATACTTTCTCCTTAACAACCATGTTGACATTACTTCTTTCCAAATCTCAAAGGATTGGTATTGAGGTTGACAGCTGAATCATCCAGTCTCTACAGTAATAATATTCAAACCTTCAGGATGCAGATGATCAGGTCCAAGGGAATTTATCTTTCACTCTCATTAATTTCTCGTTTATTGAAAAAAAAACTCATGCTTATTTCTTTCCACCATTTCAAGTAAGACCTGTTGTCCACTATTTCCACTGGATTTTGTGAAGGTGGACACAAAATATTTGGTTAATTTCTTGGCTATATCTTTGTTCCATAGAACATTGCAGCACACTATAAGCTCTATGTTGTGCCGACCAATATATTCCTACCGATGACCCTCCCTACCCTGTAACCCTCTATTTTTCTTCCATCCATGTGCCTGTCCAAGAGTCTTTTCAATGTTCCAACCTCCAGCACCATCCCCGGCAAGGTTTTCCAAACCCCCAGAACTCAGCATTTAAAAAAAGAACTTATCCCTGATGTCTCCCCTAAACATGCCATCCCTCCCTTCACTTTGTTCAGATGCCCTCTGGTGTTTGCTGCTCCTGCCCAGGGAAAAGGGTGCTGTGTGTCCACACTGTCTTGTAGACCTCCCAAGTTTCCTCGTCCTTTTTCACTCCAACGAGAAAAGACCCAGCTCGGCTCACCTTGCCTTGTGAGACGTATTTTCCAAACTAGGCAACATCCCGGTGAATCTCCTCTGCCCCCTTTCCATAGCCTCTACACCCTTTCTATAATGAGGTGACCAGAACTGAGCACAATACTCTCAGCATTGTCTCACCAGAGTTGGAAAATGACCTCTCAACTCTTGAACTCCATCTCACTATTAATAAAGCCTTCTTAACTATGCTATCGATCTTGAGGGGCACATGGATTTGGACCCCAAGGTCCCTCTGTTCATCCACTCTCCTAAGTAACTGACCATTAACCCTGCGCTCAGCCTTCTGGTTTGTCCTTCCAAAGTACATCACCTCACACTTATCCAGATGTTCCTTTGTGTAATTTCTCCTGCTCCAGTTAGTCAGGAACCCATCTGAATTCTAGCTATTTTTTGTTTCTGGTTTGTTCCCTTTTTGCATACTTATTGAAGCACGTACAGCATGCTTCTATTTAACATGTTTACTTTCCCATCTCAATGTCTAAGTCCTCCATTGCTGAAGTCTGAAATTTTCCCCATCAGGGCTGTACAGTGTGGAAGCAGGCCCTTCAGCATAACTTGCCCACAATGACCAAAATGTCCCACCCACACTCAGCCCGCCTGCCTACGTTTGGCCTTGAGGCTTTGTATTTGTTGTCATATTACCTTTTCCTTTTGCTTTGATCTAACAGCACTGATCACTTCTGGTTAGCCACATATTGGCCTTTATTTTTTAAATTTTGCCTTTAAAAAAAAATGTTGTCAGTGACGCCTTTGTCCAAGGTTAGCCATTGTTTCCTGTCATAGCTTTGAATGCAGCTTCCCATACTTCCATGACCAAACATGCCTCGTGCCTTCAAAATTTGCATTCATCCAATTTTTAAACCCTGATTTCCAATTGGACAATCATTTCATTTTTCTTAAAATCTAAAATTCTATCATATTTTGAAGAGGACCAACTTTTAACTACCAGATCATCAATTCACTCTTTTGCATTACATAACACTCGATCAAAAGTCGCCTGTTCCCTTCTTCTTTCTTCAATGTATTGATCTGGAAATCCATTTTTTTTTAATGCACTATTGATTCTCTGTGCTATCATTGCTAATTTAGTTTGGCTCAGCTGTAGAAAAGATCCTCCTGTAATTATTGTGTTGTTCTTGTCACTTAAAGCTCCAATTTACTGATTTATACCATGCCCCGCATTCTCCTTGACTGATAAAATTGAGTCTGTATTCACCACTTCAGCTGGCACTCCCACCACTCTCTGTGTGAAGAAGTTCCCCCTAAACTTTCCTCTTTCACCTTTAACCCATGTCCTCAGGTTTGTATCTCACCTCCCCTCAGTGGAAAAAGCCGACCTACATTTACTCTGTCTCTTCCCCTCATAATTTTAAATACCTCTGTCAAGTCCCCCCTCATTCTTCTACACTCCAGGGAATAAAGACCTAACCTGTCAGTGGGATGAGGCAGAATAATAGTGTGGCACAGACTGGAAGAGCTGAAGGGCCTGTTTTCTGTGCTGTAATGTTCTCTGGTTCTATCCAAGGCCCTTTTATCTTGTTCTCTAAAACTAGGAAACCCTGCTTCCCTTTTCCAATTTGCCTATCTCTCCTGCAAGTCAGGTCTTTGGGCACATTTAATTCCCAACCTTGGACATGCTCCAACCATGTGTCTACAATGGCTATTAGACAGCACCCTTTCATATCTATTTGAGCTATTAATCCATGACCTTGCCATAAAGGTTGCTGAAAACACAAAGTTGAGTGGAAGAGAAAAATTTTGATAGAGAATGCAGAGAGCCTGCAAGGAGATGCAGCTAGGTTAAGTCACAGAAACCCCTTTTACACTTGCAACCCACAAAATTGGCTGTCCCATGTCCTGGGATAGGAATGGGGGTTTGGCTTTTCACACTTGACTACTCCTAACTGAGACTCGCACTTGCAAGGAACCATCCCTGGGGTTAGGACTGTTCTACCTTTACCGGTGACGTCAAGATGCATCAAGCGATGGTGGGCCTGCCCTAAATCCTGATCAATGTTTTATGATCTTATATTTGAACAAAACTAATCATGCCTAATTATAACATCATTAAGCTTTATGTGCAGCACAGAATGAGCCCTTCAGCCCCTGTTGTTGATGTGCAGACCTATATAAACCTTTATAAGGGACTGTGGGAAAGTGCTAACAATAAATAGCAATAGTGGACAAGTATTAAACAGCATGGAAAGTTGGTAGTGCTATAGCGCAGGCCGTGGGAAAAAGTGATGGCTGACCGGACTTCCCAGAATTCCATGTGGCAGAGGAAGGGCTGCATGCACAGAGCAGTCATGGAGGGGTTTCTCTGCCACACAGCATTCTGGGAAGTCCGGTCAGCCATGGCTTTTTCCCCACGGTCTTAATAAATTGTGCGTTATAGCACTGCCGACTTCCCCTTGCTGTTTCAAAATGGTCTGCTATTGCTATTTATTTCCTCTCTGTCCTGCTGCAACTTTCCCATGGCAAAGTTTATACCTTCATTTTGATTTTTTTTTTGTTTGTTCCTGCACTCACGCAAAAACTTGGGTCATTTTTATCCCAGTATGCAGTTGCCCATTCAACACTTGTCTGATTGCAATGCTGGCATCTGTAGACACTGGGGATTGTACTAGGGGTCAAGGCCGTCAATCCCTAGCGGGAGATGATGACATCTGAAGCCGGTGTTGAGAAGATTTTCCTTTCACACTGGACCCTTTTTGGCTGATTGGCCATTAATTC
The DNA here is from genome assembly GCF_036971445.1 of Narcine bancroftii. Lineage (NCBI taxonomy): Eukaryota > Metazoa > Chordata > Chondrichthyes > Torpediniformes > Narcinidae > Narcine > Narcine bancroftii. The sequence continues at coordinate 68,138,424 of NC_091480.1, read as the reverse complement.
CTGGGACCACCTGCAAGTGTGAAAGGGGCTATAGATAGGGTAAGGATCTGGCAGATGGTGGAAAATGTTGGCAAATGTGAGGCAATTCACTTTGGAAGGAACAACGGGAGATCAGATCATTATTTAAATCTGCCATTTTCAACCTTTTTCAATCTCCTCCCAGGACTCTGTTTAAAGTTTATAGGGCCGTTTCACTGTGAAGCAGTCGTTTTGGTTTCTTCTGTTCTTCTCTCCAACCTACTACATTTAAAAAAAACATTAAATATATTTATGAGGTGAAAAGAAAATAAGGCTTTTACTTAAATGTGCTGTGGCCCCCTAGGGAATGACTGATTTTAAATGGTGAAAGATTGCAGCATACTGTTGCACAAGGGGACTTGAGTGTGCGTGTGCATGAATCACAAGAGGTTGCTTTGCAACTTCAATGGGTAATCAAAGAAAGCAAATCAAGAGGCTCCAGTTCTGCCTTTTGTCACATTTTGTTCCATGCTCTGACTGAAGTTGGAAGGACACATTCATGTTTGCATACTCTGGTGGCAGGCCCAGGCTACCATTGCCCAATTTGCAACCCTACGTTATTCCTTTGTTCCATCTCAAACTTTCTGAACTCCCCCTCACTGGAGACCGCACACACGGGAACACTCCCGTCCTTTTTGGCGGACTTGTTCCACTGTACTTAATGGTGCATTTCTCTGGTAAGCAATAGTGAGCGGGGTGGCGCATGGGTCAGTGCTGGGCCCGCAACTGTTCATGATGCACATTAACCATTTGGAAGAGGGGACTGAGTGTAACCTATCTGTTTGCTGATGACACTAAATTGAGTGGAAAAGCAGATTGTGCAGAGGATACGGAGAGTCTGCAGAGAGATATAGACAGGTTAAGTGAGTGGGCAAAGGGTCTGGCAGATGGAACACAGTATTGGTAAATGTGAGGTGATCCACCTCAGAATGAGAGAGTCAATTGGATTATTATTTAAATGGCAAGTGATTGCAGCATGCTGCCATACAGGAGGACTTGGGAGTGCTTGTGCATGAATCGCAGAAGGTTGCTTTGCAGGTGCAGCAGGCTGTCAAGGAGGCAAATGGAATGTTGGCCTTCATTGCTGGAGGGATTAAATTTAGGAGCGGGGATGTTATGCTGCAACTATACAAGGTCCTGCTGAGGTTGCACGTGGAGTACTGCGTGCAGTTTTGTGCCCCTCTCTGGAGAAAGGGTAGACTGACTTTGGAGGTGGTGCAGAGGGGGTTCACCAGGTTGATTCCAGAGATGAGGGGGTTAGCCTATATGGAGAGATTGAGTTGTCTGGGATGGTACTCACTGGAATTCAGAAGAATGAGAATCTCACAGAAATATAAAATTATGAAAGGCATAGATCAGATAGAGGTAGGAAAGTTATTTCCACTGGTTGGTGAGACTAGAACTGGGGACGGAGCTTCAAGATTTGGGGGAGTAAAGTTTGCATGGAGATGATGAGAAAATGTTTCTCCCAGAGAATGGTGAATCTGTGAAATTCTCTGTCCCAGGAAGCAGTTGAAGCTGCCTCATTAAATGTATTTCAGACACTGATAGAGTTTTGCATAGTAGGAGAATTAAGGGTTATGTGGAAAAGGCAGGTCAGTGGAGATGAGCCAATGGGCAGATCAGCTGTGATCTTGTTGAATGACGGAGCAGACTCCATGGGCCAGCAGGCCTCATCCTAATATTCAAGATTCCTTTATTGTCATGTAGTAGAACAGAATATGTAATATTGTACAAAATTGCCTTCTGCCTGCCGTAAGGCAGTCAGAGATGCCATTAGTGTTGCCCTGTTCCCCTTACAGTGCGAGATAAAGAGAGTCCCTTCAGAGTCACCGAGTGGCTGTGAATTCACCTCCAGCCCCCGCAGCCTAACAGAGTAGAGTCCAAACCATCGGCAGCCTGAGCTGACAACCTGTTGTCCAAACCTCCGACATGATCAGGAAGCTGTCAGCACCTAATATGTGTGACCACCTCCTTGCACATAACCTCGCTCCTCAACAGACTGTAGAATATGAATTTTGAAAGCCAGCTCATTACCTCTGAGCTCGATAAATTTAGTCATTTAGCACAGTAACAGGCCCTTACGGCCCACAAGCCCGTGCTGCCCAATTGTACTCAATTGGCCTACAACCTTCAGTATGTTTTGAAGGGTGGGAGGGAACTGGACCACCTAGAGGGCCCTCACTCAGACACTGGGAGAAAGTACAAACTCCTTGCAGTCAGCGCCAGATTCGAATCCTGGTCACTGGTGCTGTAACAGCGTTGGGGCAGCAAGGTTACGTAGTGATTTGCACAAGTTGTTTGAACTGCAGGCAGTAAAGACGTGGCTTCGAATGGATCTTGGTGTTTCTTAACTCTGTGCAATGTCCTCTCTGTCCTTACCCAATGTCTTGAATTAATGTAAGCAATTTAATTCTGTAACTAATGCACCAACTTGGTCTGAACCTCATACCGTCCAAAATCCAGGCCCCGGTTTATCCTTGTAACATTTGCACACTGTACTTCTCTTTATAAATATGCTTATTTAGAAATCCATCCTTTGTTGTTCTTGAGAGAATCCAGTCTGAGATTTATTACAATGTGCTGTGGCTGCAGGTGTCGAGATGACACTACTGACGCTGGTAAATTTCTGGGAAATGAAATGTAAACTCAAATGAGAAATGAATGAGTAAAATGTTTGGTCAGAAGGATAGATTGCATGTCGACCAGTCAGTACATTTTTGTTTATAGAAAGTTCAAGGAGGGGGGGAAAAGAATTGAAATAACCGGAGGCCTAAATTCAACTTGTAGTACACGACGTGGTGGCAGTTATCAAAACATGCCAGTGAGCCCCTCAACATTTGGAACCAAGGTCCATGGTATCAATCAGAGTGAAAGACAATTGGAGTAGCTTGAAGGACTAAGAATGAAATGGTGTCGTTGCCCCAAAAGGTTGGCAGGCAGTGGAGACGTAGAGAAATATATGTGAGATTTTTAGACATGCAGTGCAGTAGTAGGCCATGTTGGCCCACGTGCCCATGCTGCCCAATTTACACCCAATTAACCTAAACTCCTGATAATATTTCGAACAGTGGGAGGTATCTGGACCCCCCCCCGGGGAAAACCTACCAGATGTGGGAAGAACATATAAACTCCTTACAGACAACGAAGGATTCTAACCCCGGTCCCGATCACTGCCACTGTAACGGCATTGCGCTAACCGTGCTGCCCCAGTTGTGATGTATATGTGAGCATTTATTGTCATGGACATAAGTAAATGTACAGATGCACTGACGTTCCTGCTGCAGCCACTCAGTAAGAAATATCAATAAAAGTATAAATTAAATTATCATATTGGGCCATGCAATAGAGATGGATGGAGAAATTTTCACTGGTGTTTTGGAAAATGTGATGTTTCAATAGTGCAGACAGATATTTTGGTGGTCCTGGCATTGTTTGGGGATTGGGTGGTAAGGGGAGGTTCAAGAGCCTGATAGCTGTGGAGAAAAAAAAACTAAGGGCAGCATGGTTGTCATAGCGATGAGTGTCATGCTGTTACAGCGCTAACGATCGTGACCAGACAGGTGTTCTGTCTGTAAGGGGTTTGTACGTTCTCCCTGTGTCTGTGTGGGTTTTCTCCCAGGGGCTCCGCCCGATTTCCTCCCACCCTTCAAAACATACTGGGTGTGCAGATTAATAGGGTGTCATTGGCCAGCATGGGCTCGTGGGCCGAAATGGCCTGTTACTGTGCTGTATGTTTAAATTTTTTTTTTTAATTGGCCCGAGGTGCAGTGAGAAGAGGCTGTGACTAAGGTGATGGGGTCCTTTATGATGTTGGCTGACTTCTTGAGGTAGCTCCTCACGTGGATGTCTCTAATGAATGGGAGGTCGGTGCGCACAATGGATGCTGCTAGGTTTGTCACTTTCTCCAGCCCTCTTGTGTTCCTGGGCACAAGAATGAAGAAGCCAGGGTGTGATGCAACCAGTTGGTATACTTTCCATAGTTCGCCTGTGGAAGTGTGATCAAGTCTTTGACATTCCAAATCTCCTCAGACTCCTTAGAAGGTAGAGGTGTTGGTGTGCCTTTCTTCATGGTTGCCTCGATGTGGTGGCTACAGGAGAGATTTTTCAACATCTGGACTCCCAGGAAATTAAAGGTCTTGATCCTCTCCATGGCCGACCCGTCAATGAAGACAGACGCATGGGCCTTCAACCTCCTGTTCCTAAAGTATCCTTTCCATGTGATAGTGTTGCAGAGCAGGCTGTTTTTAATGGGCTGTTTTAACCTTTGCATTCATTGGAAGAAGAGGACTAACTTGTTTGGGATTACTTTTTAGAACAAATTTTAAGAGAGCAGACCAGATCAGTGGTCTTGATGAGTAATGAACTGGATTAATATTAATCGTGATAAGTATTGGTTAGAAAGAGTGAATTGCAAAATGGCTGATGTTGTAGACGTGGGTAAGGATGATTTCTGTGTGAAGAAATGGTGAGTAAACAGGATAAAAATATGAATGGATATCTGGTAGAGGAGTGATAGAAAGTACTTGTGATACAGAACTGGTCTGTTCACCTGAGAAACACATGGTCTTGTCGTAAAAGCGAAACTCTTGTGGATGAAGGAAAAATGCGGGAGAACAGAACAAAACGAAAAGACGATGGGAAGGGCAAAATCCAGCATTGATCTCAGTGACTGGGAGAACTGCAAAGGTGGCAAGATGGCAGGATCTGAAAGGAAGTCTGCAAGGGTTGGCAAAGCTGGATAAAATCATAGAGGGTGCAGTAAGGACACATGCGAGATAATTTAGCCAATTGTGCCCAGGCTGGACAAAATAAGCACCACTTGGGATGACGGCAACTTCCAGTTTTCCGTCTGTAGCCTTGTAAGCTACATCATCTCAAGTGGTTCCCCTGGTAAGTCAAATCAGGGTGGTACTGCACAATGAATGGAAAGGCCCTGGAAAATGTTATAGAGCAGAGAGATCAAGGAGTACCAGCGCAGAGTTCCTTGAAAGTGGCAGCTCGGGTGGACAAGGTAGTAAAATGTTTGGCATACTTACCGTAACTGAACGAGGTATTGACTACAATGTTTGGGACCTCGTGATTCAACTGTACAAGATGTTGGTGAGACCACACTGAATGCTGTATGCAGCTCTGGTCACCCAGTTATAGGAAGGATGCCAATAAGTTGGCCAGGGGTGCAAGAAAATTCACCAGGATGTTGGTGGCACTTGAAGGCCTGAGATGTAGGGAGAGGTTAGATTGTCTGATCTATATTCCCTGTGGCTGAGGGGGTGACCTTCACAGAGGTGTATAGAACCATCGAACATTACAGCACAGATCCAGGCCCCTTTGGCCTTTCTAATCTGTGTTGAACCATTTTTCTGCCGAGTCCCATGGACTTGCACCCAGTCCCTATCCCTTCATCCCCCTCCCATCCATGTACCTGTCCATATTTTTCTTAAATGTTAAAATTGAACCCACATTCACTACTTCAGCTGGCAGCTCATTCCACACCCCCATCACTCTCTGCGTGAAGAGGTTCCCCCTCATGTTCCCACTAAACTTTTTCCCTTTCACCCTCAGCCCATGTCCTCTGGTTTGTATCTCACCTCCCCTCAGTGGAAAAAGCTGACCTACATTTATTCTGTCCATCCCCCTCATAATTTTAAATACCTCCTTCAAATCTCCCCTCATTCTTCTATGCTCCAGAGAATAAAGTCCTAACCTGTTTAACCTTTCCTTGTAGCTCAGTTCCTGAAGTCCAGGCAACATCCTAGTAAATCTTCTTTGCTCTCTTTCTATCTTATTGATATTTTTACTGTAGTTCGGTGACCAAAACTGCATACAATACTCCAAATTTGGCCTCCCCAATGTCTTGTACAGCTTTGCCATTACATCCCAAGTCCTGTACTCAATACTTTGATTTATGAAGGCCAGTATGCCAAAAGCTCTCTGTACAACCCTATCCACCTGTGATGCCACTTTCAGGGAATTATATATCTGTATTCCCAGATCCCTCTGTTCTACCACACTCCTCAGTGCCCTATAGTTTACTGTGCATGCCCTTTCTCGGTTGGTCCTTCTAAAATGCAACATCTCCCACTTGTCCGCATTAAATTCCATCTGCCATTTTTCAGCCCATTTTTCCAGCTGGTCCAGATCCCCCTGCAAGCTTTGAAAACCTTCGTCGCTGTCCATGACGCCTCCATTCTAGCGCCATTTGGAATTTACCACATTATCATCCAGATCATTGATGCAGATGAATAACAACAAGGAAATGGACCAAATACAGGCAAGTGGGATGAGGTCAGAATACCCACTGGACCGACATGAACAGGTTAGGCAGAAAGGCCTGTTCTGTGCTATCTGACTCTCTGACTTGGATTGGTGACTTTTGGCAAACTCAAATAATAGAATACAATAATGCAAAGTTTGACAACATTTGTAAACAGCATTCATGGATGCATCACATCACAAATGTCTAAATTTATCAACCTAATGGCAAATGGCTATCAGTGCAAGCAAATGTGATGTCACCCGCTTTGGGATTAATAATAATTTTCAAATGGTGGAAAGTTAAAATACTGATGATCCAGAGCAAACTCAGTTGTCGGGCACATCGTAAAGTCATAGGAGCAGAAATAGGCCATTCAGCCCGTCAGGTCTGCCCCACCATTTAATCATGAGCTGATCCATTTCCCCACTGCCTGACCTTCTCCCCATAACCTTTGATGCCCTGGTTAATCTCTGCCTTAAATACCCCCAATGACCTGACCTCCACAACCACCTGTGGCAAAAAATTCCACAGATTCACCACCCTCGGGCTGAAATAATTCCTCCACATCTCTGTTCTAAGCGGACACCCTTCAATTCTGTAAAAACACAATGCTGGAGAAAACTCAGCAGGTCAAGCAGTGTCCTTTATGCAGCAACAATAAAAATACATATCCGACGTTTTGGGCTAAAGTCCTTCATCAAGGTGTGAGCAAGATGTCGGTAGACGTGTTTTTCTTTCCTCTTACTTTTTCACTGTTTCACTTTTGCGCCCTTCAATCCTGAACAGGTGCAGAAAATATTGAAAAGGGCAAATTGATCACAAGTGCTTGGAGTGAAGGACTGATGACTGCTGTCCCTTTAGGATATATTGCACCAGTAACAACACTGCTGGTTAGTAAGATTCCCACAGGATCCAAAGTTATTTTTACTGGGAGATGTTAGAGGAATTAACCCTAAATTAAAACTGAATATGTATCAAGTAAAATTTGTTCGCGTTGCCTTGGCAATAGCTACACAATGTATTGCTATAACTTGGAAGTCGACTACTGATCTGGAAATGGAGAGATGGGAGCAGAAGTTCAGAGTTGGATTCCACTTGAGAAAATTACTTGCAATTTAAGAGATAAATATCATTCATTTTGTGAACTATGGAGCCCATATTTACAAACTGTTGGTATTAAAATGAATCTCAAACATTTCCTTTCTCTCACAGGTCTCTATGAATATATTTATATGTTTAGACGTATCGGGAAGTGATGTATCCTGTTGGGGTTTTATTGTTCCACTCTTTTTAGTTTGTAGGGGGTTGGGGGAGAAGAGGGTGGGGGGATTTATAGGAAGTTTTTCTTTGTATTTTTTTATAAACTACCATATGTATTTGGATTAAGTTTGGGATATTGTGATCTGTTTGCTAGTGGTTTTAATTAAATAAAATATTTTTAAAAAGCACTGCTGGTTAGTCCATACTACAGCTCTAAGACGTTCTGTGCACTGCGCCTTTGGGAGGATATATTGACCTTAAAGGAAGAAAGGTGTTGATTTATTAGAATGATTCCTGGACTCCAAAGTTTTAATTGCAAATGGGCATTACACAAAGTAAGATTGTGTTCCCTGAAAGGTCTTTTTTCCAAATTTGGTTGCAGAGTGATTTTTTTTTATTGTAAAATTTGAGCTATAACAGGGGCCTGATGGGTTGAATGGAGGGAAGCTATTTCCATGTGGCTAGGGAGTCAAAGGCCAAGGCACAGCTGAAAGAGCCTGTCACTAATGAAGACTGGAAATCATTCTCCAGGCAAGGTGGTAACAATTTGGAGCTCCCTCTGCAAATCTTAGATGGTGCTGTCAATTTCCCACCTGAATGATTCATTTGCAATAATCTCAGGTATCAAGGCATAGAAGGGAATGGCAAGTTTGAATACGTATCAATCAGAATTTGTTAGAACGCAGGAGTGGGTTTGTTATTAAATGGAATTTGAGTTAAATATCCCAATGTTTTGTGCAGCCCACTGCTGTGAAGATCTAATGTCCTTAAAGGGCATGCTAGAATAGTACAGATATCCTGAGACCATTTTGGTGTCACCCCAAGTCATTGAAAGTTGTGGTTTTGAATTCTGTCACAAAAAACCAGATGCTGCAATTGTTGTTTTCACTTTTTAAAATGTGCTGCTCATCTTCCTCTTCTAAGACTGAACTCAGGAGGTCCGACCCAGTGAGATTTATGGATGGGTATGTGGTCCAGAACTTGTGTGTGGGTGCTGAGGGACCAGATGTTTTGTGTGGGAGAATGAATTGGTGGTGCTCTGGTGCAAGTTTACAGAGGAGAGCAAGGAGGTACAAAGTTTAGGGAATGATGAGAGAGGGAAGGAGGGAGAGAAAGAAAGAAATCACTGGTGAGGAGGGGGAAGAGGGTTTTTGCTCCCAAGATTGTTTATATATAAAAAAAATGAAATGAAATAACATTGGGAAAGTCATGAAGGCAGGAGAGGTGCAAGGAATCATGAGGCCAGAAAATTAATGGAGGAGGTAAATGGCTGGGCGCTGTGGAACACGGATACATGTGGGGGCGTCCTTCTTGAGGTGGAATTTAGGGCTCAGTTTGGCAGCGTGACATCATAGATTTAATGCAGAGCAGTGGCTGAAATGGGACATGTCAGAAAATGTTTGACGTGTGTGTGTGCAGGCTTCAGGTCACCACTCCTGGAGTGAGGTCCCATTTTCCGATGATTGCCCTGCGATTTGGTGCTCTGGAGTGTGCAATTTAACTCCTCCTCCTTGCCCCAAAGCTGCAAAAAGCACAGAAAGAGCATTGTTTGGGGAATGACCTGATCCCACCATCCAGAAATCTAGTTGAGGGTCCCCAGTGATTACTTCCTTCCTTGGCCCCCATCTTGTTCCTCCCTCTACCATCATTGCTGTTTATGTCTAATGGTGTAAAGGCTCCCTGGATGGAATTCCTTGGCTCAACTCTGAAGCTGAAAGTGATCCCTAAGCTTGGACTATTTGACCAAGTTTTGTTTGGTCGTTGTCAGCATTTAAGTGTTTCATTTTGTAGACCTCTGTGAGGGATCTTGAAAATGTTCTCTATAAAATTTGCCAGTGTATTGAAGGACAAAAAAAACTCTTGAGTAGGAATTGAGAGCTACATTCAAATGTCCTTCAGTGAGGCAAGGATTTAACCACATAAATTTTCTGACTGGATTTTTTCTTTTAATTCTGGACCACAAATGTTCCTACAGTTCTAATGCAAAATGCCTAAAAATTGTCCTTTTTTTTTAAATTAAATTTTATTTACAACATGGTAGAAACCAATTCTGGCCAGTTAAATCCGTGCCGCAAAATTACACCCAATTAACCCACACCCCTGGTACATTTTGAATAGTGGGAGAAAACCAGAGCCTCTGGGAGAACTCTCACAGACACAGGGGGAACATACAAACTCTTTACAGACAGCATGGGATTCGAACCCTAGTTGCTGGTGCTGTAACAGTGTTGGGCTAACCACAACTAACTGTGCTACCTGTTCAAGTGATGTGTGGGTGGAACAAACTGTGTAGTGTTCTGACAAACTGTGTAGTGTTCTGACACACTAAGTCATGACTTTGCCTTTTTGTTGGGCCAAAAAAAAAACCCTTGTGTGAAACCCATTCATTCTTTAAAACACAGAAGAGCTGGAGGAACTCAGCAGGCCTTGCAGTGTCCATAGGAGGTAAAGATATATTACTTACGTTTCTGGCCTGCTGAGCCTTTCTTCAGGGTCGAGTAAAAAAAAGTCGGCAGGGACTTCAATAAAAAAAAGGACAGGGGGAGGAGTACAGACCAAGAGACAAAAGGTGTTAATTGGATATGGAGAAGAAAGCAGGAGAGAGGAAAAGTGAGAAATGGAGAGGCCTGGGAGTTCAGCTCTGTGAAAATGGAGCTGGGGTAAAGGAGACAGAGGGAAAGGGAAGAGGGAGAGACAGAGCTACAGGAAAGGAGACATATGGGGGGGGGGGGGGGAGAAACTGGTGGCTAAAGGAAATCAGAGTCAATGTTAATGCTTTACGGATGGAGGGAGCCCAGATGGAAGATGAGTTGTTCTCCCTCCAGACCATGGACAGACGTGTCAGCAAGGGAATGGGATATGGACTTAAAGTGGGCGACCACTGGGACATGCCTGCTATTGCAGCGGTCAGAGCCGAGGTGCTCGATGAAGCTCCTCCTCCATTCTTCATTGCTGTCCCTGCAGAATAGAATCTTCAGCTCACTAGATGATTTTGATGGGGAAAAATTTTAGCTGAGGGCTCAATGCTATCCTTGGCATTTTTTGTTCATTGGATAAGATTGCTTGCGTGTTCTTCCCTTAACTATTTTTGCTCTGTCTGTGTTTTGGCCTCGATGGTAAGTGTCGGCCGACTTCACTGGTGCGCTCATTCAATAGGGAGTAACTCCTGTTCATGTAAAAGTTAGAATGTTGCCTATTTTACCTATTCTTTCCTCCCTCACAAATGTTTTGTGTTCTGCTACTGTTTTATATAATCTAGAGGTGCTTGCCATACAGTGGTGGGCTCAGTGGACCTACGAGAAAGTCTATTTGAAGTCTGCGGTATCTCTACCATGAGTGAGTGAACTGGCCATTTAAAAAATTTCAGGGTAATGTTGCTTTGGGTATTGGCTTTGTCAGTTACGGGGAATTTGATTTTCTTGTAGTTTAAAACTTTGTTTTTGTTTAAAAAAAAATGTACATGTGGAGGGGAAATTGTGAAGATAAACCTTGTGCACAGCAGTGATCCAGAAGGAGATTGGTAAGCGTTGAGTAAGTCACTGTAGCTCTGTACTATGTAAGTGCAAGGTTCAAAGGAAATTGTAATAAAAAATGGCAGATTCTAGAACTGATGCTGTATAAACTGAATCCTACATATTAAATGGAGAGAGCATGCTCATTAAATGATTACCATTTATTTGCTTTTTTTTGGTTTTCTGTGCACCTAATCTTCTTGTCCCCCCTTTCAAAGGCACCGATGTTTGCTGGAGGGGATCATTGGGAACTGGCCCACCCCCATTGCCTGGTCTGTAATATTGTTCTGGAGAGGTGGCAGGCAATGCAGCCTGATGAAAGATTGCCACAGCCAAGCCTAATCCTACTCCTATAGTCCAGACTTTTTGTTGTGGCTGTGAAGTGGGAAGCAAAATGGTGCTGAGGGCAATGTGAGAACTTTTCTGCTGAATTATTTCTTACAGACACTGGGGAAGCGAGCTTGGGGTCATCCAGGATTGTATGGCTTCATAAAGCAATGAACAGGGTACCTCCCAAAAGGTCAAAGATCTAATTGTGGTTTCCCTGTATATAATGGCCTTTTTCCCACTTTGATTCAAACAAAGGTTGGTAGTGTCCAAACTAAATCAGTTTCTCCAGGACTTGATCACATTATCTAGATTAACCTTGTAATGCAGTGTCAAGCAAGTGATGCATTCAAGTATTCCATGGGTTGGGTGAAATGCTAAATGGAGCCCCTGTCAACTTGTGGTTTGGGTGAATGTTGAAGAGCGAGGGATTTGTCGGCTGCTATTCCTGAACGCCGCCAAGCAATGCCCGATTTGCTGTGCGCAAATTGCTGCTGGATTTACTTGCAGAATGCCAGTTGATGCAATTCAGTGTCACTGACACATGCGCAAAGGTGGTATATAAATGCAAATCTCTTTATGCTGCTGTTAGATAATTTGTTAAATTTTGGCAAGATATAATTTGTGAAAATCCGATTGATGTGTGCATGGTGCCAAGTTGTGCATTGACTGTTCATGCAAAACCCTCTTCCCACGTGCCCACCAAAATTCGGATTTCATGTTGGCGTAATTCAAGTACAAATTATTTTTGTGAAATCAAGTGCTAGTGTTGAGATGAGGAAGTTGAGAGTAGTTCTAAATTTGTGGCTCCTGTTTGGTTTGGATTTTGAAGGCTGGAAGCTGGGGAGAGAGAGAAAAGACTCGATGGTCCATTTCTGTGGTTTTTCGTGGAGTCAAGGTCTTGGAGAGAAAAAAAAATTGGAATCTTGATTCAGTGATATTTAGGCCAAACGATGTTTGCTGATTTAATCAACAAGTATTTTGTCTTGGAAGGATTGTGTATCAATATTGCATGATATGCTTAATATTGGTCTTTTAATTGGTTAACAGAATACTGGGTATAGTTTCCACTTTTTTTATTCAGTTGAGAAATTTTCTCAGCAAAATGTAAAAATGTGGAAATTGTACTACAGAGGCTAATTTTACATATTGGAATTCATTTGATAAAAATCATTAACCTATTCATAGTGTGTTTTGTATTGGTTGTGTTTGAAATGACCCAGTTTGATTTCTAAAAATGGGACTTTTTTTCCCCCCTTTCAATGTGATGGAATGTTCATCAAAAGCTCACTCCACTCTTGTTCTTTCATCTGTGCATCCTTCCACGTCCTCAAAACTGGGCTTCAGAGATTTGGATATTGTGATAATTCTTTAGAATTTCCAGACACCGTTCAAAAATTGTAATTAGTTAGGTGGTAATCCCCTCCCCAGTTCTAGTTGCTGTAATATTCACCAGTGCTCGATTGCCAATTGGGGCTATGAAAGGGGTCAGCAATGCTGCTTCTCGATCCCAGTCGATCAGCATTTCTGTCCATTCCAAAAGCAAATAAAGCAAAGCGCATACCAGTTCATATGATGTGCAAATGTGGAATTGTCTCCTTGCATCTGCGCAAATGCAAAAAAAAAATGGTTCGCTAATTTTCAACAGTGGAAAGAAATAGACTCTTGCTCTTTAATTTGTGGTTCAAAATGGACAGGGGACTAGTCCCTAAAATGGATGGGCCAGCTCAAAGTTTGACGAGCGGTTACCTTGGTCCACAGCCACGAATTTCAAGGTAACTAAAGCAATGCACACAACAGATGTAAGTAATTGCGTTGGACTATTTCAATTGTTTGTAGTATTTTGATGATTTTTTAAAAAAAAAATGATAAAGGCTGCTGAACAGATAACGTGGCTGTTTTCAGATTAAGGCTTCACTTTCAATAACTATCAAATGGCCTTTTTTAATCGATACCTGAAAATTCATATGATTTGTGTCGAACCATTCCATTTTACTCAAACAGTAAAACATCGATGGATGCATGGTTTCTAACACGTAAGCATTGTAAATGTCTTGCTATGTTGGGATATGAGCCAAAGTACTGGATCTTTGATGAATAAAAAAAAAAGTTAATGATGCAGCAAATTACACTGTTTCAGTGCAGTTGATTGAGGGTACAGTACATTCCACAGCGCAAAGATACCCCGTGATTCAAGTCATCGGTCCTTGGATCTGCCGTTGTTCTGCTCTGCAATGCCTGTTAAGGTTGCATCAGGTTGAGATAATTTTGATCTGTTTGGGTGTGCCGCTTTGGTGCTGAATGTACGTCTCCAACTGAGATTTGATGCACCCTAGCACTAACATGCTATGCCTAATTGACCTAAAACCTGACTTGAGCAAAATTGCAATGCGTCTGTGCAAGTTCATGCACCCAGATCTCTCATAACATTAGAAGTTGAACATTGGTTATTTTGCCTGTGGAAAGTAATCCTGCTCCATCGCAGAAATATCACTCGTTAGCTGTTAAATCTCCAATGGATGGCCCATTGACATAGAAATGTGACCTTTACCGATACCATCACCATTAATTCCCATGAATTCAGCAGGCCTTTATCAACAAGGTTCACATTTGATACCACAATTGTGTAAAATATTCAAACAGATGACCAATAATGGGTGTATTGAAGATGGATGGGTGGTTGAAACGAAGGGATTTGACTAAGGCAGTTGGAGGGAGATGAAGGCATTAGTATTCCTGAAGAATATCAATACAATTAAAAGACCTTTATCCAAAACTTTTGAACTTGGTAGATTAGGGAAAAATACTGTTTGTTCAAATTTATTGTCAGAGTGCAGACATGACATCACATCCAACTCTGAGATTCTTTTTTTCCATCAATTATAAATTATTTGGTACCTGTCGTGAAATTTCTGAACAGAAATGGCAAAGCACGTTTCACATCTGCAGTTGAACAAACAATTGTGGTATGAAGAGAATATTTTTTTTCTGCTTTTAAGTTGTTCTACGTGTGAGCTGCACTTGTTTGAAATGTTGTCAGGGTTGTGTCCCCTCCTGCTTCTCCCTTCAGCCCCTTCGATCTTTGAAGAACCAAGAATCATGTAACCATTTCCGTCGAGGACCAATATCCTTCTGTCCACATTGGAGATCCTGGCTGTTGAGCATTGAGTCAAGTGAATTTGATAGCAAGCCATTTCCAAGTAGTACTGTGTCAATACAAGTTTGACATTTTCCTTGATTTAAGTACTGCTTACCTTTTGAAAAATGTTTGTAGAATATTGAAAATATCGCTACCAATTAGAAATATTTTCTCCTGCCTTCTGCAAACTGACCATTGAAATTGCATTTATCTATTGCATGACAATGTATTGATTGTCTTATGGTTGCAATCTGTGTAACAGTGTTTCCTCTTTTCTCCTCACAGACCTTTATAGTACTAAACAGAGGAAAAGCAATCTTCCGATTTAGTGCCACACCTGCCATGTACATTTTAGGCCCTTTGAATCCACTGAGGAGATTCGCTATTAAAATTTTGATACATTCATATCCTTTTTAGTGTTTTACACGGTGCTTTTCTTTTGTGTCAGTGGATGAAAAATCAGGCAATTTTGAACGTACTGTGTTATACTTTGCATAGTCTTGTTGTTTGATCAGGAAACTAAATGCAAAATTGGGTTGCATGCAATTTACTGCTTCATACAAGCACGTGCTCATCATGTAATAATATATATCCAATGTGTCATATTCAAATAAGGTTATGAATGGAATTTGTTATTGTGTGGTCACTATATTGTACTGTTATAAGTGTTTTGGATATGCATTTAAAATAATACTGCAAAGATGTGGCAAATTTTGACCAATCGGAATTTATCTGACCACGTTTCAGTGTAATAAAATGACAGGAGATAAAGAGGACAAATCACCAAAGTCTCTGATGGAGGTTTTGTATTTCACTAGAGGATGAAATGATGACGTGAGTGACGAGACCACAATTAGGACAAAAGCAGGTTTTCCGTAGATTCTGTTTAATTTAGCAGAGGTGAAGAAACTTATTTAATGGCACGTGGTCTTCCTTTGTGGGTTAAATCCAAGGAGCTGAAGACAAGTGGAATGTTAATCAGCATTGTACATTGACTGGGGTTTGGACAGCTCATAAGTTGAACAGTCTATTGAAAACAAATCTTCAGAAGGAATATCGTAATTGGCTTGGAAGATTATGGGGCAAAGCTGTGTTGTATGTTCGAAAAGAACATCTTCATCATTATACTGCACAGAGCAATGATTTCCCATGAGCTCAGCTCTGTTAAATAAGAGAAATGATACTTGGCACAACAAGTAATTGTGATGGAACTTCATTGCAATGACCTTCTCTTTATAATATCGAAAATAATGACTCGGCTAGAATTCTGAAATGAATTCTCAAGGATCAATTGAACAAAATAATTTTGTCATACTTGGTGCAACATTATTTTCATTGAAGTCTATCAGATTTTCTCCATTTGTTGATCTTTTTTTTGTTCTTGTCCTTTCAAGTTGGAATGGTTGAAATATTTCTGAACAAATGCTTAGGCCAGTGGTCCTCATCCTTTTTCTTTCCACCCACATCCCACTTTAAGTAATCTCTGTGCCATCGGTGCTCTGTGATTAGTAAGGGATTGCTTAAGGTGGGATGTGAGTGGAAAGAAAAAGTTTGAAAACCACTATTTTAATCGTCCCTCATTGACTCGTTATGTGTATGGTTTCAGAACACCAAAGGAGATGGGCCAATGACAATTTTTCTCAAACAAAATATTTCAGTAACAATTGGTTCTCAACCTTCCCCCTCCCACCCACATGGAGAGATTTTCCATCTTCCACCACATTCTTCCCATCATAATTACAAGGATTGGAATATAATTCTTCAAATAATGTTCTTGTCACCGGGTCATTTTTCTTCTGGGGAAAAACTTTTTTTTTTTATAGTTCTCTCTTTCTCCCCCCCCCCCCCCCCCCACTTTCCTCTGCCATCCCAGCTTCTCCTTGATCAGTTGTCCATGTGCCCCTTCCCCATGTAATCCAAAACTGAGTGCATGTGGGCAGCCTTGGTGACGGTGGAGGTTCTCCCCTCGGTAAGCTTTGTGTTTCATCAATCTGGTTGATTACTTCCAGGAGGGGCGGAATTAATAAGTCTTTAAATGTTTTGTAGAATTCTATTGGGAATCCATCCTTTCCTGGTGTCTTATTATTTGGTAATTTTTTTTATTATCTCTTGTATTTCTACTATTCCAAATGGCTCTGTTAATTTATTTTGTTCCTCTATTTGTAGTTTTGGTAATTCAATTTTAGTTAGAAATTCATCTATTTTCCCTTCTTTCCCTTCGTTTTCAGTTCGGTATAATTGTTCATAGAATTCTCTGAAGTTTTCCTTGATCTCTTTTGGATTATATGTAATTTGTTTGTCTTTTTTCCTTGATGCCAATACCATTTTCTTAGCTTGTTCTGTCTTAAGCTGCCATGCTAGGATTTTGTGCGTTTTTTCACCTAGTTCATAATATTTCTGTTTTGTCTTCATTATATTCTTCTCCACCTTATATGTTTGTAGTGTTTCATATTTTATTTTTTTATCCGCCAATTCTCTTCTTTTAGTTGTATCTTCCTTCATTGCTAATTCTTTTTCTATATTTACTATTTCCCTTTCCAACTGCTCTGTTTCCTGATTATAGTCCTTCTTCATCTTGGTTACATAACTTATTATTTGCCCTCTAATGAATGCTTTCATTGCATCCCATAGTATAAACTTATCTTCCACTGATTCCGTATTTATTTCAAAATACATTTTTATTTGTTTTTCAATAAATTCTCTAAAATCCTGCCTTTTAAGTAGCATGGGGTTTAATCTCCATCTATACATTCTTGGAGGGATGTCCTCTAGCTTTACTGTCAATATTAAGGGTGAATGGTCCGATAGTATTCTAGCTTTATATTCTGTTTTTCTTACTCTATCTTGCATACTAGCTGATAACAAAAATAGGTCTATTCTTGAGTATGTTTTATGTCTAGCCGAGTAATATGAATATTCCTTTTCTTTTGGGTGTTGTTTCCTCCATATATCCAAAAGTTGCATTTCTTCCATTGATTTAATTATAAATTTGGTTACTTTGTTCTTTCTGTTAATTTTTTTCCCAGTTTTATCCATATTTGAATCCAAATTCAGGTTGAAATCCCCTCCTATTAATATGTTCCCTTGTGTATCTGCTACCTTCAAAAAGATATCTTGCATAAACTTTTGATCTTCTTCGTTAGGTGAATATACATTGAGTAGATTCCAAAACTCTGAATATATCTGACATTTTATCATTACATATCTCCCTGCTGGATCTATTATTTCCTCTTCTATTTTAAATGGCACATTTTTACTAATTAATATAGCTACTCCTCTTGCTTTTGAATTATACGATGCTGCTGTTACGTGTCCTACCCAATCTCTCTTTAATTTCTTGTGCTCCAATTCAGTTAAGTGTGTTTCTTCCACAAATGCTATATCAATTTTTTCTTTTTTCAGTAAATTTAGCAGTTTCTTCCTTTTAATTTGGTTATGTATTCCATTAATATTTAAAGTCATATAGTTCAACATAGCCATTTTATACTTTGTTTATCTTCCCTTTCCGTTTCTCCATCATTACCTTTCCTCCTTATCCATTTCTGTTTTCTTGTTTTAAACCCTTTATAAGACAACATTCCTAAAACATCAAACATTTTCCTTATTCTCCTATTTAAAACTTCTTTAGCCCCAATCTCCCCTTCCCCTCCTGAGTTGTCCTTTATCCCTTGTCGGACAACCACATCTCCCCTCTCCATTTGGATTTGCGAATTCACTCGCAAGCGTCAGCTGATTTTGCAGTGACCGCAACTCCTCCCCACCCAGCCCCCCCCAGAAAAGATTTCACTTTTCATATGTAACAAAGGTCACTCTTTTATTCCAGGACAACAAAACAGACTATTCTCGGATCCAGAGGAAGCACGAAAATTTGCAGAACAATTACAAAATAGACTGAGGGATGAAGACGTGTAATGAGAGTACAAAAGACTGAGAACTAAAAAGACACATAAGTTTTGAACTCCTGAAGAAGAGAATTATTCCCTCTATTCCATTTCCTTCCCTTATTAATTCTTGTCTATACTATCTATATTTTCCTCTAAATACGGATACATTCATGTATGCACATTATACATATACACACATATACCTCTTTACCCACATACATATAAATCGTGGTCATTTTTACTCTTATTACATGTCTTCATCTCTCTGGTTGTTTTGTAGTTGTTCTGCAAATTTCCTTACTTCCTCTGGATCCGAGAATAGTTTTTTTTTCCCCATAAGATCGTTTTCGATGTATTGAACTCCTTTCTCTTCTTCAGGAGTTCAAAACTTATGTGTCTTTTTAGTTCTCAGTCTTTTGTACTCTCATTACACGTCTTCATCCCTCAGTCTATTTTGTAATTGTTCTGCAAATTTTCGTGCTTCCTCTGGATCCGAGAATAGTCTGTTTTGTTGTCCTGGAATAAATATTTTCAATACCGCTGGATGCTTTAGTATAAATTTATACCCTTTCTTCCATAAAATCACCTTTGCTGTATTGAACTCCTTTCTCTTCTTCAGGAGTTCAAAACTTATATCTGGATAAATGAAGATTTTTTGCCCTTTGTACTCCAGTGGCTTGTTGCCCTCTCTTACTTTTTCCATTGTCTTCTCCAGTACCTTTCCTCTTGTAGTATATCTTAGGAATTTTACTAAAATAGATCTTGGTTTTTGTTATGGTTGTGGTTTAAAGGCCAATGCTCTATGTGCCCTTTCTATTTCCATTTCTTGCTGTAGTTCTGGACATCCTAGGATCCTGGGGATCCAATCTTTTATAAACTCTCTCATATTCTTGCCTTCTTCATCTTCTTTAAGGCCCACTATCTTTATGTTATTTCTTCTGTTATAATTTTCCATTATATCTATTTTCTGAGCTAACAGTTCTTGTGTCTCTATAACTTTTTCATTAGATTCCTCTAATTTCTTTTTTAAGTCCTCTACCTCCATTTCTACTGCTGCTTCCCGCTCTTCCATCTTGTCCATTTTCTTTCCCATTTCTGTTAAGGTCATATCTATTTTATTCATTTTCTCTTCTGTGTTGTTTATTCTTCTTCTTAAATCATTAATTTCTTGCGCTTGCCATTCTTTAAATGACTCCATGTATTCTTTAATAAGAGAAAGTATATCCTTTATCTTGCCTTTCCCTTCTTCTTCTATTTCACTGCACTCTTCCTCTTCCTCTTCTTCTTCCTCTGGGTTGGCCATCTGTTGTTTCTTTGTTGCCCTTTTCTTCTCTTTCTTGTTTTCGTTGTCTTCTGTGTTCTCCTCTTGCTGCAGGTGTTCTGCAGCTGTCATTGCCGGCTGTGGAGATCGACTCCCCAGCTGGTCACCCCTCCCGTCGGTGTGTTTTTTTTCATGCGCACCGCGCATGCGCGACTCCTCGCGCATGCGCGGTTGCGCACTTTTACTCGGCTCAGCGAGCCATTTTTGTAGTCCACTTTCTACCGACCTGAGGGAGCGGGTTTCTCTCTCCACCGCGGGCCTCTTCGAACAGGTAAGGCCTTCTCCTTCTTCTTCCGTTGTCTTCTCTTCCTCTCTTCTTACCGTTGATTTCGATTTTTCTTTTTTCGTCGCCATCTTCTTTCCACCTTTATACTCACTTTTCTTTAATTTTTATTTCTGTGCCTTTGTGTTTTCCTTTGTTTTTTCCGACTTTTCTGGAGAAGGGCTGGAGTTCACCGTCCGGCCACTACTCCATCACGTGACTCCTCCAGGTTCTCCCCTCGAGCTTAATCCTGTCTCTTGCCATCCATGTTCATAAACAGCTAATGTGTAATTAAGGAGTCAGGAAGCTGGCCCAAAGTTTTGTTGATCTAAATTACTTGAAAATTCCAGCCAAGTTGAGCCATCTTGATAATTTTTAAAAAACTATTTTGATTTTTATAGACTCCTAAAGCAGTTCTAATGAGCAATACTATCTTTTCTAACATTCCTACAATGTTTGAAGTCTGTATTTATCCCCCCCTTGCCCCCAAACATATACCGGTTATACAAATACTAGTGGGGTTCACAGCCCACACTGAAACCTAAGGGGGAAAAAAACCTTGCTCACTAAATAACACAGGTAAGGAATAAAAAGAAAGAAGTAAAAAAAAAAACAAACTTTAAAAAAAAAATGCACGTCACCTGTGCCACGTCTACTCCTTTCCCTGCTGGGACACATTTTTATAGTGTCCATATTTTGAAGGGAGGAGGAACTAGTCAATCTGCATGCCCATGTATTTCAGATAGGGCTACCACACTTTAACAAATGCGTTACATTTCCCCCTTAGATTGGAAGTGATTTTCTCCAAGGGATGGCAATTCTGCATTTCCACCGTGTAATAATTAGTTGGGAGTCGGACTTCCTCGTAACCACTATACACTTCCTGGCTACTGCCAAGGCGACCTTCAAGAACTGAATTGGGAGAGTCTAAATCTCACATTTCCAATATTTCCCAAAAGGTTCAACTCCAGATCTTGCGGAAAATCCACTTTTATAATTTTTTTTCAGAATGTCCCCCAGGTCTTCCCAGACAGATCTCACCTTTGTACATAGCCAGGTGGAGTGGACAAAGGTTCCAAGGTGCACACCACACCTAAAGTACATTTCTGAAATTTCTGGCTTCTATTTATGTAATTTTTGAAGAATGAGGTACAGCTGGCGCTGTACAAATACAAAAGTTGTATTTGTTACCAACCTCTGTTTGGCATTGGTGACTCCAGTCACATTGTCCAAGCACAGGTCTTTCCACCACTCATTATTAATTGCTGTGTTCAAGTCTGACTTCCATCTTTCCCTTGACCTGTGTAAGCCTGGCTTCAGGCCCTCACATTCGAGAAATAAATTTACACACGTTCCCCTGCCACATTAGAATCTCCAGCTTACTAGACCTAAGGAGGGTCATAGACGGTCCTAATTTTTCCCTTTTTTAAAAAAAGATCCAGTTTGCAGATAGCAGAAGAATATTCTTTTAGACAAACTATATTTGTTCCTCATCTGCTCAAATGACATAAGCTGCCTTTGTTTGTAACAGTCCTTGATGCACCTGATCCCCTTCTGGCTCCAGGTTCTCATTACCCAGAGTCATGGGTATTAACTTATTCTGGGTCAAAGGCATTTTAGGAGATATCCCCACCTTCCATCCAATACATTGATTTATTCTTTGCCATATGTAAGGTACATGCTTTAGTGTGGGGTTATTTCTTTTCTTTGAAATTAGTTCAGTGTCCCATTTGTATATAAAATCTCCAGCTGTCTTTTCGCCAACTGCGTGTAGTCCAATTTGTGTCTGGGGTGGGGGGGGGGGGGCGGGGGTGGGGGAGTGCTTCAAAGACTGAGACGATAAACCTTGCCTGGGCTGCCCAATAATATTTTAAAATCCAGTAATTTTAACCCCTCCAAATTGTCAACTTTTCCATGGAGATTCCAGGTACCTTACCATTCCACAGGAACCTTCAGACACATTCACTGAGCATCTTAAAGACACTTTGGGGCAATGAAATGGATAACAACTGAAAAAGATACTGGGGCCTTGGCATCACCTTCATTCTGACACCGTTAACTCTGCCCACCAGTGTTATGGGCAGAGTCCTCCATCTGGCAAGGTCCTCTTCAATCTTCTGGAGCAAAGGGAGATCATTAGTTTGTATAAGTTGCATAAATCTTTATCTATTTTATTCCTAAATATTTAATGCCTTCTTGCAGTCATTTAAATTGACTTCCCTGTTGATATTGTCTATAATCCCCATTCGTCAAAGGCATAATTTCACTTTTGTCCAGATTTACCTTGGACACAGAAACCTTTCCATAATCCTCCAGTGTAAACTTCAGCCTGGCCAATGACCCCTCAGGGTCTGTTAAATACATTAGCATTATCAGTGAAAAGGTTGATTTTGAGTTCCACCTGGTCCACCGTGAACCTCTTTATGTCTGGATCCCACCGAATGGCTTCTGCCAGTGGCTCAATTGCCAGTATGAACCACTAGGGACAATGGACAGTCCTGCCAACTGGACCTGCTCAATGGAAATACTAGGGATATCTGCCCATTTATATTAATTTTTGCTTGGGGTTTATGGTAAAGTGTCTTCACCCAGTTAATGTTTGACCCAATCCAAATTTCTCCAGTACCATTCCAGTCTGTCGAAGGCCTTCTCCACATCCAGAGATATGGCCACTCCTGGATCCAACCCCAACTCTGCCAGATGCACTATATTAAGCACTCTAGCTATATTGTTTCCTGATTTCCTCCTTTCTACAAAACCAGCTTGATCTGGATTTGCTAATTTTGGCAAATATTCTGCCACTCTATTAGCCAATGCTCTTGCAAAGATTTTATAATCTGTATTTAATAATAAGATGGGTCTATATGAGGTGGGGCTCAATGGATCCCTGCCTTTTTTTAGGTATCACTGTGATGATTGCTGTTGAGAAAGATTCTGGGAGGGTATATGTCTCTGCTGCCTGATCCACCATCTTCATAAGAAGAGGCATTAGAAGATATTTGAACTCTATATATTAAAAAAAAATGGCAGGGAAACCATCCTCTCCTGGTGATTTTCCAGCTTGCAAAGAGCTGAGGGTCCCTGCAATCTTCTTTACAGAAAGGGGCATTTAGCCCCTCTTGCTCTTCCTGATCCTAATTTTGTAAGTTCAATGAAAGCAAGAAATTGTCTATTTTAATTGGATCACCCATATCTGGTTTGTACAATTCCTTGTAAACCCTTCCAAATGTATCATTTATTTCTTTTGGTTTATATGAGATCTTTATATGAATTGGCACAGACTTAATGGGTAAGTCCCTGCTCTCTTCATTCTCCTCCTGGCCAGTGGGATCCTTCCCTCCGCCAATTCCATCTCGGCCCGACTTCCTCGAGCCTCCGCACCTCCCGCTGTCGCTGATATCTCTGTCCTCTTCTTCTCGGCCTGGCTTCCCTCATCTTGAGGCTCCAAGCTTCCTGTTGTCACTGACATCGCCGCCCTCTCCATCCTGACCTAACTCATTTGATCTCGAGCCCCCGAACTTCCTGTGCCTGACAGTGCTCCCGCCGCCTCGATCGTGGTCCTCTCCTGGGGTCTCGCTCACCTCCTCCAGTGTGTTCCTGGTTGGGGGGGGCCCTTGCTTGGGTGGTGATGGCACAGCTGCCACTGTTCTCTGCCTCCGGGTAGGCCCCTCCTCGATCTCCTTCTCTTTGCCATGAGGTGAGTTCTTCTTGCTCTCACTGCTAACCGATTTCGACTTCTTTCCCAGTTCCCTGTCTTTCCTCAGCTTTCTGAACTATCCTAACCCTCTCCAATCAATCTCTGCTGGGGGTGGAGGGGGTGGGGTGGAAGAGATCTGTGTACTTTCCTCTCTTTTCCAATTTTTACTACGGGGAGCTCTCTAACCCCACTACTCTTCCACTGCTGCCATTTTGTCCCACCCAAGAGACTGCTTTTGTAGGACACCGGTTCATGTCTATGTCCTCGCTGGTGTGAAGTCTGGTGCCTGTGATGTTGCAGGCCGAGTTAACAACCCTCTGGAGTTTATTCTTGTCCTGAGCATTGGTGCCTCTGTACTAGACAGTGATGCAACCGACCAGCATGCTCCTCGCGGTCCACCTGTAGAAGTTTACGAGAGTTTTGGTGAAGTCCTGACTCTCCTCAAACACCTTACAAAGTATAACCACTGGCGAGCCACCTAGAATTGTTTCATTCTTTCCATTGTTTTGAGGAGCATGTTCAGTGTAGTTAGCATGCAGATGTGTAGAAAGCACAGCAAGGTCTAGGGCCTAAATGAATTGTTCTCAGCTTTTTTCTTCCCACTCACATTCCACTTTAAGTAATCTCTATGCCATCGGTGCTCTGTGATTAGTAGGGGATTGCTTAAGGTGGGATGTGGGTGGAATGAAAAAGTTTGAAAACCACTGTTTTAATTGTCCCTCATTGACGTGTGATGTGCACGGTTGCAGAACTCCAAAGGAAATGGGCCAACGACAATTTTTCTCAAGCAAAATATTTCAGTACAATTGGGTCTAGAGCAGTGAGTGATTTTCAACCTTCCCTTCCTACTCACATCCCACCTTAAGCAATCCCTTACTAATCACAGAGCACCAATGGCATAGGGATTGCTTAAGGTGGTCTGTGAGTGGAAAGAAAAAGGTTGAGAACCACTGGCCTAAACGTACCAAAATTCATCTGGGCTCTCACCAATTTGTACATTTCTTCATGATTCAAGTTCCGATGTATTGTCAGAGTGCACACGTTACATCACATAAAACACGGAGATTCTTTTTCCTGTGGGTCAGGCAAAAGTTCTACTTAGTTGTGTAAATTGTATTTTTTTAAAAAAAAATGCATGCACAAAAGAGAAATATAAACAAAGATTCTCTCATTCCTTCCCTTTCCTGAATTTGGGATAATGCCTCCAACCTCAACGGCTTGTTAGATTTGTCCAAATAGCTTTTCCTTTCCATTAGTCTTGTGGAAACCTGAGTTTAAAAAGTTGTTCATTTTTTTTCTTTGCCTTACCGATAGGCAAGTAGAATCATTCACAGGTATTTTTGACCTAAGCCTGTAAGTCCCTTGCAATGTAGCCCAGAGGTTGTGGCCAACAGCATGATCGGATGGGCATGTTGTGTATTCATATTGATCTTGGTACTTAATAAGTACTTCAATGCACCATGCTCCAGCAGTTAAGATACTAAGTTCTGGGATCTTGGGCCACGTGTATAGTCTGAACATTTGGAACCGTCAGCTTTTCATCACAGCCATGTTCGTTAAATGGATGCTCATTTCAGATTCAGAGGGCAGAGTCAAAACCAGATCTGCATCAATAATAAGCCAGTCCATTTGAAACCAAAATAATTGCACAGCCTCAATTGCGCCTTGTTATTAATTGTGTGATTTCTGACTATCTGTTAGGCTCGCTACGCCCTCTCATGAGATGGAAAACATTGAAATTGTCCAGTTTCAGCAATAAATAGTGGATCACAGAGATTTGGGGTTTTAATTTTACAACAAAAAAAACAAGCAAGGCGCAATCAACGCTTATGGGTCAAACTACCTGAGCACAGTGGGAAGAAAGTATTTCATGTTACCACCTGATTCCTCCCAAGTTGAGTCATCTGATTACATAACTACAACCACAAGTGTTTTACTGAGCATGTGAAATTTAGATCAGCCATATTTGTGAAGGAAATTTACTTTCTATCCCCACCCCCACCCCCCAATTCATTTAATCAATGGATGGAAATGAGATGGGCTTTTGTTTTGCACACACACAAGCTCCATTATCTCCAATTTTTGGATTCTTATGCAAGTAATTCCAGGTACAATTTCCCCCAAAATCTGATTTGGCAATTTGTTTTTTTTGTAGTTTGTTTTTCTCTAAACATTCCTACCTTTCTAGGCTGAGTCACGTATTTAAAATTGGGTCAGATTGTGTTGTCGGGGGCTTCAGTTCAAGAGCCATGAGGTAATGTTGCAGCCCTCTAAAAGCTGTGGGGAGACAACACTTGGAGATTGTGTTCAGTTCTGTTTGCCTCATTACAGGAAGGATGAAGTACCTTTGGAGAGAATGCAAAGGAGACATATTGGGATGTTGCCTGGATTGGAGGAAACGTCTTGTGAGGCAAGTTTGATAGAGCTAGATGCTTTTCTCTTTGGAACAAAGAGGGGTGAGAAGTGACTTAATAGAGCTATACAAGATTGATGGGCTTAGGGTGACAATAGGTGCTGGAGTAGGCCATTCAGCCCATCAAACCATCACCTCCATTCATTTAGATCATGGCTGATCTTCCCAGCTAGCACCTTTTCCTGGGATGACAATAGCAAATACTGGAAGACATCTGTTTAAGATGAGTGCTAGAAAGTTGAGGGGACATGTCAGAGATAAGTTTTGTGTCACCAGATTCTTGGATCAAATCGGCATCTATGGCTTTGACAAAATATTCCATCAACAAGGCACGTGCGATCCTTTCCTGCTGGTTCTGCATGAAAGCATAGTTTTAATTTTTCCCACACTTGCAATTCTCTTGATTATAAAGAATGGTTTCCAACAGGAATGACGTGAAGGGACATTGTTTTTTGTTTCTGTTTTACCCATATTTGCAACGGCACTGTGTGTTCACCCTCTCCCACTGTGTAGTTCAAGAAATTTTCTTGATTAGATTTTGACATTCATTGTCTATCTGGTGATTGCAAGATGCACTGTAAAAGGGAAATTCCTTAAATTTTCAATATATATTTCTCACTTTCACAATTTCCCAAGGTGCCTAGCTATTAAATACTCCCCTAGTTATATACGCAGCACCAATTTGATGCTCTGTTTCATGAAGAGCCACTTGCCTCCATGCACACAGTAGCCATTTCTCACTGCCAACCCTCCAAGGAAACAGGAAAATTTGTAGGGCGAACTGACACTGAGAGCCTTTCACACCACACCATTATTTGCACGTAATTCTGCAACTCCTGATTTTAAGTGGGGGGGGGGGTGGTCCTGATCTCCAATGCAGGTTGTGCTTTCACACCTCGGCCGGGCTCTGACACTTGCTCCCTCCACGTGTTGGAATTGAAATCTACTTGCCCTGCCTGGTTACGTCATTTCACACTGCGCGATTTGACCCGCGATATTGGTGGGTTAACTCTGATGTAATCGGCGGTGCGAAAGGGGCTAATGTGGTTGATACTGCAGCAAGTCAGACCTCTAAGGGTTTGTTTCCTCGAATGCAAGAGGCATTGAACATGAACCTTGTATCAGATTGCCTCCAGCCACCATCAGAGAGAACTGTGGCACAAAAAGTTAACTTTTGGGTGGTGAGTTCCAGAATCCTTCAAACCCTTCAGCTTTTTTTTTTTAAAAACAACCCTCCATTGCCCACCTCTCCGAGTTGATGACTTTACTCCTGTTTAGGACTTTTCTTTTAATAATCTCAAATCCTGGCATTGTGCTGCCTGCCATTAGTCATGGTGTACAGTCTCTAACTTTCCCATTTGGACATACAGCACAGTAACAGGCCTTCCTGTCCCACAAGCCCGTACCGCCCAATTACACCCCATTAACCGACAAACCACTCATGTGTTTGGAGGGTGGGAGGAAACCGGCGCACCCATGGGATAATCCACGCGGGTCACAGGGCGAACGTACAAACTCTGAAGACAGCGCCAGATTCTAACCTGGGTCGTTGGTGCTGTAATAGTGTTGCACTAACTGTGCTGCCCACGAGGCCCAAATAAATGAGCATGCCCCTTGACTCTATTTTGGCCTAGCCAAATCTGGGAACACCCTCCAATCTCCTTTGCACTCTGCAGTGCCATCACAATGACCTGGTGTGGTGACCAGAACTGTGCACACTGTCTCTTGACCTCTCTGTACCTTTTCATGGCTGCAGGCATCTACTTTTCCATGATCTTTGTTTTTGGTGGGAAGCAAACACTATTTCATGACACTGGGATGGAGACGATAGTTCATTAACTCGCCCTTTGCTTAAGAAGCACAATGCCTAGAGAGGAGCACCTATTCATTTGAGTAGAAAATGGCACATGCCTGGTGGCATACATAATGACATTGAGACTTCTGCTGACACGGTACAATTCAGAGTTCAGATTTATTGTCAGAGGATGCACATGACATCACATACAACCCTGAGATTCTTTTCCCTGTGGGCCAGGCAGAATTACCACTTATTAGTAGTGCAAAAAAAAACTACGCAATGTACACATGTAAACAAATTAAGAAATGGAAACAAAACTGTACAATACAGAGAAAGAAAAATCAATAATGCACAAGTAAGAGTCCTTAAATAAGTCCCCGATTGAGTTTGTTGTTGAGGAGTCTGATGGTGGAGGGGAGCTGCTGATCCTGTACCTGGTGGTGCGAGTCTTGTGGCACCGATACCTCTTTCCTGATGGCAGCGGCAAGAACAGAGCGTGTGCTGGGTGGTGAGGGTCTCTGATATTCGCTGCTGCTCTCTGATGGCAGTGTTCTCTGTCAATGTTCTCGATGGTGGGGAGGGCTTTGCCTGTGATGTCCTGGGCTGTGCCCACTACCCTTTTGCAGGGCTTTACGCTCAGGTGTATTGGTGTCCCCGTACCAGACCGTGATGCAGCCGGTCAGCACACTTTCCACCACGCCTCTGAAGAAATTTGCCAGGGTCTTCGTAAACTCCCGAGGAAATAGAAACTCTAGTGTGCCTTTCATACCAGCTATTAAGAGCTTCTGAGCAAGACTGGGTCTTCCAAGCCCTCCATTTTCCCACGTGAATTACCATTGCATGAATTTATGATAATGTCCCTCCACTGGTTCCATCCTGGGCCCAGTGTCATCAGTTTGATATTTAAAAGCTGGAATTGGAGGCATGATACATCAGGTCAGTTATACATTTGGTCACACTTTTTTTTCTCATGAAATGTTTAAAATGACTGATAAAATTATCTTAATGCTTGCCCTGTATAACACCCATTTTACTCAGAACTCAGTGCTCAAATTTTCAAGTTTGATTGCTAAATTTGAGGGACTTTTACAGCGTGCTGAGACCAAACACTTTACCCCTTGAATATGAAACGCAATAGTTGTTATTGGTAGTAAATGTGAGGCGATCCACTTTGGAAGGAAAAATGGAAGATCAGATTATTATTTAAATGGAAAACGATTGTGGCCTTCGTTGCCAGAGGGATTGAATTTAGGAGCAGGGAGGATCTGCTGCAACTGTACGAGGTCCTGGTGAGGCTGCATCTGGAGAACAGTGTGCAGTTCTGGTCTCCTTACATGAGGAAGGATGGACTGGCTTTGGAGGTGGTGCAGAGGGGGTTCACCAGGTTGATTCCAGAGATGAGGGGGTTGGCCTATGAGGTGAGATTGAGCCATCTTGTTTGAATTTAGAAGAATGAGAGGGGACCTTATGGAAATGTATAATTATGAAAGGCATAGATCAGATAGAGGTAGATAAGTTGTTCCCATTGATGGGGGAGACCAGAATGAAGGGACATTGCCTCAAGATTCAGGGTAGTCGATTTCGGACTTAGATGAGGAGGAACTGCTTTTCCCAGAGGGTGGGGAGCCTGTGGAATTTGTTGCCCATTAAAGCAGTGGAGGTGACCTCAGTAAATATACTTAGGACCAGATTGGATAGACTTTTACGTAGTCGGGGAATGAAGGGATATGGGGGAAAAGGCAGGTCGGTGGAATGGCGGAGCAGGCTTGACGGGCCGGATGGCCGACTCCTGCTCCTATTTCTTATGTATTTGTGTACTTGCATTATTGAGCAATGAATTAGCCACAAGCAGTTTGCCAGTTAGGTCTTTCCCTTTCTAAACCCTTGCACCCACCCCAGTTCAGACTTCTAGCAGGGTAGGGGACCCAACACTGACTTGACAGAGTGAAAGATTTCAGCCGCTCACTGCAAACGTGGTTACGGTGCCAGTCTCTACTGATCCATGAGCCTCTGAGTTTCACCCACATCTGAACCCCAAATTGAGCCCAGACTAATCGTCAGAGTTGATCTGCTTAACTTTCTTCATGGGCGGCACTGTTGGCGTAGCAGCTAGTGCCATGCCCTTACAGCGTCAGAGATAGGGACCGGGATTCGAATCACATGTTGTCTGTAAGGAGTTTGAACATTCTCCCCATGTCTGCATGGGTTTTCCCTGGGGGGCTCTGGTTTCTTCCCACCCTTCAAAAACGTGCAGGTGTGTAAATTTGGTGGCACGGACTTGTTGGGCCAATTCGGTTGTTGCACTGCTGTATGTCTAAGTTTAAATTTAAATTAAATTTGTTTCAGTTCATAATTTTTCCATATCCTTGAAGATCGCTTTCCTTGTGCTCAATTTACTCCTACACAATTCTCCAATAACCGAATGAGCATTCATTCTATTTCCTTAAAACCATGTCATTTCATCTTTCTTTAATTGCTGTAAAATCCTGCGATTCGTGAAGGCACCATTGAGGATCCAGTGAATTTTTTACGCACAAGATGGGCTGGTGTCCCACCCACAACCTTGCCACCGAAGATGCTTTATTGTTTCTTTATTTCTGTGTTCATGTTGAGAGGTTGTTAGAGTTTTTTTTCTTGTGTTCAGTCACTTAATGTAGGAAGAGTGTTTGCCTTGCCCGTAAAATGTTTAACTGTTGTACTAGATAAGTAGCTTGATGGCTGTGAGAGAAACATAGCTGTTCACCGCTAATGAAAATCTATTCTCATGAATTGTGTGTTTGAAAGCTTCAGTGACATGTCATTTTCTTAATGCTGTTAACCAAATGTTTTCAGTGAAAATGCAGTTAACATGTTGTGCTGCTCTAGTGGAGCACCATTAACAGCGAGTAAATTTTGTTCTGGCTAGAAATATTTGCCTTGCTATAACAGTCAGCTGGGGTTTAATTAATTTGCCATTCACTGCCACCCCCACTCACTCCCACACACTTTAAGGGAGATGTCTGGGGCCAGTTTCTTTTACACAGGAAGTGGTGGGTGCCTGGAACGGGCTGCCAGGTGTAGTGGTGGAAGCAGGTACAACAGGAGCATTTACAGAGATTGGCAGGTACTTGATTAGTCAGGGCATCCAGGGTTACGGGGAGAAGGCCGGGGAGTGGGGCTGAGTGGGAGGATGGATCAGCTCGTGATTAGAGTGACGGGGCCAACTTCTGCTCCTATATCTTGTGAAAAGGCTTCTAGATAGACACATCGATGTGAAGGGGATAGAGGGATATCTATCAAGAGCAAGCAACAGATTTTTAGTTTGATTCGGACATCATGTCGGACCCATGAGGTGAAGGGCCTGGTCCTGTGCTGTACTGTCTATTTTCTGCAAATTTGTTTCAGCCTCGGCTCTTTTACCCAATATTGGGGATGATGTTAATGTTTTGCACTGTGTTATCTTTAGGGGTGCAGGGAAAAGAGATTTGAAATTCTTGGAACATATCAGAAAAGTCAACATGGAAGAGAACTTGTTCTGGTGACCTGGCCATTAAATTCATTTGTGCAAAAAGAAAACCCAAGCAGTTCTCCTGAGCAAACAAAGAAGGAACTCAGCAGGTCAGACAGAATCCATGGGTGGCAATGGTCAGTCAACGTTTTGGGTCTGGACCCTTTCTCCTGTGTCCATCACACTTGTTACCAAGTTAATTTTGCATTTACTTGGTTGTCGACGTGTATACAATATAATGTTGAGGGGCCAGTGGTTGGATCGACTTGGGTTCTCATCAGTTCTCCAACGTTGTCTTGTTTGATTTGCCTTCATATTCGCCTTGGAGTTTTACTGCCAAGTTATGTTTGGACTTGGATTTTTCTTGTAAAACTTCCCAACAGAGGGAGCAAGAGAACTTGCTCCATTCTCAAACACAAACCTTCTGAATGAGGGCTTGACGCTGATGTGAGTGATCTGTTGTGAATGGCATCCAAAGGCTCTAAAATTCTACAGTTCAAATTGGTTTCTGAGATCTGTATGAGATTTTTTTAAAGTAGATGTTATAATGAAATTAAGGTGAAGTGTGAGTTCAGAATGATTTGGGATTTGGTGGAGAACATTTAAAAAAAAGAGCTGAAGCAATTCGCCAACTTGCATGCAGTTAACCAACCCAGTCAAACTGATGCGCAGAACGCACTTTATTTGCAGCAAGTCAGCCAAACGGGCGCAGATCGCAGATTGCTCACAACAAATCGGCTCAGCTGGCTGACAGCCGAGAGGTATGCAAGCAAGCAGGAGGGCAGCCAAACCACAAACAGCGATGCTCGCTGCTGGTCGGCCACTGATGTCCTCTGGTTACTGGCAAATGCAAAAAGCAGCAACGGCGGAGTCGCTGGTGACGTGCATCAAAGTCTTGGTTATCTTGCTGTTTCACAGTCATTTATGCAAATGTTGCCAGTTTAAAGATTTAATAGATGAAGTTTAAAAAAAATTTTTTTAAATTCTGATTTGCATTTTTTTTGAGCTGTGGCAGTTGTGGTCAGAGTTTTGCAACAGTGCAGGAGTGGGGAAAAAAAAGCACTTGATATTGCCCCAAATATGAAAGACAAAAGAGAACAAGTGACAAATGCTGGAAATGCACATTGGGTCCTTCGTCTCTTGGGTACAACTCTTCAGAGAATTTCTGTGAATTTTGGTCTCATTGAGGAAGGGATGTTTTGTTCTCCAATGGACTGTTTCCTATTTTTAAATGTGAAGCAAAGCTTTCTGCACTTTCTCTAAACAATATCTGGACAATCAAGGAATATTTCAGCCATTGCTTCGCTGAAGTACCCCCTATTTCAGTGGTGTGGCATTTTTCTCTTACACCAGCTATCAAGTGGCTTCTGAACAAGACTGATATCAAATGGTGCAGTTCTGTGCTGTGGGGTTGAATGCAACAGGAAACGGGCTGTGCCATCTGAACCTGGAGTTAATCTTGCTAAATTGGCAGCAAGAAGAGGGAGGGCAATTTTTATTCCATGAGTTTGAGTCGAGTTACACTGAGGAAAATGTGAGTTTTCGTTGTGTGGAAAGTGGGAAATTTCTGCCTTGGATACCATGTCTCTGTCCCCTTTTGAGTGGGCACAGTACTCCTCTTCATGATGTGTATTGGCCAAACACAAATTTCACTTGTGGCCCCCTGTCCTTTAAGAGAGATTGGTAACTTAATACAAAATGAGCAGTTCCCCTCCCCCCACCCCCTTCCCCACAAGCATTTCAGGGCTGGGATTGAGAGACCCCAGGATCCTTGCAGCCAGCAGATAGTTTGGATCTCGTACAAGCTGATTTGCTTAAGATGTCAACTATATACATTATGGACACTTGGATCAAAGCCATGTCATCCATAGGCCATCCAGGTATCGATGCCTGTGCGTCAGCTGCAAAACAGGGACTGAATAATCGACAACAGTGTGTATGTATATATATATATATATTTTTTTTTAATTTAAAAAAAGCCATCATTGGGATTACAGCCCAGTGTGTCCTTCATTTATCTGAGGGAACAGAAGAGTTATGCAGATTGGATCTGTTTCCAATGAAAAGGGTTGTGTTAGACTTATCGGTCAGAAGTTGGTCGGCCTGCTGTGAATTTCCAGCATTTTCCAATTTAAACTTTTGACTGCATGTCCCTTTTTTTTTAAGAATGGTGACACCAGCAGAAGTTGATTTGAACAGCTAATGGGAATTGTTTCAGTGAGAGCCATGTAAAAGCAGATGGTCATCTCTGCATTAATCATCCAAATGATGAGCATTCTTTGCTGCTTGCACTACAGTCACATGCTTTCTATATTTTTAGTTCCCATTATGTCCTTCACCAACCCACATTCCTTTTGTCGAAGCCATGATTGCAACACTTAAACGATTATCACTGTTATGCATTTTTGTAGCTTCATCCATTTTGCCGTTGATATTTTTTGTGCACTATCCACCTTTATTGACGTGCACATTCCTTAGGATTCCAGAAAAGTAAGGCATAATGTAAGTTGCAGAGATCCTATAAGAAGCTTGGAGGCCTTGTGTTCTCATTGTCAAGGGGAAGAATAGAACAGTGATTGGGACGATATCGGGCTTGAATCCAAGAATTTTCTTTCAGATGGATCTTCATGGAAACACAATAACTCCTTCATGATTTCAGATGTGACTGAATTTTTTGGTCATCTTTTCAATAAACTGTTGGCATTTTGGATCATTCTAAACTGCTCACCCTGGCAATAATCCATAGTCCAAAATCACCCAGCCATCTTGAGTACGTTGTTGTGCAATGGTTCGTCATCAGAATGATGGATATTGTCTGCCATCGGTCGTGACGGCAAGGTTACCCTTTGATTTTGTTCATTAAAAAAACAAAACAAAGAGGAGCAGGAGTCGGCCATCCGGCCCGTCATGCCTGCTCATCTCCACTGACCTGCCTTTTCCCCATATCCCTTCATTCCCCGACTATGTAAAAATCTATCCAGCCTTATCTTTAATCTATTTACTGAGGTCCCCTCCACTGCTTCAATGGGCAGTGAATTCCACAGATTCCCCACCCTCTGGGAGAAGCAGTTCCTCCTCATCTCCATCCTAAATCTACTCCCCTGGGTCTTGAGGCCATGTCCCCTAGTTCTGGTCTCCCCCACCAATGGGAGCAATTTACCTACCTCTATCTTATCCATGCCTTTCCTAATTGTAGACGTTTCTATAAGATCCCCTCTCATTCTTCTAAATTCCAGTGTGTAGTCCCAGACCGCTCAATCTCTCCTCATAGGCCAACCCCCTCATCTCTGAAATCAACCTGGTTTTGTTCAGTCCTTCTCTCCTGAAGTTTGTGTTTTAATGTACAAATTCTGAGAGCCCTGACATTGGTGGAATTGTACTGAGAATTCTTAAAGTTGGGTTATTTGTATATTGGAGCTAACACTTGTAACTTGAACAGAGGGGCTCGGCTTTCTGGCCATCTTATAGGATCTCAGTAGTGTGGGCCCGAGTTTCATATCATCCACGTAGCAGTGCTTTTATGAAATGCTTATCCCCATTGAGGCTGTATCCAGCAAAAGTATAACAGCATGGAAATGAAAATATGTTGTTATGTAATAAATAATGTGCTAATTATTAAACAGTGGGAATAATTATGATTTCCTTAACTCCAATCTACATTGTTCAGTATGATTATTATGGCCACTATTTTGACCAACTGTGTATTCATGACTTTTAGTAAACCCCCAGACTGGTCTAAGCAGGTGGAGTAAGTATCTCTTTTTATTTACTCTTTATGAATAATTATCTTTAATATATCAAAATGTGACATTTTATACTGCATTACAAAAAGGATGTGAGGAGGTCTGACTTGCTTATTCCACGAGCGAGCAAGAGCTTATGACATCAAAGTGAAGCGAGCATTTTGGCCCATTCCTCAGAAGTGGAATAAAATGGACACTCCGTTGTTCCTCTTCTGTGTTTGTTCAAAGATTTTTTTTTTAAATAAGTGTCTTTTCTGAGAATTTAATAGAAATACAAAAAGTTAGCTTTGACTTTTTATTTTGACCACGATTTCATTTACCGCCCTTTGTGTCCCACACCCTGAATCTCTTTAAGATTTTTGACTCTCAAATTTGCCTCTGCTCCTGACCCTGCCACGTTCACCAAAGTTTGCTGAGTCGGGGTGCACGTTCGACTCCAGGTGAATGCAGTAAATGCAAATTGTGTTCTAAAAATGATTCCAGCTCGTCAACTTCCAGATCGATCTGATGGTCCACGAATGCAGCTCTTCCACGGCAAATTAATTTTGGGTTAAGAGTGAATTGGTTCCAGCTGGCTGCATGAGGAAATTATTGCACCACAATTTGGTTCCGCTAATGTCTTTGTTTTTTCCCTTATGCATAACAAAATGCCCAATTTGATCCTGTTAGAGTATTTCAGGTGTAATAATTGCATGCGAAGGTAGAATTAAAATGAGATGCTACAAACCGTTACAATGATCTTGGAAGGAGTGAATTGAATGAACTGCATAAAATAGGCCAGGGTATCCTGCCCCCAACCACCCTGCAAGTACATGATGCATTTTGAAATTGGGTGTTTGATTTGAATTATGAGAGTAGGTGATTAGTTTGATTAGAATTTCAGGAGCTAGAATGAAGCATAAGTGAATTGGGGTCCTGCATGTGCGGCCAGCTTTTGGCTGCAAACCACTGGTGAGAAGAGCTTGTGCAATGAATCATGATTTATGATCTCTTAGAAATTAGAGTAATCTTGTTCCCCGTTATGGGGATACAGATGGATTTCCTGGAACCCGACTCGCTGATAGCAGACATTATGTTATCCATCAATGTTCTCTGTGCATTG
Source organism: Narcine bancroftii (assembly GCF_036971445.1). NCBI lineage: Eukaryota > Metazoa > Chordata > Chondrichthyes > Torpediniformes > Narcinidae > Narcine > Narcine bancroftii. The sequence continues at coordinate 68,102,202 of NC_091480.1, read as the reverse complement.
AAACCCTTTGTGTCTTTATCCCTCCGTACTCAAATTTATTCAAAGTTGCTGGAACGGAACACTGTTGTGTTAGTTCTGAATATAGACACCACTTCTCTGGTAACTCGGACATTCAACCAAAATGTGCAGACAAGGGAAGGACTGGGCTTGAGTGAAGTGAAACACAAAAATCTGCAGACACTCTGATTGTAGTTTAAAAACACAAAAATACTGCAGGAACTCAGCTTCTCTCCTCCTCTCCCAGAGCCAAAAGCACCACCTCTCCCTAATCGATTTTCACTTTTCCTCTCTCCTGGCCCCTTATCGTTGGAGTACAGAAGAACGAGAGGGGATCTCAGAGAGACATTTGGAATGCTGAAAGGATTGGACAGAGTTGATGTGAATAGGATGTTTCCCTTGGGGGGGTGGGGTTTGAGTCCAGGACCAGAGGGCACAGTCTTCGAATTGGAGGGGAGCCATTTAAAACAGAGATGAGGAGAAATTTCTTTAGCTGGAAGGTCGGGGATTTGTGAAATTGGTTGCCACCTACAGCTGGGGGGGGGGGGGGGGGGGGTGGGTGGTTTAAGGGGGAGATTGATGGGTATCTCATTAGTCAGGATATCAAAGGATATGAGGAAAAGGCTGGAAATTGAAACTAGATGTGAGAGCAGTTAGCTCAGGGTGGAGTGGCGGAGCAGACACAACAGGCCGAATGGCCTACTTCTGTTCTTTTATCTTATGAACACCTTTTGTCTGTACTCCTCCCCCTCCCATTCTTCCCTTTTCCCAGCCTTTTAATACCTGCCCCTGCCTAAATTTTACTCATACCTCGAGGAAGGGCTCAGGCCCAAAAGGTCGGTAATCTTTCTTTACCTTCTACGGGCGCTGCATTACCCGTTGAATTCCTCCAGCAACTCGGCATTTTTAAAAAAAACCCACATTTAAATATCAGCCTTAATCCATTTTGTGAGAGTTGGTTGATTTCAGTCGGCCAGTGGGTTTTCAGTAGGTGCCATCACGTGGTGTGTGCCAAAAGCTTGCTCACCAATTACTTCTGTTGCATTCTGCCAAGAAACTTGACTCCTTAACATGAGTCACTTTCTGGGCCAAGGGCACAGGGACAGAAGAATTCGAGTGTCCCTGATGGCAAGGCATAATTTGGCAGTGAATTCATTGAGCCTCAGGGTAGTGTCCTGGGTCTTCAGCTTCTCTTTCCCACAAAGTCAGAGGTGAAAATATCCATTTATGCCCATGTTGAACAATTTGCAATCATTTAGATACTGAGGCAGCCTAAGGCTGTTTTCTGCTTTACATGGAAAAAATACCAACCTGAGCTGACAATTGGCATCAAGCATCACAAGTCCCAGCTAATGATGGTGTCAAAGAAGAAATCGACAGGGTGTAGTCTATGACTATTGCCATCACCAAAACCCCAACTGCCAGCGTGCAGGGCGTTCTTGATTCACGAGGAAATTAATTGGATCTGTGCCCCCTCCCCCACACTGGCTGTCAAGCAGGGTTAGAGCCCAGAGACCTACAGCAAGTAACTCATCAGTGAACTCCCCAAAGCTTTTCTACAAGACCTACATTGGGAGAAGTGGTGGGTTGACAGCAGCTTGCTTGAATGAGCTTGGCTCTGTGACCACTTGAACCTCTAAACCAGCCATTCTCAACAAACCACACCCCTAGCAGACCTTAGCATGTTTAAATGAAAGGCTTGTTTTCTTTTCACCTCGTGTAATATGAATTTTTTTAAAAATTGTAGTCAGTAAAAGGGAAGTACGGAAGAAATCAAAACTTGACTTGATAGGAAAGGGCCCCATAAACTTTGAGCAGATCCTGTCGGGGGGGTGGGGGGCACAACTGGGGAAAAAAAAAGTCAAGAATGGCTGGTCTGAACCATCCAGGACAAAGTTGTCTGTTGGATTGGTATCCCAACAATCACTTTGCACATTCACTCCCTCACCAGTGGGACTGCAGATTCCATGAATAGAATTTGGAGAATTTAGAACAGCAGCTCAAAATAGTAAAAGATTTGAAATATGATGTCTGCTCAGACTTGCTTCCAAGTCCACCATCCTGACCTAGAATTCTGCTGCCATTTTGATTTTCAATTTTGAGTCAAATTGAGGGCTGTTGGGGACAGCCAATAAATGCTGGCAGTTGTCGCCACAATCTCAGTTGAGTAAAAGGAATGGGTGCAAAATACTTTCAATTTTCCATATGACCGGATCTACTTGCGATGCTGCCTTGTATGGGTCAGAGGGGTTCCTGTCAGAAAAGATCATGGTCTTTGACAAGTAGATGATTTCTTCTATTTCAATATTTTTATTGATTTTTGTCAAGTAAATGTTACATGGGTACATGATAAAGTGTTAATAAATCACGTCTAATAATAAAAATGGTGATAAGACCTACGTTACATTGAAAAGAAAAGCGTGACACTAATTGTAAACCCCCTCCCTTCAGCGGCTATTGGCTAAATGTAAACCGTCCACTGCCTAATAAAAAAGGAAAGTAATCAATGGGGGTTCAAAAAAAAGCCGAAAGTAAACAAAACCTTAGTAATTTTGAAAATAATTAAGAAAAGAACTTCATAAGGAAACAAAGTTTAGATTCATTTCAGTCGTGGAACATCTAATTTTTTTTTCCTAAGTCAGACACACCATCATATCGGACGACTATTGAGGGGGAGGGACGGCATTGTTCCATCTCATCAAAATAGCCCTTCTAGCAATAAGGGAGGTGAGGGCAACAATGTGGGATTGGGAAGCAGGTCAATATCAGACTCATTGGCCCATTGATTCCAAAAAGACTTAGAAAGGGATTTGGAGTCAAAGTAATCTTAAGAATTAAAGACAAGGTATGAAATGCCCCTTCCCAAAAATTGGAACGAGAGGGGCATGACGAGATCATGTGATATGGTTTTTGTTCCAAATCCTTTTTTTTTGGTTCACTGGACTCTCTCATCTCTTTTATATGGAAAAATGAGCACCCCGATCTTTTTATAAAAAAAGGTCTTTCTTCTAAAATTAGGTAATTCCAAGCCCCCCCCCCCCCATTTTGAAATTTTGTTTTTTTTACTAGGAAAGCTCATATCATTTTTTGGATTCATCATCAGGAACATGTCGGTGCTTAAGGATGAATTACTTTAGAAATTAAATCTACTAAAAAGTATTCTCTTTCGATTCTTGGAGCACCGTCACGTTGTTCGGCTTCCAAATGAACTGATAATTTTGTTGTTAAATGTACACTGAGAATTTGGTTTCAATTCAGGGAACAGTTTGGGTATCATCAATTTTTATTAAATTGTCCTTCCTTCTTTTTACCTTCGGTTCAAGATACTGGTTCCCATCAAGGGTCAAATTTAGGTATCCAATTTCATTTAATACTTTATTTATAAATGTTTCACGATAGTTATATTCAATTCTAAATTATTCCAAAAGAAATTATCCATGTGGTATATATCCTCCACCCCTAAAGAGAACCAGAGAATGCAAAGTTCTGCGTGCCTAAATCTATGTCTGATGTCCATGATATTGCAATACATTTCCTAGCATCTGCTCAAACAATTAGCACCAACTCACTTTGATAAATATTTAAATTGAATTTTAGCCTTATAACCTTAATATTACTCAGTAAAAATAACATTGGATCTTATGGGAATTTGACCCTATAATTCATCCCAAAAAATTACCTACCTCCTAACCAAAACTAGCTCTCCAATCTTTTCTAGATTTTTTTTTTCTCGACCAAAATCTTGCTTCTTTTGAACAATGCTTCATCAAATTTGCAATACCTAACCATTACTTTTTTCGTTATTTACAGGTTAGGAGCTTCTTTAATTTTGAAACTCCCTCAAGATTTGGAACCTAATATGATAGGGAAGATTGATAATTTCAAATCTGATCACAAATGGTTGTTATCAGTCCTTTATGAACTACTTTTAAGATCTGATTCTGTTCTCTGTACAGAATTTAAAAAAATCGATGGGAACAAGATTTTGAACAGTTAATTTCTGAAATGACATGGGACTCCATTCTGAAACAAGTGCATTTATCCTCTCTTTGTGCTCGACACTCATTAATACAGTTTAAGGTCATACACTAGGCCCATTGTTTCAAAGTCCAATTGGCTAAATTCTATTCTAATCTCTCTTCTAAATGTGATAAATGTAAAGCAAGTCGATGATTTGGGAATTTTTAAAATTCAATCCTTCATTGATTTAGAAGTAAATTTTATCAATTCCAATACACATCTTCAATCCCTTCACAAAGAACTGTAATCTTGTATGCCTGTTTCCAGAATTAAAGAATGCACAGTTTAAATAAAATTGAATTTGGAGACATGGTACAGTGACGGACCCTTCTGGTCCACGAGCCTGTGCCAAATTGATACACCCCATGTGATCAATTAACCTACAAACCTGGTGGGAGGAAACCAGAACACCCGGAGGAAACCCACGCAGGACACGGGGAGAATGTGCCTTCGTTGACAGCTGTTGCTGAATTTTGTGGTGTTGATCATTTGGGGGCAATGGGATAGGACATCAGAACAGAGCATTTGGCCAGTCCATGTGCCTGTGAAATAAATGACTTAAGTTTTAGATTTTGCTTGCCCATTCTTCAATTTGTTGACACCATCTGAGGAACAAAGTAGTCCATTCTGACCTGAGGGATAGTTAGTTTCATACATCACCATCCTGTCTGAATAAATGTAGTCTTGTTTTCTCCTCCACAGATACACATTTACCGGCATTTATACCTTTGAATCTCTTGTAAAAATGATTGCAAGGGGTTTCTGCATAGATAGCTTTACGTTTCTACGAGATCCATGGAATTGGCTGGATTTCAGTGTCATAATGATGGCGTAAGTAATTTAAAATTTATCGGTTATTAGTGATTTAGGAAATATCGAACTTTAGTGGCTCAAATGTGTAACTGATTTGATTTGCATGGAACTTCCATTTTAAGTAGTCATCTACTATTTTAACACTTCCATTTGATTTTTAATCACTACAAAACCATGTCCTTCATTTACAATGTACATTTCCTACACTTCAAAGTTGAAAGCCTGCTGATAATGATATTCCCCACATAATGTTTGGGGAGAAAGCAGTTCTGGCTCACGAAGATTTCAAAGCAGGCGAATACCAGTATTGACGCTAGTTCTGTTACTTGGATCTAATTTTGCCCGACAGGAATTCTGTTGAAGTAAACTGGACTTGGAAGCCCAGAGGTGGTCATGAAGATGTAAAGGTTATAATATTTAATGCCAATAATGAAAGGTGTTCAGCAATCTGACCCATCCACACACTGCACAGATGGGCCGATATCGAGGCTCATCACAGTATGACATTATTGCAGATTTTGTACATAGTTCATTGCTGACAGATGACAAAACAGCATTTATTTCTCAAACTGTATCTATTGATAATTCTGTTCCTTTTTGAATACAGCTGACATGATGTATTCCCAATAATTCAAATTGCTAAACACCTTGGAAACAGAAATGAACTGTTATTCAAATGTCTGATTTTGATGGAGCAGTGTTTTTAGCAAAAGGAATGAACACAATTGTTAACCCTTTGAGTGCTGAACTGAAAATATTGCACCATGCATGATTTTAACATGCTCTTTGTCCACAAGAATGATTCTCATGATTCTCTGCTTTGCAAATCAAAATTAAAATAAATTGTGAAAATGACGCTAGTGGAATTGGTACCTTGTGCGTGGGTAACAGCGCCCATTTCACGCCAGTTAAAAGTTGCAGCATCAAACTTGTTCTGGTTAGATGTCTTTGGATTGGACCAGGTGATAGCCAGTGATTGATCCTTGACTTGTCTGTCACCCTCTTGAAAGATGGTAGGTTTCTTCCCCTCCATTTATTTCCATTTCATTGCTGCGTGCTGACTTCAGCAAACGAACTTAAAAGTAGTGCAGGCGGTCACTAACAGACTTGCAGAGGTGCAAGCAAGGTGGATGAAAATGACCTTGAACACAGAAATCGGGTTGAGCTAAAGTTGAACGAAGATTAGAGACTGAGCTTTGACAGACTTTAGTAGTGCCAAGTGGAATGTAAACTCAAGTGGTATTTATTGTCAACAATTTAAGGTCTGTTTTTGACACTTCCTATTGGAAAAGAAAGTTATGTAGACAATACATAACAAAATATTTCTCTCTACCAAACCAATAAAAATAATTTTTTTTAAAAGAAAAAATACTGCATTCATCCTCGACTTTGGACTTGTCTTTTTTTGCTGCCATATTACAACTCTTTTTCCAATATTACTGAACTACATATTAGTCACAGATGCAGTATTTTGACATCACAAATTGCCTGAGTCGTGCTCTGGGACTGCAGACAAGAAGTTAATGAGGCAGTGGCTGAATGGGAAAATGGATCAGCTCAGGATTGAATGGCAGGGCAGACTCAATTGGCTGAATGGCCTATTTCTGAATTATGATGTAATTTCCCCAATGGAGAACAAACTTGACAATGCAGCCCTGATTTTTAAACTCTTGCGCCTGGTTAGACTGAGAGAACCATGAGGAGTGGTTCAGGAATTTGAGTTGCAGGAAAAACACAAGCTATCGCTGAGATCTCCAATTGTTTGGTTGGGAGAGGTGGGACTGGGAAGTGTAGCAGGTGAAAGCAAGAATGGAATGAGAGGAAGTGAGGTTTCCTTGTAGAGCTTGGGTGCTACTGCTCCACACAGCTCATAAGGAAAGCAAATCACAAAATAAAATCTGATTACTATAAGGCAGGAGCAGAAATAGGCCATTCAGCCCATCACATCCCCCCTGCCATTTAATTATGAGCTGATCCATTTCCCCACTGCCCGGCCTTCTCTCCATAACCTTTGATGTCCTGGCTAATCAAGAGCCTGTCAATCTCTACCTTAAATACACCCAATGACCAGGCCTCCACAACCGCCTCTGGCAACAAATTCCACAGATTCACCACCCTCTGGCTGAAGAAATTCCTCCGCATCTCTGTTCTAAGCAGACGTCCTTCAATCCTGAAGTTATGCCCTCTTGTCCTAGACTCTCCCACTGTGGGGAAACAACCTTTCGACATCAACTCTGCCCATGCCTTTCAATGTTTGACATGTTTCAATGAATCCCCCCTCATTCTCCTAAATTCCAACAAGTACAGGCCAAGAGCCGTCAAACACTCATGTTTCATTCCTGGAATCATCCTTGTGAACCTCCTCTGAACTTTCTCCAACGTCAGCATATCCATTCTTAAATGAGGAGCCCAAAACTATTCCCAATGCTCCCAAGTGAGGTCTCATCAGGACCTTATAAAGCCTCAGCATCACATCTCTGCTCCTGTATTCGATTCCTCTTGAAACAAATGCCAGCATCGCATTTGCCTTCTTCACCACCGACTCAACCTGCAAGTTTACCTTCAACCTCCTGCACGAAGTCTTCCGGTCCTTTAGCATCTTGGAATTTTTAATTTTCTCCCCATTTAGAAAATAATCTGCCTGTTTATTTTTCTTCTATCAAAGTGTGTGATCGTACACATTCTAACATTGTATTTCATTTGCCAGTTGCCTGTCCATTCTCCTTCTGTCCAGTCCTTCTGCAGGCTCTGTATTTCCTTTACACTACCTGCCCCTCCACCTACCTTCGTATTATCTGCACATGATTTCTTGTCTGCCATTGGGGGCCCCAACATTGTGAGAGTAATTGGTTAAAATGGCAACTTGTCTGTGATGTTTGCATTGCCTTTGTCCAACGACAAATAGAACATTACAGCACAGTACAGGCCTTTCACCCCACAGTGTTGTGCTGACTTATTTATACCATTTAAAAAAAACACATTCTAACATCATAACTCTACTTTTTTTCATCCATGTGCCTGCCTGCAAGTTTCTTAAATACCCCTAATGTTCCCGCCTCCACCACCACCACTGGCAACTAATTCCAGCCACCTATAACTCTTAGTGTAAAAAAAAAAATCTTGACCCTGACGTCTTGCCTAAACTTCCCTCTCTTAACTTTGTACAGATGTTCTCTGGTGTTTGCTGATCCTGCCCTGGGAAACAGGTGCTGTCTGTCTACCCTATCTATGCCTCTCAGAATCTTGTAGACCTCTATCAAGTCTCCTCTCATCCTTTCTGTGCTCTGAAGAGAAAAGTCCCAGCTCTGCTCACCTTGCCTCATAAGACTTGTTTTCTAAACTAGGAAAACATCCTGGTGAATCTCCTCTGCACCCTCTCCATAGCTTCCACATCCTTCCTATAATGAGGTGATTAGAAGTGACTACAATATTTCTAAGTGTGGTCTCGCCAGAGATTTGTTGAGCTTTATTTGTTATAAATTTATAACAAATGATTATTTAGCATGATGTATTACTGTTGAAATTCTGTGATTATAACATCTGGAATATAACAGACAATTTACTAACTTGCACTGTCTTTACAAAGATGTGTTACAGCAGTTGGTCACCTCTGTCAGAATGAAAACGGAAGAAGAGCGTTCCTCTAAATGCTATTTCTTGTAAGAATATGATTTTGTGTCTGTTTTTTTGTTGTTGTATTTAACCAGGGAATCTTACCCAAATTTACATTTGATTATTTAATGAATTATGCAGAATAAATTGTTGGTGACAGTAAATGTAGAATTTCTAAATGTCTTTACAAGTGGACTAATACAGCATTGAGGGAATGGTTGGACCTGGATGAGTGTGGGGGGAAAATTAACAGGATCATAACAGCAGTCTTGAAAGAAGTTTCTGATGTGTGGGGGCACTATAACAACAAACACAGCTTATTTGGGAGGACTTTTCATTCTCGCACGTTTTCTCAGGTAAAAATCCTCCAAAAGATGGTCCATTAGAGTAATTCAGCCTTGCTGGTTTGAGAAAACAAGCCACTTGGTAATGCTCAAACTGCATTCTTTGTCCTTGTTCAAGTTTATTATCATCTGACTGTACATATATAATCAATATTCAGAAGAAACTGTGTTTCTTTGGACCACTGTGCATATGCACACAACACAATCACATATATACATAAAGATACAATTTTAAATAAATATATATAAATATTTTGGGATGATACTTGGTAATAGAACACTTCTTCAACCTCACAGCCTGAGGGAAGAAACAATTTGCCCAGCCTAGCAGCCCTGATCTTGATGCTCCTGTACCTCCGACTTGATGGTAGTGGGTCAAAGATACTGTGCAATGGATGGAAAGGGTCCTCAATAATTCTTTGAGTCCCATTTAGACAACACTCCCAGTAAATGTTGTCTACAGAGGAAAGGGAGGCCTCAGTGATCTTGGCTGCTTTGATGATCCTCTGTATTGACTTCAAGTCTGATGCTTTGCAGCTACTGTCCCACACACTGATGCAGCCAGACAGGATGCTCTCAATTGTGTTCCTATAAAAGGTTGTCAAGATGGGGGCTGGTAAACCTTGCCCTCCTTAGGAAGTGTAGATGGTGAGAGGAGGTGTTGTGGGTCTAGGATTGGTCGTCCAACGAACACCAACGAACTATGTGCTCTTCTCTCTTTCTCTTCATCTTCCTGAAGCTCTATGATCTTTGCCCATGGAGGCCAGGGTTGTGCTTACACTTGGCTTCTGAGCCTGTGGACCATTTCAGACTGCTGGAGTTTCTCTTTGCTGCATCTCGGAGTTTGCTGCTCATTGCTCCATTCGGGAGGTCACCCAAATCAAGGGCATTGAGATACCATCCACTTTTCCTTCAACCCACAGGTGCAGGCAGTGTAGTGGAGGGAGGTCCAAAAATGGAAATGCTCAGAGAAGACTCCCACCTCCTTGTAGAGACCTGCCTGACCAAGCTCCACAGGTGTGCTTGTCTGTGGTCCTGCAGAGTTTCCAAGGCCTCATTCACAAATAATGTGCTTCCTCTGGGCATTGTTGTTGTCAGCCTGTCCCTCTGGACTCCTTTTCTACTAATTCTTCCCCCCCCCCACCTGCCCCCCACCAAAAATAAAACTCTGATGTGTGCATTCTGCCCCTCACCTCTGATACTCAGTCATAATAACATCCATCTGGACTGAACAGCGAGTCGCTTTTTTAAAATTTAGACATACAGCATGGTAACAGGCCCTTCCGGCCCATGCCACCCAACACACCAATTAACCTACAAACTCCAGTATTTTTTGGAGGGTGAGCGGAAGCCAGAGTCCCCGGGGAACACCAATGCAGACATAGAGAACGTACAGACTTCTTACAAACAGCGGCGGATTAGAACCTGAGTCGCTGGCACTGAAATCACATTGCACTAACTGCTGTGCTAATTGCGAGCTTCAGTGGGCTGTGCCCACTACCTTTTGCAGGTTTTTACACTCAGAGATATTGGTATCCCCATACCAGAGCGTGACACAATGTAGCACACTGTGAACTACAAGGACGTGTATTGCAATGGGGAAAGCGTGTAGCACAGATCTGTTTGATTGTGGAGCAATATCTGGGCCCAATAAGACCCAAAAAATTTATGCATCCCATTTACACCTCAGCATTTTTTAAAGTTCAGATGATGAACTTTGCCAAATGACTTTTTGTGAATAATTACCTTCACTGAACTTGCTTTTGTTTGACTTTATGTCTCCGTCTACTTTCATGTCAGAGGACATACATGACATCACATACAACCCTGAGATTCTTTTTCCTGCCGGCATGGCAGAAGTACCACTAATTGGTAGTGAAAAAAGAAACTGTACTCAATGTACACATGTAAACAAATAAAGAAATGTAAACAAACTGCAATTCAGAGAGGGAAAAGTCCATAAAGTGCACAAGCAAGAGTCCTGAAATGAGTCCCTGATGGAGTTTGTCATTAAGGAGTCTGATGGTGGAGGAGGAGCAGCTGTTCCTGAATCTGATGGTGTGTAGCTTGTGGCCCCTAGACCTCTTTCCTGATGGCAGCGGCGAGAACAGACTATGTACTGGGCAGTGTGGGTCCTTGATGATTGCTGCTGCTCTCCGACGGCAGCGTTCCCCGTAGATGTTCTCAATGGTGGGGAGGATTTTGCCTGTGATGTCTCGATTAGTGGTTACAGAGTCAAAGGTGATGACAAGATCACATGGGTGAAACTTTAAATACAGCCCAATTGACTCCAGTTTCTATTATCTACAACAATGTTTTGGTTATTGTTATATAATGTTAATCAACCAAGTCTGAGCTTAGAGAATTTAAGAATAACAGATTCCCCTTTGAATGATTCTTGAATATTTCCAGGTCAATTACCAAGCCCTGTGAACAAAAATTTATTTTGGGTAAGAGAATAGCAATATGGACATTTTTACCTTTTTATGGTTGTTTAATTCTTTAGTTTTGGACACTATTGGACAGAGGTTCAAGATACCAATGAAAATGTAATATGGTTAAAATGTATTCAAATGAAAATATTCAAGAATCCTCAAACACGTTGAATGTTTCAAACAGCGTTTAATTTCACCATTTTGGTTTCGGACCTTGGTAACTCTAAACTCCATTCAAAGGGGTATCTAAGATTGGTGAAAGACATCGTCTAAACTGCAGCTGGTGGTTTCATGCAGAAGATATACATGCAGAAAGGTGAAATTGTCAAAGAAAGCATGAGAGTGGAATTCTTCCCAAGTCAAAGTTATTTTTTTTCTCTCTTGATATGGAAAGATCAGTGTGAACGATTTGATTGATGGGCGTGAATGGTGTTGGCTGGACCCAGCTTGAGTTTAGAGTTACGGCTGTAAGAGCTTGATGCTGCGACCGTTACTGGATCTATCTGGCTCTACACCACTCGTTGAATGACACATTGCAACGAGGATGCCCAAGATGGAAATGGGTTGCTTTAAACTGGGATGTGAGGGCAAATCTTTCAAGGTACCAATGTGGTGAAACCAAGGGTTCAAAATCTTGGCAAGCTGCTTCCTTGTGGAAAAAGAATTGATGACCTATTTTAACAATCCATTGAAGATGAACAATGCTTTAAATATTGGAAGGGTCAGTGATTTATTATTGGCCAGAAGATGAAAGATAATTTTTAATTTGTTTAGGTATTTATTAAATATTCCTCTGATTGGTGCGACATGCTGCCAACGTACTCAAAGGGTTAAAATATAACCACAAATAACTGTGATTTAATTCTGCAGGTATGTAACAGAATTTGTAAACCTAGGCAATGTTTCAGCTCTTCGCACTTTCAGAGTATTGAGAGCTTTGAAAACTATTTCTGTAATTCCAGGTAAGATGTCCATGATTGGTGTTAGGTGTTAAGTAGGCCCCGTGTACCTCTAGTTGTTTTGTGTCTTGTCATTGTGTTTGTGTGTGACCTCCCTTATTGCAGATATGTGACAGAGTTTGTGGACCTTGGCAATGTCTCAGCGTTGAGAACATTCAGAGTTCTCCGAGCTTTGAAAACTATCTCAGTCATTCCAGGTGAGAGCCAATTTAAACACGAAGGCTGACGTTTCCCTTTACGGGACAAATATCTTTCAGCATACTTGTTGCATGATAAACTCATCAGCTCACCAGCTTTATGGCATATTGAGAACATTATAATTTTGGCAGTTGCTGTCTTAAATTAAGTCTCTCGCTGCTTGATTTCACAGAAGATGCACGTGACTGTTCTATTAGGAAGAATCAAAGATTTTAACCTTCATCCAAAAATGTGGCTCTGGGACTATATTTTGTTTCAGCACCTTGACCCAAGTCTGGCAAAATTCAGAGGGTACACTGCCCTGACCTCCCAAGCTTTCCAGATAGCTGGTGATGGAATTTGTTTTCAGTACAGCCTCTCTGCTGCATAACATCTTAAATCTTACAAATCCGCGTTTGTTCTGTAAAAGAAAATGGACCATTGCGGATAGCATCAGAGGCTTTGTTCCTCTCTGAATTGCACCTTAGATTGGAAAGGAGGGAGAACATTGGGGGTAAATGCAACTTGTTTGAATCGCTCATTAATTTTTTAAAAAGAAAAAATTCTGATATTCAAATACAAGCACAGTTTAAAAAAAAACCCCGGTATCCGGCAGCTATGGAGATCGGTAGATGGTGGTTAAGAGAATTTTCCGGTTGCTTGAGATTGCGAGTTGTGTGGATTAGCAAACTGACCGCTGGCAGGGTGGGGCGGGGGGGTGGAATTTAAACTTCTGAGGTTTTATTTTTACCTATTTTCTGCATTTTATTTGTCGGTTGCTTGAATTCCGGCTAACGGGGTCTTTACTGTATCTTCAATTTCCTTCCTCGGATTGTTGTTTTCTTCCTTGGGGAGCGATTCAGCATCTAGCAGAGAGAGAGAGGTTCCTGAGTAACTGGAAACATCAGTTGAACATGGGGTTTAAGGATGTCCTGATTTCCCTGCTGCCTATACTATAGAACCAAGTCCTATAATTACCATAACATTGTGATTGTTTTCACATCCCATGTGGGAAAAATTTAAAATGTAAGGCAGAGTCAGAATTAGAATTTCAATGGAATTTGCAATGGGTCTGGAAAAAAAAGATCTCTCATGATCTTTGCCCACTTCCCTTGTAAAATTACATTCACCTACATGGCGGTGATATCAAAGTTTTTTAAAGCTTCCACGCACATGATAAATGTGGTAAGATGGCTTGAAATTGTTTTGGCTGTCAGTTTTGAACAATATTGACAAAACTCTTCCAGGACCGTTGATATTTGCTAAAATACTTGATTCAGCCTTGGCGTTTAAGCGATGCATGAACTGTGAATGTACCTTGCCTGTGTTCTCTATGAAGCTTTTCATTTGCTTCTGAATGTGGTATTTCAAGAGTTGCTTTCACTTTGAACTATTCTATTTTATGTCTGCCACACTTTCTGAAGAAAGTAAATCGATCAATATATTTTGTGTATTATTTTAAACCTCCACTGAATGAAATGCTGTTAAAATATTTATTTGAAATTTTTGACAATTGAACCAGCAAAGTGCTATATTCTTCTTCCAAATATGATATTATCTTAACCTCTGGAGATACCACTATCTATTTAAATTAATTTTGTCTTGTAATGGGACAGTGGGTGAATTACGGATGCATTTTTCAATACAAGACTTGGAATGTTAACAAGAGTCTAAGCATTCCTGCCACTATTGTTTATTTTTTTGATAGGGCACCTATTCGTGTCCTTATTAAAAGTAAATCCTTGTGTTTTCATCTTTTCAACTGAATAAAGCACAAAAGTCTGCAGATGCTGCAAATGTTGAAAAAACACTGCTGAGTTCCTTTAGCATTTCTGTGCGTTTTAAAAGGTGATCATTGGATTTGGAGTTGAGGCCAGAGAAATTGATGGGGTTGGGGTGGGGGTTGGCTCTGTGAATGCAGAGCTGGGGTGAAGGAGACAGGAGGGAAGAGGAGGAACAGAAACCTTGGAGGGGGTGGGGGGGGGGTGTTTAATGGAAACTGGAGAAGTCGATGTTACTGCCATCCAGTTGGAGGGTGCCCAGTGGGAAGGTGAGGTGTTGTTCCTCCAGTTTGCAGCTGGTCTCGGTCTGGCAGTTCACAAGACCATGGACAGACAAGTTGGCAGGGAATTGAAATGGGTGGCCACTGGGAGAGCTATGCTATTGCGGTGGACTCTTCAATTATCTGCTGCCTGTGAGCTCCAAAAGAAATAGACCATTCAGCTCAAAGTCTGCCTGGCAATTCAGCCATGGTTGATGTTTCTACCTCAAGATCTTCTTCCTACATTTTCCGCTTCTGACTTCCCTTGACGTTTTGAACAAACCCAATGGCTGAGTTCCCCAACAATGCTTCAGGATGATGTATTTTAGACTTGCCATCCTTTTGAGTGAAGTTTCTCTGAATTCTGGTCTGAAATGACCTATCCCCTCTGTTTAAGACCCCTGGCAATGCAGGACAGCACAGGAACAGGTCCTTGAACCCACGCTGAATACAATGCCCAAATTAAAATAAAACAGTTGAGCTGCACAAAGAACGATGCAAACAAACTTGGGTGGCACAGTTTGGCAATGCTATTACAGCTCCAGTGACTCGAGTTTGATTCCTGCAAGGAGTTTGTACTTTCTCTCCATGTCTGCATGGGCTTCCTCCGGTTTTCTCCCACCGTTCGAATGGTCCGGGGTTGTAGGTCAATTGGGTGTAATTGGGCGGCACAGGCTTGTGGGCCGAAAGGGCCTGTTACCCTGCTGTATGTCTGCATGTTTTTAAAAAAAAAACTGGGTGTGAGGGGTATCAGCATTTTGTTTTCAGGCTTAGTGACTGAAATTTCGTATCTTATTCTCACATCTGGACAGGTGGGATATTTCAAGGAGGAGATGCACAAGAGTCCAGATACAAGGGTGGGCAACATTTTAATTTAAACATACAGCACGGTAACAGGCCATTTCGGTTCACGAGTCCGTACTGGGGGTATATGTTAATTGGGCAGCATGGGCTTGTGGGCTGAAATGACCTGTTGCCAAGCTGTATGTCAGGATGAAATTAAAAGGAAATTAGGAAGACTAGGTGGACAATAGATATTGGTATGTCAAGTTAAGGAAGTCCTTAAGATATTCCTTAAGTACATGAAAAAAAAGAGGATTGGGAAAGAAAATGTGGAGATCCAAACACAAGACGGAATGCAGAGATGGGCAATGTTCAAATAGAATCTTTACAGTCGTCTTCACAGAAGAAGGATGTGATCATAGAAGTTGATGAAGAGTGTGAAGTATTAGAAATAATAAATAGAAAGTGAAGACCTATTAAGAGATCTGACATCTTCAGAAGTGGATAAATTGGCAGGCCCAGAAAAAAAATGATTCTAGGTGTCACAGGTGGACGGGGTTGTAAAGAGAGCTTTTGGCATCTTGGCCTTCATAAATCAAAGTATTGAGTACAGGAGATGGGATGTTATGGTAATGTTGTATAAGACATTGGTGAGGCCAAATTTGAAGTATCATATACAGTTTTGGTCCAGGAAAGATATCAATAAGATAGAAAGAGTGCAGAGAAGATTTACTAGGATGTTGCCTGGTCTTCAGGAACTGAGTTACAGGGAAAAGTAAAACATGTTAGGACTTTATTCCCTGGAGTGTAGAAGAATGAGGGGAGATTTGATTGAGGTATTCAAAATTATGATGGGGATGGACAGAGTAAATGTGGTTCCACTGTTTAAGAAAGGTGGGAGACAGAAAAGAGGAAACTATAGGCCGATTAGTCTGATGTTGGTGGTTGGGAAGATATTAGAGTCGATCCTCAAGGATGAAGTGATGAAGTACCTAGAGATCCATGACAGGATAGGTCCAAGTCAGCATGGGTTTTTAAAGGGTAGATCCTGCCTGACCAATTTATTAGAGTTTTTATGAAGAAATCTCAAGTAGGATAGACAAAGGAGAGGCTGTGGATGTTATCTATTTAGATATTCAAAAGGCTTTCGATAAGGTGCCGCATATTAGGCTGCTAAACAAGATGAGGGCCCATGGAATTACAGGGAAGTTATTAAACTGGATAGAAAAGTGGCTGATAGGCAGGAAGCAAAGGGTTGAAATTAAGAGTTCCTCTTCTGGATGGTTGCCTGTAACTAGTGGTGTTCTGCAGGGGTCGGTATTGGGGCCACTGCTGTTTACAAATAATATATTAATGATTTATATTAATGATTTGGATTGTGGTATGAATGGTTTTGTGGATAAATTTGTGGATGACATCAAGATAGGTGGCGGAGTAGGAAGTGTAGTAGAAACCGTAAAGTTGCAGAAGGATGTAGACAGATTAGGAGACCTGGCAAAATTAGGGCAGATGAGATTTAACACAGAGAAATGTACAGTTGTACATTTTGGCAGTGGAAATAAACAGGCAGAATACTATTTGGATGGGGTGAAAATTCAGACCTCGGATGTGCAAAGGGATCTGGGTGCCTTCGTGCAAGGAAACCTAGAAGTTAATGACCAGGTGGGATTGGTAGTGAAGAAAGCGAATGCTATATTGGCATTCATTTCAGGAGGAATAGTGTACAAAAGTAAAGAGGTGTTGATGAGGCTCTATGGGGCACTGGTGAGGCCTCATTTGGAGAACTGTGTGCAGTTTTGGGCCCCCTATCAAAGAAAGGATGAGATGTTGTTGGAGAGGGTGCAGTGGAGATTTACTGGGATGATTCTCAGAATGCAAGAGCTGATGTTTGGCAGGTCTTGTGTTGTATTCATTGGAGTATAGGAGAATGAGAGGAGATCTCCTAGATGCATTTCTTATTTTGAATGTTTAGATAGGGTGGATGCGAGTAAGATGTTTCCCTTGGTGGGTGAATCGAGGACAAGGGGTCATAGTCTGAAAATTAGAGGTTATCCATATAAAACAGAGATTAGAAAGAACTTCTTTTGCCAGAGGGTCGTGGATCTGTGGAACTCACTGCTGCATGCAGCAGTGGAGGCCAGATCACTGGGAGTATTTAAACATGAAATAGACAAGTATCTCATTAGTGAGGACATCAAGGGATATGGGGAAAAGGCTGGAAATTGGAACTAGTGTAGAGTAGCTTAGTGTAGATTTATGGAACAGACTCGATGGGCCTAGTGGCCTGGTTCTGTTCCTTTGCCTTGTGATCTTGTAAAATGTAGGTCGGCCTTTTCCACTGAGGGGAGGTGAGATATAAACCAGAGGACATGGATTAAGAGGGAAAGGGGAAATGTTTAGTGGGAACTTCTTCACACAGAGAGAGGTGGGGGTGTAGAATGAGCTGCCAGCTGAAATGGTGAATGCGGGCTCAATTTTAATATTTAAGCAGATTTTGGACAGGTACGTGGATGGGAGGGGGATGGAGGGCTATGGACTGGGGGAAGGTCAGTGGGACTAGGCCAAAAAAAAGGTTCAGCACAGACTAGAAGGGTGGAGGTGGCCTGTTTCTGTGCTGTAATTGTTCTATGGTTCTCTGGTTCTTAAAACAAGCAGAGAAGGAAATGGAGTATCAATTTCCAATGGTAATGGATATAGTCTGGGAATCCTGCTTTTGAGTGCAGAACTGCCTTTTGAAAAAGGAGAAAGAAATAGATGGAGTACCTCAACACAACACGGTCTGATGTTGGTTTTGGGATGACTTGGATGGGTGTGGGAGTTGGAGGCAGAGGTAATGGATGGATGGCATGATTCAGATTAATCAACGATAGTTGATGTGGTTTCCTTAACAGAATGTTCTACCTGACTCGATTGATTTTTATTCTGGGACAGTAACAGTGTTGATGAGGATAAGGCATTTGTTGTAGTTTGCATTTGTGAAAGCCCATGGAACCAAAAGGAAGTGGCAAGTTTAAAAACTCTCACTAAGTGACAGAAAGCAAGTCGCAATTTTAGTGGCTGGGGGGTTTCGATGGTTCTAAGCCCTTTTGGTTTATGGTTTATCCATAAACAATCTGAGCTAAACCTGCATTCACCGCTGTTCAGAGCTTGCAGACAATGTCAAGAATGGCAGTGTGGCTGATAAGAAATAAAATTCTCGGCAAAAAAATGGATTGGTTTGATGGACACAAAACTGGCAACGGGAATTCAATTTGAGCAAGTGTGAGGTGATGCATCAGGGAAGAGCAAACACGACATGGTTGGCATAGCGGTTAGCACAATGCCATTACAGCGCCAGCGATCTGGACTGGGGTTCAAATCCCATGCTGTCTGTAAGGAGTTTGCACGTTCTCCCTGTCTCTGTGTGGGTTTTCCCCGGAAACTCCAGTTTCCTCCCACCATTCAAAATGTACTGGGGGTTTGCAGGTGTAATTGGGCAGCAAGGCCTCGTGGGCCGAAAGGGCCTGTTACCGTGTTGTATGCTTTAACTTAAATGAAAATGTAAATTTAAAAAAATAAATTAAATGTAAAAATATGGTTGGAGGAGTAGAAGGATCTTTTAAATGCAAGCCCACAAACACCTGAGGGAGGTGGTTATGAAGACTTGTGGCATATTTACCTGTGTGTAATTCCAGTTCAAGTTTTAATACCACAGGAAGGATGTAATAACATGAGAGAGATTTATGAGAATGTCAAGATTCCAGCATCTGCAATCTCTTGTGTGTCTCCAGTTTACAAAGATGTTATTGGGTCCTAAAATTGATTGCCTTGAGGAGCAATAGTCTGGACTGGGATTGTTCGCTTTGTCCAAAGGAGACTGCAGACCGATTTAATTCAGGTGGCTGGAAAGGGGAACAAAGATCTTGCTTTGGGGAGTGGAGAAGTTAGTAACTTGTTTAAGTCGACAGGTGGAAGTAATTTGAAGCGAGCTGAGGAAAAAGTAATTTTACTCCATGTTGCTGCCTTAAAGGATGGTGAAGGGAAAAACTCTTCCCTGGGTGAACACTAGTTGAGCCAAAGCTTGTTCTGGAAGCTGGGAAGTGGAATTAATCGGTTTCATTTTGCTTGGGTGTCACGGCAGGATGGATTAAATCACCACCCACTGTGCCATAAATTTCTCATTGTATAAATCACTTGAAGTTTTGCTGCCGTCATTATATGGGTAAACAGTACAGATAGAAAGGTGAACACACAAACACTTGCAGACGCTGTAATTGCAGTAAGAACTGAAATGCTGGAGAAACTCAGCCGGTCTCGCAGCGTCCACAGGAGGCAAAGATGTCTAACCAATATTTTAGGCCTGGACCCTTCATCAAGGTATGAGCAAAAACCTGGCAGGCATCTGAATAAAAATGCGGGGAGGGGCGCACGCCAGTGGGCAATAGGTCATTGGTGGACGTGGATGGGAGAGCAGGAGAAGAAAGGTGAGAATTGATTGGATGAGGGGGTTGGCTCTGTGAATGCAGAACTGGCAGAAAGGAGACAGAGGGGTAGGGAAAGCCAGAGAGACAGAACTGAAGGAAAAGAGAAATTGGCATAGAAGGAGGAGGGAGACGGGGGTGTGGTGGGGGAGGGGCTAACAGAAACCAGAGAAGTCGATGTTAATGCCATCTGGTTGGAGAGGGCCCAGACTGTAAATCAAGTGATGCTCCTCCAATTTACGGGTGGTTTTGGTTTAAAAGTGCATGAGGCCATGGACAGACATGTAACTGCGGGAGTTGGGGTGCAGAATTGGAGTGGTTGGCACCGGGAGATCCCTGTCACTGATGCAGACAGAGCAAAGGTGCTCAGCGAAGTGATCTCCCAGTCTGCGCTCAGTCTCTCCGATGGGTATCATCTTTTGCCCGTGAGTGGTCCATTCAAGAGTCTGATGACAGCAGGAAAGAAAAGGTCCTCTTATCTGGAGCTTTGTGTTTTCATGCACATGGATCTTCTACCTGATAGAAAAGGGAAGAGAGTGACCAGGTTGGGAGGGGTCCTTTTGTCGCTTTTCCAAAACAACGGGAGGTATCGCTGGAAGGGAGGCCAGTTGCACGATGGCTTAAACAGTGTTCACAACTCTTTCAGAGCAGTCCCCATTCCACACATTAATGTATTTATACCTTGGGGACTTGATGAATTTACTCTGGCTTCAAAGAAAGTAGATTTATAAATTATTAAAAGTTGAATTAAAATTTTTTAAATGTAAATTTAGGCATATAGCATAGTAGCAGGCCCTTCCAGCCCACAAGCCCGTGCCACCACCCAATTGACCGACAACCCACCCACCCCATGTTTTGAAGGGTTGGAGGAAACCAGAGCACTCAGCGGAAACCACAGGAGAACGTACCAACTCCCTTACAGTGCCGGATTCAACCCACATTGCTGGCGCTGTAACAGCGTTGAGCTAACGGCTACCTTAACTGTGCCATCCTGAGTTTGGACTTTGTCAAGAAACATTGCCCAGAGGCCCAGGAAAATTATTTGCCTGTCAATTAGTGCTGCAAGAAAAGTGATGAGACTTTGATTTAACATTTTATCCGTTGATACCTTTGACAATGCAGAATTTCTTCTGTGAAGATTCACTGCACATTATGCTAGCTTCCCTAGATTGGCCGCCCAATCTGTGTCCTTCTGACATGAAGGTGAGAAAGCTCCCAGTTGAACCAAACCTGGGTCTAAATGTGATATTCTCCAAGTATTTTGGTTTATGGGGTCTACTGTTGTGAAGCTTGAGTTCTGGTTGTGCAAAGGCTTGCTGCTTGTAATAATACTGAAGAAAAACAGATTATGTTGAGATCAGTGTTAATTTTAAAATGGAGGAAAGAAGTACAAGGGTTGATGAGATAAAGTTCCAGTTAGGCAATGGAATCGAGCTGGTTAGATTTGGGAGAAGACAACTAATGGACTGAAAGCATTCAAGAACTTCTGCGTATGTGAACCCCACAGCTAAAACGTTTGTGGAAGAGCAGGGGCAGAACACAAAGCACAAATTAAACCATTTGAGCTTGAAATGCGGTAAAACCCCTGGTATCCGGCACCTGTGTGAATTGGTAGATGCCGGGGAAGTAAATTTGCCGGTTGCTTGAGATTTTGCGTGGATTGGCAAACTGACTGCTAGGGGGTGCCAATTTTAAACTTCTGTGTTTTTTTTACAAATTTCTGCAATTTATTTTTGCCGGTTGCTTGAATTCTGGATAACTGGGATTTTACTGCAGTGAATAAAATATAATGGGAGTTTGGTAAGGTCCTGACAGCAGGTATAATAGAAGAAATTATGTTATTGTTGTGTTTTACCATCAGACATTGGGTAACTTCACAATCAGTCCCAGCAACTTTATTGCAAAAGGCACTGCTGAGCGGAACTAACCAAGTATTGGACAAGAGGATGTAGTAGAAACAGAATGCTGGAGAAACTCAGCAGGTCAAACAGTATACCTTGTATAGACTTACGACCATCCACACATACAACCGCAAAAAAAAAAACTGGATAAATTAACATCATAAATTAGCATCACCGCCATTATCGTTGGGGGCTGATGACGGTCTGTGGGGAGGGAGCAGAGCAGTGGAATCAGCATGGAGGCTGATGGCAGGCTGTCGGGAGACTTTCTCAGACTTTCTCTACCACCCCCTCCCTCCCGACAGCCTGTCACCATCCCGCTCCCAGTGGATGAACGATAAAACAGAGACAGTGAATTTCTGACTTAAGTCCATTTGGGGATATGACTCAAGTCCATTTTGGTCAGAACAGAATTCGGATGTTGTCGGGGAGTATCTGTACATAACCAACATATAATGACAAAATGTAGGAAGGCACCCAAACAAAATGGTGGTGGGGCAGGGAAAGGTGCATACTCCCACAGGCAGGAGGTAACCTGTCCCTGCCCCTCCCCCACCATCTATAATGTTTTCTCTGCATTAGACCTGCATTCAATTGTGTCGCCATTTAGAGGTCACCTCGTTTTGTTTTTCAGTACACGGTTTGCACCTTCTCAGTTCTGTTTTTTGTGGCTGTCTGGAATGAACTGAACAGGCTCAGACTTTTCAAGGCTATCGCCACTGAGGTTGAGTTTGCGGGCAAACTTGTCTGCACTCTTGCAGCTGGACTGTTGCCTCTGTGGAGGTCGAGATCACGTTGAATCTCCTCTCTCCAAACCCGCCTCCCTCGAGATCTTTCCAAGTGGCAGCAGCTGCCATGTCGGTCATGTGCCGCTCTCCACTGCAAGCGGAGATGTCACTGAGGCATTGCACTGGGAAAGGAATAAAAGGAATAATTTCATTCACTTTTAAGCAACTGGCATTTTGGGCACTGGGGCTTGCCAGCCTTGCCATCTTCCTGGGAATGCTGACAGATATAGGTGCCATTATGTTCTCTCTTTAATGATGGATCATTTCAGCCCCTTTGATATGTCTGAGAAAGCAGAGTTGGAGCACAAGAGTGTTTTTCTGGTTGGCAATTGGTGGTGAGCGGGGTGCCGCAGGGGTCGGTGCTGGGCCCACAACTCTTCTCCATATATATAAACCATATGGAAGAGGGGACTGAGTGTCATGTATCTAATTTTGCTGAAGACACCACATTGAGTGGAGAAGCAAATTGTGGAGAGGAGACGGAGAGTCTGCAGAGAGATACAGACAGGTTAAGTGAGTGGGTAAGAGTCTAGCAGATGGAGTTCAATGTTGGTCAATGTGAGGTTTTTCATGTTGGAAGGAAAAATGGAAGATCAGGTTATTATTTAAATGGCAAGTGATTGCTGTCGTGCAGAAGGACTTGGGAGTGTTCGTGTATGAATCACAAAAGGCTGGTTTGCAGGTGCAGCAGGTTGTCAAGGAGACAAATGGAACATTGGCCTTCATTGCTAGAGGGGTTGAATTTAGGAGCAGGGAGGTTCTGCTGTAACTGCACAAGGTCCTGGTGAGGCCGCATCTGGGGAACTGCCTGCAGTTCTGATCTCCTTACTTGAGGAAAGATGTACTGGCTTTGGAGGCAGTGCAGAGGAGGCTAACCAGGTTAATTTCAGAGATGAGGAGGTTGGCCTATGAGGAGAGATTGAGTCACCTGGGACTGTACTCGCTAGAATTTAGAAGAATGAGAGGGATCTTATAAGAAATATATAAAATTATGAAAGGCATAGATCGAGGTAGATAAGTTGTTCCCATTGGTGGGGGAGACCAGAACGAGGGGACATGGGAGTAGATTTAGGACGGAGGTGAATCTGTGAAATTTGCTGCCCATTGAAGCAGTGGAGGCAACCTCAGTAAATATATTTAAAACAAGGTTGGATAGATTTCTACATCGTCGGGGAATTAAGGGATGTGGGGAAAAGGCAGGTCGGTGGAGATGAGCCAATCATCAGATCAGCCATGGTCTCATTGAATGGCGGAGCAGGCTCGACAAGACGGATAGCCAACTCCTGTTCCTGATGTTCTTGGAGCAACGTTCTAACCATCTGTACAAATATTATAAATGTAATGCTCGTCTGCCTTGTTTCACTCAATTATTTGGACAGATTGGCTTTGGCATCTGTTGCTGGTTCAATTGTTTCCTTAATATTGCTGAAATGTCAATGAGATGGCTAATTGGTTCAGTGAGAAAATGAAGCTCTCATTTTCATTCATACCTGGAACAAATTGGTGATTAATTCTTCCAAATCAAATTGTCAAATCATAGTTGACTCATAACTGCTTTAATTTTCAATGTCTTTGAGAAAGCTCAGAGGCCAGAACTTCTATTGTGCTTTCATTTCTATGGCATCTACATCTCTTTGATAGAAACCTCAGGGTTGGTGATTTCAGCTTCAACAATACAGAAGTTGTCTGTGGCAGAGGGAGATGAATATCATTACGTTGCAACACAGAACAGTTCTGTTGTTGTCTCTGCTTCCCATTACGTCCCTTCACTTGTGATTTTAGTTGACTGATGAAATGCATAAATTATTTGGTGTAATTGTCACAGATCAAATTCTTGAAAGATGACTTCAAATTGGTACACACAGCATGTTCTTGCCATTGAATAATGTGACTCAACCTGTCAGTGTGAACGCTGGAGAGGCTTGATTGTTTAATTTCCCGAATGTGGTACCAAGAATATTCATTTGTGTTGTTGCTGTTGAGCTCAAAATGAGCATTTTGTTTCCATTCACAGGAAATACTTTTCACAGGCTAGAGATGATAGTGGATGCCACCGTGTTTGTTCCAGATTCCCCTCTTCACCATTCTAACAGATGTTACATCTGGTTCTGTTTGTTTGGACTGAGCTCATTAATCGTCCCTGTAATGAGAGCAAATAAAATTTTGATCTGCAAATCTCTTCCCCCTAAATAGTTTAGTGCCAATAAAAACAGATTTAAACATGGTGGAAAATCTTCATTCCTTTTCTGTTTTGCTCCAATGGGTTTCAAATGATTTTTCAAGGACTACTTCAGCAATTACTTGAGGTGTAAATTTTGTTTTCAAAAGTTGGTGGTTTTATTGTTTACAGTGATCTGCTTTATTTTAAATCCTTGATGAGAAGGACAGCTGCATTAAATATTTGACTGCAAACATATTTAATATGGAAATGGGCAATGCAGACTCTCGCCAAAATCTGATAAACGTACAGAGAAATAAACTCACCTGTGGTTCTGAGGGTTGGATTCCCATCTTTGGTGTTTTCTCGCTTCAATGCATGCATTTGAACAGATTTGGGCAAACCATAGAACTATCAGTAATGCAAGATGGGCCTTCATGAACCATATTTATAGCCCTTGAACCCTTAAACAACTTTGCTGGAAGTTTCATTTATAGCAGCGCAATCAAATATCATTAACCCACATTGGCCAGTGAGTAGATTCGAGAGGTTTTGGCGCTGTTCCCATTTTCCTTCCAAGACCGTTGATTTTGGTGGATTTCAGCGTCACTGTCTGGGAAAGTAAACCAGCCAGCTTTCTTGCTGCCACTTGATGGAAAATTACTTGTGCGACGGCTCTACACAGAGATGGCGAGTGGGGTTGCTGTGACTTTCTCTGGCCCACAAGCCCACTGTCACCTGCAGTCTAGTCTCTGTGGAGAATGACTGCGACTGGGGTGTAAAAGGGCAGTCTTCTAAATCAACCCATGAGGACTCTGCTCAAAGTTTTGAGCCCCCTTTCTTGTGAAGCAGTCAAGTTCTGCTGGTTTCTTCTGTTCTTCTCTCCTCCTGACTACATGAAAAATGTTTTCATTTCAGTCCATGGCCCCCCCTCCCTTAAATCTGCTGAGACCCACCCCCAACCCCACAATGAGAATGTCTGCTCTAAAAAGTAGAATTTATTTTTGTCATAAATGAATTTTGTTTCACTCTGTGTGCCATCGTAGGCTGATCTTGTCTAATGTCTACACATAAAAAGACTCTGCAAAGAAGTGGAAGAGTTTTCACAATTTTGATTTGAATATATTGATATGTGTGGAAGAATAATGATTTTAGCTGTATTGATAAACCAAAGAACAAGAACAAGAACTTCTCAATGCATGAAAAAGCTTAAACATTGCGATCCAATACTTCAGTTATAAATCTAATAATCAGAGAGTCAGATTATTTCTCTGTATATCTTGCCACATTACGTTCACTGTCTATAATCTGGCAAGCTAATTTAGCTGTAATTGGGCAACACGGTTACGGTGCCAGTGACCAGGGTTCAAATCCCGCACTGCCTGTCAGGAGTTTGTCGTTCTCCCTTTGACTTGCATAGGTTTCCTTGGGGGGGGGGGAGGGGGGGAGGGGGGGCGGGGCACGGCACTCCGGTTTCCTCCCACCCTCCAAAAACATACGGGGGGTTGTGATGTAATTGAGGGGCATGGGTTTCACTGGCTGGAAGAGGCTTCTACCGTGCTGTAAGTAAAACAAAACCCAAGTTAATTCTTAGTCTCTTGTCATTGTACACTCATTATGAAATAGTAAGATCAGTCAAGAGTCTAACATTTGGCCCACATTGGATGAGTATGAGCATACTTGACCAATTATTTAATTTTATTGTTAAATTGTCGATCATTTCTAAAATATTTTTGATCAACTGATTAACTTTTGATGAATTATAATTTGAGTTTTGAATCCATATTTGGTGTGTGCACCTTCTTTTGGGATATCTGAGCTGCTGTGAAGGTATAATCTAGCTCTAGAATTGAGAAGTACGATGCTCTCAATCCAGTTTTCTCGAATGGATGACCTCTGCGTAACATTTTGCAGATTAATTCCTTGATATTCAGCGTGAAAAACCTTGGTGCAAGGGAACACAGCTCTTCATCTGAATTACCTTTCTGTTCCCAGGCTAGATCAGTCAAAATGAGACTCAGAACTACTGTCCATCAAATCCCAACTAAGGAAAGCACTATTGCCAGTTTTGTACAAGCGAGTCCTGAACTACAGGCCCAGTGTAATGTGGATATTCGTCCAAGGGACACGGTCTGGTTCACAATTCAGTCCATGTAGTGCCCACAGTTTTGTCCCTTCATATCGAGAGAAATCAGTGACGCAGTTCAAGTGCCCCATCATTCGTTATGTTGGTTATGAGAAAATTAGGGCAAAATTGTGCTGTTGTACATTCCCCTAAAGCAACAGTTCTCAGCCTTTTTTTTTGTCCACTTACATACCACCTTAGATAATCCCAGACTAACTACAGACCACCTATTGCACCCTCTGCCATAGTTGCTCTGTGGTTAGTCAGGGATTATTTAAGGTGGTATGTGAGTGCGGGGGAAATATTGGTTGAGAACCACTGCCTGAAAGAGTTGGATACAAAGTCCTTGATAAGTTGTTCAATCTTGATGGTAAATGTTGCATTTTCCTTGCAGTGAAATGATAGTATTATTGCAAGCTGAAACTGTAAGTTTCAACTAAAAATAATTGGTGGTTAGTGACTATTAAAATGTTTCTGCCATAAACGTTTTCAATGACTCTTTTTGGTTTTGAATTCATTGACATGATTTGCACAACATTGCTTGCTTTGTGCATGGATTATTTGTGGAATGCGACTTTTGTTTCATTTGAGGGAGAATGATTAATGTTCCTGAAGGGTATTCCTATAATGTTTCTACTTTCTGCAGGTTTGAAGACCATTGTGGGTGCTCTAATTCAGTCTGTAAAGAAACTTTCCGACGTAATGATTTTGACTGTATTTTGCCTGAGTGTTTTTGCTCTCATTGGACTTCAGTTGTTCATGGGCAACTTAAGGCACAAATGTGTCATTTGGCCAATCGATCCAGTATATTTTAATGCCACAGATGAAAATGGAACGAGGATTTTCGACTTTGACGAGTACATTATGAATGAAAGTAAGCATTTCATGGTTTTAATGTAAATCTTTGAATTACTTGGTGAGAGTAATGTTATCGTATTCTCAAATGGTCGAAAGCAGTGGTTTTCAACCTTTTTCTTTCCACTCACATCCCACTTTAAGTAATCCCTATGCCATAGGTGCTCTGTGATGAGTAAGGGATTGCTTAAGTTTGTATGTGGGTGGAAAGAAAAAGGTTTAATCATCCCTCATTGACTCGTTATGTGCACGGTTTCAGAACTCCAAAGGAAATGGGCCAATGACAATTTTTCACTAGCAAAATATTTCAGTAACAATTGGGTCTAGAGCAGTGGTTCTCAACCTTCCCTTCCCACTCACATCCCATCTTAACCAATCTTTTACTCATCACAGAGCACCGATGGCATTGGGATTACTTAAAGGGGTATGTGAGTGGCAAGAAAAAGATTGAGACCCACTGGTTTAATGTCACAAGTGATGAATGATCATTTTCTTCACAATAAACTCCAGCTTGTTCGTGTCTCATCATGCAGTACAACAGAATCAGTTGAGATTTGGGTTCCTCAGGTTGAGCGCTCAATTTCAGAGGGTTCATTTTAAAATCATGTTGAAACAGGCAAAGGACAAGAGGCCCAGTTTCTCTTGAGCCCATTTCCCTTCTGACCTTCCTGTGAAATTATTCTGTAGCCGTATTGCCCCTTGGTTGAAAAGATTTTGCCCAAATTTCCATCTTATTGCTTCAAGTTTAATTGTGTCACAGTTCGTTGTGAACGTCCCTCATTTTATCAGTTGATGCTTTGCTAGCTGAAGAATTTTAGTGAGTGATTGTTTTGGCTTGAGTCTCCAGAATGGACAATTCAGGAAGGTTTGAGTTCAGAATAAATAGATTTTTTTAAAACTAAATACTGATGTTCAATCTTTGCATGACTGTAGATCCCTTGGCAAGACCAACTATTGAGTTCAAGAAGGTTGGATTGGTTCCCAGTTCAGTCATTAAAATGGCCCTTTGATTGTGGGGTTATGTTGTTTGAATGTACTGACTTGTTTTAGTACATGAATGAGTGTTTTGCTTTAGTCACTAGCTGGAGAAAAATTGCCTGACATAGTTCACAAGTCGCCCCGTCTGGAATGGGCCAGAGAGCAGTTGTGCAAATCCCAGACAATCGTTCCATTGCTACACCGGTTGCGACATGCCAGTGGTCTTCCATGTTGGATTTCATTTGCCCTTCGCTTGTCGCTTTCTCACGTGTTCTTACTGACCACACACCCATGGAGGTTCATCAACAGCAAATTTGGATAGATTGTACTTGATCCTCTCCTCCCAACCACTCGATGGAGATTGTGAACAATTGGGGCCACTGCAGCATTGCATTTATCACCACTTGCCAACGTAAAATGGATTATTTGAAAAGATTCTCCTGTTTGGACCAATCCTTCATCCCGGCCACAATATTTCACTCTATACTGTGCACTCAAATTCATTTAACAATCTCTTGTATGGCACATTATTGAAGGCCTGCTGAAAATCCAAATACACCATATTAACTGTTTGATGTTGTAACTGGTTCCTTCTTACCCCCTCAGAACAAAAACTTGGAACAGATACTGTGTTTGAAATGTGAGTTTCATTGCATTTAACATGCAGAGGAAAACCACGAACTTGCGACATATGTGTGACACATTAGTCAGAAACCAGAAAATGTCACTTCCATTACAGCGGCACGGTGAGCGTAGCAGTTTGCACAATGTTCAAATCGACTGCTGTCTGAAAGGAGTTCTCTCTGTGTCTGGGTGGGTTTCCTCCCATTTTCACAGTAGATAACATCGAAGATTCCAAGTATAAAGAAGTGTACATTGGAGGTGAAGAACTTGAAGGTGTTAATAATGGTAGAGAGAAAGTACAAGAGAAACTAATGGGAACAAAGTTTAACATCTATGGGATTAGATTACCCAGATCCCAGGGATTCTGAAAGAGGTTGCTGCAGAGATGATGGATACTGTGTTACTTCCTAATTTTGCTGAGATTCAAAAATCAGCCCAGTGGGTTAGAAAAATCCAAATGACTGTGCAGAGAAGGGGCAAAATGCTGGGTGGTGAGTTAGAACGGTAGCAGATTAAGTATGAAGGTCCAACATTGGTTACATTGGTCAATAATTTTTTTTGCAAAGTTTTCCTTCCTGAAAAAAATGGAGATTATGAGAGACAACTTCAAGCTGAACACAAAGATAATTTCAGATTTGCTGGAACATGTAGGAAGTTGGAGAAACATTAAATTAACTTTGATTGAATTTAAGGTGTTTAATCACATCATGAGGCTGACACCTTGCTTCAGTTCAACTGACCGAAAAATGTTTTGCCGCTGATTTTCATTTGCACTCTCGTGCCAGTGTCCAACAATAGTCGGCCAGCACGGATGGATTCCAGTTGCCCTGATACCGCATTTCCACAGTCACAATGTCCTGGTGAAACCTTCCACACTGTTTGTCACTGATGGCACCAAGATCAGCCGGGAAAGACGCCCAAGTGTGAATCCAGAAAATGAATTTTCAACAACATGTTGCACTTTAATGATTTTGTCTGCTTGAAGTCGACAAAATATGACATGAAATCACAAAAAATGGTTGTATCTAAAAAAACGGTCCATGATAGGAAAATGTGAAGGTGATTTTCATGATAGCAGGCCCCCAAAATCCATAAAATACACCCAAAGGTGTTCGGGAGGCAAAATCTACGTTGTCCAGTGTAACTAATCCACATTGTGGAAATCTTCATTGTTTCAATGTTATTGGGGAAAATCCTAAAGCCCAAGGAAATTATAGCAGCTTGTTCAGAGATATGCCAGTGACTTTGCACATCATAAATTTGGTGAGCAGGTACAGAAAGAATTTCAAAAGCCAAACAACTTTGTTTGAAGAGGGTTGAAGCGCACGAGTTTACAAGTCGACATGCAGTGAGAATCCACTTGGCGTACTAAGTAGAATTTTAGTCTACTTGTTAGCAAAGAAATAACTTCCCTTGAAGTCGGGCAACAACTTGTGCACTGAAATAGAAACAGAGGGTCATTCAGCCCTTTGTACCTGCTCCATGACTGATATTTTATTGAGCAGTCGTTGCTTTTCCCAGGCTCTTCCCACCTTTTATTGAATTTCCTGCCTGTTTCTGCTTGGAGCCCAGGCACAAAATGTTGGTCACCCTTTACTTCCCATGGCTGCTGGGCGACCTACTAAGTTTCTCCGGCACATTCGTGCACTGCTCCCCACCCCAGCATCTGCAGTCTTTCCTGCTTAACTCCCTTTCAATCGCTGATTATTTAAAAATCAATTTCTTGAACCTGGTGGCTTTTGGGTTGTGAATACCCTTTTCTCATCCCTGCCCTGGATGGTTAGCCTCATATTTTGACATTGTGGTCCCGGGATCTTCAAGCCCCTGCCAAAGGAGGCACGGTTGTCGTAGTGGTTGGCACCAACTATCAGGACTGGGGTTCAAATCCCGCGTTGTCTGTAAGGAGTTTGTCCCCACGTCTGTGTGGGCTTTCCCCAAGGACTCTGGTTTCCTCCAAAATCTACCGGGGGTTGTAGGTTAATTGGGCGGCACGGGCTCGTGGGCAGAAAGGTCCTGTTACTGTGATGTATGTCTACATTAAAAAAAAGGGAAATGCTAATTCTGTTTAGGCTTGTTGCAACCTCAAAAGATTTTATTGCCCTTTCATTTCTCCGTGTGGGTTTTATCATTATTTTCCCAAGTGCCTGTTACAACACCTTTAATTCTAATTTCCTTCCTTCTGGTGTTCGACTAGCTCATCTATAGTTCCTTATTTTCTCTCTACATCTTTAAATTGTGGCCTGACGTTTGCTACCTTTCATTCTGTGAGAACCATTCTAAAATCTGTGAAGTTCAGGAAGATAAAGAGCATCTCCAAAGTTGTCTTTTTGGCCACGCATACCATCAGAAAATCACATCCCTTAAAGGATAAGATATCAAGCCAGAAGATAAACTCATACATGAAAATGCAGCTCTCCTTTGCTTTAATTTCTCTTGTGTAACTTAAATTCTCAAAGTTTAGAAATCTGATCATGACCCTATCCAGCATTTCTAACATGTAAAATAGTACTGTTTAAAGAAAAATGCAAGATATTTTGCTCTAAATTTGTTATAAATCAGTCTAATTAAAACTCTGCTTGGTTACAGCAAATTTTTACATACCGGCAGGGTTTCCGGATCCTCTACTTTGTGGAAACGGCTCAGATGCTGGGTAAGTTTTCTGTTCTGCATGTCCTTTCATTGTTCTGCTCTGCCCTGTTTCTGAATTGAGGCCAAATGGAACAATGTATGATCTCTTGACTCTGGTGGTTAACTGATTTCAGTTGGGTGACTATTGTGTGATCGTTTTACCTCTCACTGGAGCGGAAGGAAATGGCTCAGGTGCCTCTTGTAAATTGTCTATTGTCGGAAAGTATGTGGAGATAGAGTGCTAGTAAAAGCACCTGTTTCCATGGTTTCATTGTTTTCCCCTTGATGACTAAGCCACTTGGATCACGTGCCATCAATTGGTCTGTGTCTGGAGAGTTGCACGGTAGCATATCTTCGATGGGAAAAGAAATAGAAAACCTGGCTCCTCGAGGATTGAGGAAAAATTAAATTGTCATCTCCTCCTCTCTGAAATATGATGAGAATGACTTGACATTGGGTTATTTAAAAATAAAGTTAATTAAAATAATCCACTTCGTATAATTTGATAAAAGTTGATTGCTTTGTTTCATTTATTATTGCTTTGGAAATAAAACCACACGGTCTTTCAAGTTCGTAACAAAAATTGCCATTGATCGCGGATTTTCTATTTGGGGTTACCTATTTAATGCAGCACACACTAAGATTTCAGAATGTTTAATCTGGGTGACCACGAAAGCTTGGTTCAGCGTTTAACTGTGCACACAATATTAGATCAGAACGTTGAGTTTGGGTCTCATTTTAGGGTTTCCAGCTCGATGGAAAGTGAATGAAATGTTAAACTAAGGTTTTGTCTGTTCTTCTGGTTATGGTTGGCAATGAAGGAGAGGCTGAACTTTGCCCTAATGAACCAACGCTGCCAAAAAGTGGATCAAACACTTGTATCATTGTTCATCTGGGAGAACCACACAAAAAAAGCTGCAATGTTAATTTTCCAAGCCCACACTGCCTATTGCTTTGTTATTGTTGTACATCTTCAACGCTGATGAGTTGATGCCCACAGCCTCCATGCACGGTCTCCTACTGCTTGTTGGCCTGGTGGATATCTAATATCTGGTGAGTAGATTTGTGGTGATGGTGAGGATAATCTTTTGATGGTTGGCAAGAGGGGTGGGGCAAAGGCAGATGGAGCGTAATCCTGATGAATGTGAGATGATGCAATGAGGAAAGACTAATAAGAACAGGAAATGCACAGCAAATATTGGAGCCCTGGGCATTATTGAGGAAGAGAGGGACCTTGGTATCCCTTAAGGTGGGAGAAGTGCAAGATATTGATGAAGGTGTCGTGGATATTTCCCAGGGTATGCTTATGGTGTATCTTTCTAAAGCATAATTGAGCTGACATTTGGACTGACTGTGTGCCGCTCTGGTAGCCCCACTCTCAGAGGGGTGTTATTGTACTGGAAAATATGCAGAGGAGAGTTACCAGGCTGTTCTCTGGAGGGGACTAGTAAAAACACGACACTGGAAAAACTCAGCAGGTCAAACAGTGTCCTTTATGTAGCAAAGGTAAAGATACAGAACTGACGTTTAGAGCTTGAGTCCTTCATCAAGGTGTGTGTGGGTATCTGAGTTGGGGGGGTGGCTGCAAAGGCAGGAGGTAATAGGTGGAGAAGGGAGGGAGGGGACTGCAGCGATCAATGGGAGGAAGGATGGTTGGGTGAAGTGTTTGGGGGGGGAGGGGGAGGGGAGAGCAGGTTACCAGAATCTGGAGAAGTCGCTGTTAATGCCATCTGGCTGGAGAGGGCCCAGATGGAAAGTCAGGTGGTGTTCCTCCAATTTGCGGGTGGTTTTGGTGGGACAGTACATGAGGCCATGGACAGCCGTGTGGGAGTGGGACGCAGAACTGAAATGGTTGGTGACTGGGTTGTGTCTGTCACTGGTGCAGACGGAGCGAAAGTGCTGAGTGAAGCGATCTCTGAAGGGGACTGTTGCTTTTCTAAGGAGAGATGGATAGGCTGTTTTTTTTTAAATTTCTTTGAGGCAAAGGCGTCTGAAGAGGAGTTAACTGAGGCAAATATATAAAGTAGAGGAGCACGGGCTTGTATGAAACCTGTGCCCTTTTGAGCTACATCTGATATGGGGCTAGGTTGAGTATATGAAGATGAGAGGGGATCCAAGAATGAACCTTTTCAACAAGAGGGTGGTTAAACTTGGAACGCACTGGCTGAAGGGGTGGTGGGGATGAGACTCTCAACATTTTGGAAGTGTCTGGGCAAGTGCTTATCCAGATGGGATAGTGCAGAAGGGTCCATACTGGTTAGCATGGAATTAATGGGGCAAGGGATCGGTTTCTCTCTTGTATGACTCTGACCTTCAGAATTGAGTGCTCTTGATGACACCTCTTGTGTGGACAGAACTCCTCTGCTATTTGTGGCAACCCTGGTCACGTTGTTGCATGCAATGCCTTTGAGCATTTGGCAAAAAATAACCTGCACTGCACATAATGGTTTCAGAGAGTGAAACACAAAAATCTGCAGATGCTGTGATTATACTAAAAACACAAATGCTGGAGGAACTCAGCCGGCCTCCCAGGGGATCATCCACTTCTCCCGTTGTTGTCTCCTCTACATCGGAGAGGCTGGTGCAGACTGGGAGATCGCTTCATTGAGCACCTCGGCTCTGTCACCCGCAACAGCGTGGATCTCCCAATGGCCGCACCTTTCAATTCCCTTGTCTATGGTCTTGTGCACGGCCAGACTGAGACCACCCGCAACTTGGAGAAGCAACATCTCACCTTCCGTCTGGACCCCCTCCAACCTGATGGCATTTACATCAACCTCTCCAGTTTCCATTGGCCATCCACTCCCCCTTCTATCCTTGTCACCCTTCTTCCCTCTCCTTTCACAGATCCAAAGACAACATCCCCTCCCCCAATCAATTTTCACCTGTCCGCTTATCATGTCCAATTAACACCTGTCATCTGTTGGTCTGTATTCCCCCCACCCCTCCCATTCTTCCCTTTTCACTAGTCTCTTCATATAGGCACCTGCCTGCTTTTTACATGCACCTTGAAGTAGGGCTCAGGCCCAAAACGTCAGATATATATTTTTAACTCCTATGGACACTGCAAGGCCAGCAGAGTTCCTCCAGCGTTTCTGTTTTTACATAATGTTTTCAACCTACTGTCGTTTAAATAGCTGTCATGTTACACTGTTCTTTCTTTGTGACCTTTGGCCCATCCTTGGAAATAGACCAGTGTAATATAGTCAGGATAATGTGAACTATTTTGTAACCACGAAAGAATATTCCTTTCTCACTGTAGTAGCTGTAGTGCAACACTGTGCGGTGTATGTATACGAGTGTGTGTGAACAGTTTCCTGAGATGGTGGAAGGCATCAGTAAATAAATTCCATTCTGTTATGTGAATCTTGCATCTCTAAGTTATTTGAGAAGCCTCCCAAGTAACACATCTGTTAATATTTATCAAAGATGCATTTCTAATGCTTAACACCAGATATTGAATGCACCTGGGCCGATTTGGTTCAGATAATAAAATTTGAATTCATTGCAAATAGCACTTGGAATATTTGATTATCTCCAGTATGTTTCTGTGTCGAGTATTTTGAGATGCATGGCGAATATTATTTCCCATGTTATTTGTTACAAGATCAGCTGAATTGACTTCTGGTTCAGAAATTAACAAATACATTCACATCAATTAACCTATGAACCCTATACATTTTTGGAAAATGGGAGGAAACCGGAGCACCTGGGGAAAACCCCCACACATGACACGGGGAAGATGTACAGACTCCTTATGGTCAGCGCCGGCTTTGAACCTGGGCGCTGTAAAAGCATTGTGCCAACTGCAATGTGCAGAGGGATCTCACTCAGACAGCTGACATCGCTTCTGTACATTTGGCACAGTGACATCACAGTGTGTGCTGCCTCATGGCTCCAGCGATCCAGGTTTGATCCTGATCTCTGATGCTGTCTGTGTGGAGTTTGCAGGCTCTCCCTGTGACCGCGTGGGTTTCCTCCCACGTCAGATTGGCAGGTTAATTGACTGCTGGAAATTGCCTCTCACGTGTAAGTGAATCAGGATATTTATGAGCACGTGAGAGTGGTTAGGTTGCAGTTGAACTCCTCCAGGAGCCAACATCGAAATGATGGGGCAAATAGCCTTTTTCACTGTTGTAAGTAAAAATGATTTCAGGACATAAAATGAAGTTGACCATTGGTGTATTTAGGCTGTTTTAATTGTTTTTGTATCATTGTATTCACTCTTTTTAAAATGTTCTTGTTAAATTTAATTATTTTGAAATATCTGTGAACGTCATCACTGTTTACGGTATGAACAACTTACCAGTGGCTAAAGCTGATTGGCCTTTATCATTGTCAGAGTACACACATACAACCCTGAGATTCCTTTTTCCTGTGGGTGCGGCAGAATTACCACTTATTGGTAGTGCAAAAAAACTGTACATAGCGTACACATGTAAACAAACTGCAATACAGAGGAAAAAAATCAATAAAGTCCACAAGTATGAGTCCTTAAATGAGTTTAAGTTTGATTGAGTTTGTTGTTGAGGAGTCTGATGGTGGAGGGGGAGCAGCTGTTCCTGAACCTGGTGGGGCAAGTCTTGTGGCACCTACACCTCTTTCCTAATGACAGCAGTGAGAACAGAGCATGTGCTGGGTGGTGTGGGTCCTTGATGATTGCTGCTGCTCTCTGATGGCAGCGTTCCCTGTAGATGTGCTTGATGGTGGAGAGGGGTTTGCCTGTGAGGCAAAACCTCAGTAACTTCCACTAATTGTGGAAATTTCT
This sequence comes from Narcine bancroftii, assembly GCF_036971445.1. Classification (NCBI taxonomy): domain Eukaryota; kingdom Metazoa; phylum Chordata; class Chondrichthyes; order Torpediniformes; family Narcinidae; genus Narcine; species Narcine bancroftii. The sequence goes on along the minus strand of NC_091480.1, from coordinate 68,065,736 downwards.
CTTTCAAGCTTATACTCATGGCTAGACAATACTTTGTACTTTTTAGATGATAACATCTTTGTTTGGCAACAAAATCAATTTCGTGATATAGTCATGATAATAAATTCTGATTCTGACTTGATCTTTTGGAGCCTCATGGTGATTCCATCTCGATTTCCCACCATTATTTGTTCCTTGAACACAAGTGAACTTCAGTGTATGGCAGTTGTATTTTTTTCCGAGCCCTTGACTGCAAAAGCCGTTTAGATTCACACAGTCTCAGATGCCTGGGGAACACTATTATTTCCATTGCACAATATCTCTGGAAGCCCCAATCAGTAACTTCCTCAGTAAATCCTTCCTTGCCGTTTGTGCTGCCTTGAGGCTCCAGAGAGATCTCCGATGCTGTCCGAGTGGAGTTTGCAGGCTCTCCCTGTGACCGCGTGGGTTTCTTCCCACATCGAACTGGCAGGTTAATTGACTGCTGGAAATTGCCATCCCTGTTTGACACAGACTGGGAGATCACTTCGCTGAGCACCTTCGTTCTGTCCACATCAGCGACAGGAATCTCCCAGTGGCCAACTATTTCAATTCTGCTTCCCACTCCTGTGCTGATATGTTTGTCCATGGTCTCATGTACTGTCCCACCAAGACCACCCATAAATTGGAGGAACAGCACCTAATATTCCATCTGGCCACTCTCCCATCGGATGGCATTAACATCGACTTCTCTGGTTTCTGCTAGCCCATTCTCCCTCTCTTTGTCTTCTTTCCTCCAGCTTTCCATTCCCAGAGCCACCCCCTCCCCCTTTTTGCTGCTGTGCCTTCCCTCCCTTCTCCACCTATTACCTCCTTCCCAGTGGGACCGTGTTCCTCCCCTGCCCCTTTCCCCCCTACCCCCACCACTTTGTTCGGACTCCGGCCTATATTTTGTTCACGCCTTGAAACAATGGTTATGTATCTTTATCTTTGCTGCATTCTCCAGCATTGTGTTTTTTTAATTTTAAGTAAATCTTTCCTCATTTAAAAAAAACACACCTGGGTTTATACATCCACATCGGGTTACTCTGATCAGTCCACGTTTGTCCCAGTGTTCCATACATCTAATGTTCTGTCGGCTCTCCCACGGCAGACAAAATGTAACGTGGTGTCTTTCGGCACAAATCGTTGACTGTGGACGCTGCCTGACCTCCAGCATTTTGTGCGTTGTTCCCGTTTTCCAGCATCTGCTGTCTTTCTTCTTTACCTCCTTTCATAATGGGATCTGCGTAGCTCCTGGTGAGTCCAGGCTTTCTTCGTCAAGCAGCCCTCAAATTGAACAGGGTGTGGAGAAGATTCTGCATTTTCAGCAAAGCACTGGTAAAGGCCCTCGAAAGGCAGGCAGGCGAGGAGGTCTTTTGTTGCCGAGGGTCTGAAGACTTGCTGGGGCCAACACAAGAGGAGGGCACTTGAATAACAGAGTGAGAATTGCATGGACAAAGCAGTGAAGGAAGAATTATTATCTCAGTATGTGTGAAGGTGAGCTGCACAAGTTTGGATTTCAGATTTATTGTCAGATACATACATGACATCACATACAACCCTGAGATTCCTTTTTCCATTTACCAAACCATTCATCCATTTCCCCCCCCCCACCCCTAAGCACTGAAATTCTACCCCGTGTTCCACACACATTGCCGACATATCAAACTGGGAAGATTGCGCGATGGCCTTCGCTACCTCTATTTTGGCTATTGCAGAACGGAGGCTAATCCATGGGAAGAGCTCCCCTTGCATGTTCCATCCTTGGGTTGATGGGGCTGATCCTACTCCTGGGGAGGGGAATAGTGGTCACAGCGATGCAAATCACCCCTCAAACCAGAGAATAAGGGGAAATCCATCAGGTGTGCTCATTCATCGCACTTCTATCTGAATGCTGTGTCAACAACATTCCATCGTGTGCTCATGTGTTAACCTAAAGGTTGTGTGTGTGTGAGAGAGTTGCCTGTTTATAGCTCATCTTCTGTTTGTCTTTGCAGGAGACAAGAAGAGACCCCGCTTTCTCCCCTCTTCCTCTCACTGCACTCACTCCTCCCTCACCCCCCACCACGAGAAGATTAGAGCATTAGTAGGAGGATAATGGCGATGACTGACATCTGTCACTCAGCCTGACGGCATGTCAGAGACTGGCACCATGAAGAATAAGCAAAACAAGTTCTCCTGGGGCGTTGCGCATGGTGTAGAAATGGTCGATCAGCTCATTGAGTGGTGTCACACCAAAACCTTACACTCAATGTAAGCAAAACCAAGGAGATGATTGTGGACTTCAGGAGGAAGTCCGGGGAACACGACCCAGTCCTCATCGAGGGGTCAGTAGTGGAGAAGGTCAAGAAATTCAAATTCCTGGCTGTCAACATCTCCGAGGATCTGTCCTGGAGCCTCCATGTCGATGCAATCACGAAGAAGGCCTCGCCAGCAGCTAGACTTCGTGAGGAGTTTGAGGAGATTCGGAACATCACCGAAGACTCTCATAAACTTTTACAGGTGGACCATGGGGAGCATTCTGGCTGGTTGCATCACTGTTTGGTACGGAGGAGCCAACTCTCAGGACAAGTATAAGCCCCGGAGAGTTGTTAACTTGGCCTGTGACGTCACAGGCACCAGCCTTCACTCCATCGAGGACATTTATAAGAGGCGGTGTCTTAAAAGAGCAGCCTCTATCCTCAAGGACCCCCCCCCCCCCCGACCCCACCCACCACCCAGGCTGTGCCCTCTTCACTCTGCTACCATTTGGGAAAAAGGTACAGGAGCCTGAAGACAAGCACTCAGTTGCACAAGGACAGCTTCTCCCCTCTGCCATCAGATTCCTGAATGATCAATATACCACAGCTACGGCCGCACTTTGACTTTTTGTGCATTATTTTAATTTATTTTTGTCAGGTGGTTTTTATACAAATGTTTACACTCCGATGCTGCTGCAAAATATCGAATTTTGTGACTTGTTCTGATTCTAACGTCAGAGGTGGCAGATTAATGCATCTCTTTGTGGGACTGCGATAAAGGCTGCGACTGAGACACCTCTCTGACACGTTTGATGAGAGGGTGCGTTGTGCTGGCCTGCATGTCTGTTCTGCCTGACTGAACACAAGACATTCTAGTTTGTCTCCAAGTTCTTGCAGGTTGGATCCAGCAGGGCATGACCTCAATGATGGAGACCGTGTGCAAGGACCCAATGACAATTCAGTCACACAGCACCTCTGGCCACTGGGAAAGTGCAGACCAAAGTTGCACAACATCTTGCTCTTTGTCTCCTGAACCATTTAGAGTTCTGGCCTCTGTCACATAGGTGTAGCTTGAAGCTCTAAAGGAACAGGAATCTGTCCTTTCTTCAGTGAGCAGTGAGATGCAGCTTTTGAGTGCATCTGTACATCCCACGAGCAGCTCACAGCTCAGATGGAGGTATTGGCAGGTTTCTCTGCCGCGTGAACAGAGAAATAGGAGATGGGAACTCCTCTCTCTCTCTCTCTCTCTCTCTCTCTCACCGCGAGCAGGGTCCTACTCAGATTGCACAGGGCGCTGGATGAAAGTCAAGGGACGAAACAAGCAGGGTTTGACGCTCATGATTTGGTCTCGGCTCAAAGGCTGGAGGGTGCAGTGATAGTTGATCAGTCCGCACGCCAGCCGCAAACTCCACCACTGTCCACCCCATCCCCTGGGGGATGGCCTCTGGGCACTGATGTTCCCCAGTCCTGTCGCGAGAGCAGCAATCCACCTCCGAGGCAGCACACTCAACCTGTCCCAAAACCAGCCATCTCAGGTGGTCCTGGCTGACAGTCGGACGTCTGCCCATCGTGAGCAAGAGCTTCCAATGGGGACATCGAGGGTGTCTGTGCTGACTCAAAGGGATGAGGAACAGCTAGAATGCAACCATGACAGAGGAGTGGAAGGATATTAGGAGCTAGTGCATGGAGATGGTCAGCTTCACTGTGAATCTTGTCACCATGGTTTGATTCTGAATTGATCTCAGTGCCAAGATGCTGGTGAAATTTTAAGAAAATAAAATAATCCAAAGGATATCACTGGCATTTAACTCATTCATTTTCATTTGACAAAATCAATTTGCTCTCCACAGAAGAGCACTACACTGTTACAGCGCCAGCGACCGGGGTTCAAATCTGGCACTGACTGGAAGGAGTTTGTACATTCTCCTTGTCTCTACGTGGGTCTTCCCCGGGGACTCCGGTCTTCTCCCACCCCTCACACCATGGGGTGAGGGGTGGGGGGGTGTCAATTGGGTGTAATTGGGCAGCACAAGCTCATGGGCCAGAAGGGCCTGTTACTGTGCTGTATGAATTTTTAAAAAAAGGAATTCAGTCATTACACATCGCAAGGCTGGATTAGATTTCTGCTGCAGTGGGTGGCAACTTGATGCTGCTGATGTTACCTGCACTAGTCCAGTGGTACGTCATCATCACCTTGACCTCCACAAGGAGAGCATTTCCAAGTGCGAGAGTGGAGCCCAAGAGGGCTTGGAGGATGTTGCTCACATCTCTGGGGACAGCCCTAGAGGACATGAGACTGCAAACATGCGTGAATCTGAAGATGCTGTTGTTATTTCTGCTTCTCTTGCATCAAGGATCTTTGCCCTCTGTGAGAGTGCATGTATATATTAATGACTTCCAAATGTTTTGAGAGCCCAAAACCACCCTTGGGTGTGGGACATTTGATGTGAAATTGGGAAGATGCAAAAAAAAACTTCCCAAGACTATTTAAACGAATTGGAGTTAAATGAAGCTTCCAAATTGTTCATGTCCTGAATTAGTCTATTTCAGCCAATCTCAATGGGAGCCCGACGCCCCCATCCCTGTAAAAATCCTTGTTTTCTTTTCACCTCACTAACAGAAGATCCCCTCTCATTCTTCTAAATTCCAACGAGTACACCATCCCCTGGCGAGGCATTCCAGACAGCTCGATTTCTCCTCATAGTTCAACCCATTCAACTCTGGAATCAACCTCTGCACCCCATCCAAACCAGTACATCTTTCTCATGTAAGGCTTCTTTAATAGGGGGGTTGAGGTCATGATGCAACTCTAAAAATCTCTGGTGAGACCACACTTGAAGTACTGGGTTCAGTTCTGATCACCTCATTACAGGAAGGATGTGGAAGCTATGGCGAAGGTGCAGAGGAGATTTACTAGGATGTTGTCTGGATTGAAAAATGTCATTTAGGGCAAGGTGAGCAGAGCTGGGACTTTTCTCTTTGGAGCAAAGAAGGATGAGAGGAAAGTTGATAGAGGTCTACAAGATTCTGAGAGACATAGATAGGGTGGACAGACAGCACCTGTTTCCCAGGGCAGGATCAGCAAACACCAGAGGACGTATGTTCAAAGTGAAGGGAGGAAGTTTAGGGGAGACTTCAGGGTTTAGTTTTTTTAAATTTTTTTACACAGAGTTGTGGGTGCCTGGAATGCTTCACCAGGGGATGGTGATGGAGGCTGGAACATTAGGAGCATTTAAGAGACTCTTAGATGGGGACATGGAAGAAAAATAGAGGGTTTAGTGTTTTTTGGTAGGAATATACAAGTTGGCATAACATCGAGGGCTGAAGGGCTGTAGTGTCCTATGTTCTAAGGAGACCAGAACTACACGAGAGGAACTGGGAGTGATGCTGCCAATGTGCTCATTGAATGATTGTCTTGGTAGCTATGTACAGTCCCTATGAGTTGCAGCACCCTTTGCGATTGTCCTTTCAAGTCTCCCAGTGACCACCAAGTGTTCCATAAAAGAGCAAGAAAAAAACAGAGTGCGAAATGCTCCAAGATTGTCCCACAGTGAGGGTTGTGTTGAACCTTGAGCCTCCATTGATGTCAGTACAGGTGAAAATGTTCAGAAAGCGCCTTTGTCTTTCTGAGTACCTCACTGCAAATTGCTCCGTGAAACACGGTGGGCATTTTAAAACCAATGGCGTTAAACATTTAATCATTGCATTGACGAACCAAACAGGGAAGTTGAAATAGTCTTTGAATATCCAAAAGTGTATTTTTTTTATTTCTCTCTCCGGTGTAAGAAGAATCTTATTCCAATTTTATATAGAACTTTTTAAACTGCTGAGTGTTCAGCAAGCATATGGTCCAATGGATTAGACTGGGTTTCGGCTCTTAAGAGGGTCCTGAAGCAATTTGGGTTGAACTTTGGTTGTCAGTGGATATCAAGTTATATTGTTTGTTAATCACCTTGCCAGCCTAATCAGATATAGAAAGATTGGTGCAGGTATCATCTGACAAAGTCCAAAAAAATATAAACATGAGGTAAATAAAAAGCACTCACTCATATTGCAAGTTCAATATACCTTCAGACACTACCTCACTTATTTTCTCTTTCTGCACTAAATATTTTTAAATACTGTAAAAATCCCCAGTATCCGGCACCTATGGGGTTTGCGGATGTTGGATATGCATATTTGCCAGTTGCCTGAGACAAATTCTAACACCTGCATTATGAATAAACAGTTTAAAAGGCAAAAGCTGGTGTAAAATAATTTGGGGAAAAAAATCAGTATTGTAGTCCTTAATTAAAGTTCACTTTAATCAGGTAATTCCCATAACTAACAAAATTTAAATTTAAAGTTGTGCTAACTGTGCCTTCATCATAATTACCACCTCCCCCCCCCCCCCCAACTCCCCCACGTTTACAGATAAAGCCTCACTAATAAACCTTATGCTAATAAAGACTTTTACTTGATGGGGACAGGGGACACTTTGGGAGAGTCGCCTCAGCGGCGAGCGGCACCGGCTGGCTCTTCATCCTGGGTACCGTCATGTTATTCAAACACAACTTTATTGAAATGGCTGCTGCGCATGGGGCACTCCTTTAGCTGAACATTTGCTCCCAATGGGTTGCGAATTGCTTTGGAGAACGTTTACTTTTGCAATTTTAAATTTTTATTAATCCTTATTTACATCCTGTTTTTTGTTTTGCTGGTTGGTTGGGTTGGCAGTTGCTTGAATTCTGGATACTGGTAATTTTTCTGTAATTTAGAGCAATTTTTGCACCTGTAATGCACAATTACTGCTGCCGCAAAACAACACATTTCGTAACGTGCCTTCATGACAATAAACCTGGTTCTTCCTATGTGAAGTGTTGGAAATGCTGGCTGATGTCTTTTCCACAACACAAAGAACCTTCTTTGACCTGAGGGTGTTTCCCTGCCTCTTGACCCATTACCTGTCTGGCAACAACTCAGACAAGGGTTGGCAATGATCAGGAAAGATGCTGTAGATGGTTTATAAACAGCAAATTCATTCACAAATTAGTTCTGCTTGGACACACAGCCAGTAATTTTAAGGAATGCTATTTCTGTGCAAGGGTAGTGGAGTATGAAATCTTCCATGGTAATATTCTGCAGTGAGAGGTTTTGCACCAATAGGAACCATCTTGTACACGCTGAACGCTGTCAGTGCTTTGAAGGTTACATTCCTTTATCATCAAGCAATAGTCCAGAACATGTAATATTACACAAAATTGCCTTCTCCCTGCCATAAGCCAGACAAAGAGTCACCATTAATGTCGCCCGGCACCCCTTACAATACGATAGAAAGAGAAGCAAAAGAGAGTCCTTTAAGAGATGCTGAGTGTCCATAGATTCATCCTCAGCCCTCCCATAGCCTCTCGAGAGCTCTTCTTGCCCTCAGCACCCTCTTGAATCCCGGCTCCAATACCTGGTTCCCGTGAGTCAGTCGCCCGCAGCCTGTGCAGGTCCTCCATTCACAAGTCGTCAACTGCCCGCAGCCTGTGCAGATCCTTCAGCTGCTGAGCCCTTTGCTGGGACACTGGCGCAGTCATCTTCCCTGTAGGGTCATCTCCAATGCTTCTGGTGCCCTGCGATGGTCCGCTGCACACCCAAAGCGGCCGCTGCCGAGCACAGATGCCGCCACCTTGGGCACGGACCCGTATTTTCAGGATTTTCGTTTAAAAATGCTATCAGCTCCTTTAACAGGCTACCTAACTCCTGTACGGTGCTGCCAGCATTAGGGCTGGGTGGTTGAACCCTTCAGAGCAGAGCTGTGTCTCGGCTCTCTGCTCTCCCAGGTCCGCACCAGCTATAGTACTGCTGTTTCAGCAATTCCGGCAGCGCTGCCATTTTTCAGACACGGACACTTTTATTGTTGTTCAGCTTTTATTTTCCAAATAATTCTAGTGCTAAGCAGCTGTCAAGTATCCATGTTTCACCATGGAAGTGCATCCAGACCAAATTGGATCAAAAAGCTCATGACTAGTGAAGTCCATTTATTTTCATAGGTATATAATGAGGTCCATGAATGCTTTGAAGTCTTATAAGCTATCATTGAACAATTCACATTAATCATCTCCAAGGATCTGTTCTGGAGCTTCCGTGTCGATTCAATCACGAAGAAGACTCGCCAGCGGCTATACTTTGTGAGGAGATTCGGGACGTCACCGAAGAAAACCTCTACAAGTGGGCCATGAAGAGCATTCTGGCTGGTTGCATCACTGTCTGGTAGAGAGGCACCATCTCTCAGGACAGGAATAAACCCCAGAGGGTTGTTGACTCGGCCTGCGACATCGCAGGCACCAGACTTCACTCCATCGAGGACATCGACGTGAGGCAGTGTCTTAAGAAAGCAGCCTCTATCCTCAAAGAGCCCCACCACCCAAGGCCATGTTCTTTTAACTCTGCTACTATCGGGGAAAAGGTCCAGGAGCCTAAAGACGAGCACTCAGCGGCACAAGGACGGCTTCTTCCCCTCCGCCATCAGATTCCTGAATGATCAATGAACCACAGCCACGGCCTCACTTTGACTCTTCGTGCACTATTTTTATTTATTTTGAAATGTGGTTGATAGAAATATTTACACTGTGACGTTGCTGCAAAACGATGAATTTCGTGACATGTTCATGACAATAATTTCTGATTAAATACCACAATTGCGTAAACCCGCCATTCTTGCGATTGCATTGAAGAGCCTCCTGATTGGCTGTTTTCTTCTAAGCAAATGGAGATGTGAATTACAGATTTTTGTTTTGAGTCCTCCCAGTCTTGAAAATAATCTTCCCTCCCAGGATGTTTGTGCTTTGAATGCAGAACGTTAAATGTGGTGAACTTGATTTTTTTTAAAAGTGAACAGTTGTGTAAGCAGTCTTCTTGCTACTCCCCATCTAAGCATTATATACTCGTTAAAGAATCAGACACATGACAAGGGTGAAGATGCTTGCACAAGTTGGCTGTAAAGTTTGCTCCCGGTGGGGGGGAGTTGGGATTGTGATAGACATCTTCAAACTGGACACAAAGGTAAGTTCAGATTTGCAGTATCATGTAGGAAGTTGGAGAAACATTAACTTTCATTGAATTTAACCTGTTTAATTGCATAATGATGCGGAGCTCTCAGGTTGACTGTTCACATTGCACAACAAATGTGAGAACCCCAGAGTTTGTCTTGGCCATCAGTTTTACAACCAAAGTCTTGTAGCCTTTGAGCCTTAAATATATATTCACCACAAATGTAACAGAATGTGTCTCAGCTGTTGCGACATTGACGAGACATTTCTGCTGTCTTGAATCTTCTTGAAGACATAAATGCTGTTGTTACTCCGCTGTTGCCTGAAGAACATGCGTTCAATCTATATCAATGTGATGCACAGCATCTATGTATGTGAGCTGCTTTTAAAGCCTGTCTGCATCTATCCAGACCCAGCATGCCCAGGCCTAAGACAACATTTGCATAGCACGTGCACTGAGTACCTGCCTAGGCAGCCTTGGACTGACCCAAACAGCTTCCTTTGTAGGTAATGTAGACTTAAAATATGACAAGACCTCACAAAAATAGGTTATATCTAAAAAATTATTGGAAATTTTTAAGGTGATTTTCATGATTTTGCCCAAAATCAATTAAATACACCCAAAAGTCTTCAGGAAACAAAATCTTAGTTGTCCTGTGTTATCTGTCCTGGGACAAGGTTTTGTTTTCGAGTTTTATCTCACAAATTAAAGAAGGATGAATTTACAATCTTCAGGGTTCCAATGTCTACTTAAGCCATATTTTCCAATAAGTTTGGTCTGGAATGTTAGAATTGGTGAGTTCGCCAATTGGATATAAAATTGGCTTGATGGGAGATATTGGAGAATTGCGTTTTGTATTGGAGGCCTGTGAGCCACAGTGTGTCACAGAGATTGATGCTGGATCCCCTGCTGCTTGCCATGTATATTAATGACATGGATGAGAATGAAAGTGACATGATGGATTGTAGATGACACCACTATTGGTGGTATGTTGGACAGTGAAGAAGGTCGTCAAAGGTTGATCAACTGGGAATGGCAGATGGAAGTTTACTCAGACTTGTGCAAAGTGATGCATTTTGGGAAGTCAAACCAGGGCAGGATATGCACAGTGAAAGGCAGGGCCCTGGGAAGTGGAATGGAACAGTGTAACGTCAGGTTACAGGTACTGAGTTCCCTAAAAGTGACATCACGGTCAAGGTGGTGAAATGGACTTCTTGCACACTTTCCTACATTGGCTGTATCATTGAATTCAAGAGTTGGGGCAACTTGTTATAGTTGTAGAAAAGGTTGGTGAGATGGTACTTGGAGTATTGTGTGCATTTTTGGTAGGCACTCTGCAGGATGTGACTAAGGTAGAGATCGTGCAGAAAAGATCCACAAGAATGATGCCTGGACAGGAGGCCTTTACTTGGAAAGAGTGATTGGACAGTCTGGGACCATTTTCTCTGGAGTGCAGGAGGCTGAGAGGCAATCTTATGGAGGCGTACAAGATGATGAAGGGTGGAAATAGTTGAAGTCAGGGAGCCTACAGCAAGAGGGTTATGGGTTTAAGATGAGAGGGAAAAGATTTGAGGTGGTAGAGGCAGGTCAATTTTAATGTTTAAGAAACGTTGGATAGGTCTATGGATATAAAAGATTTAGAGGGACACATACAAAGAGGATTAGCTAAGCCAGGCATCTTGGTCAGCATGGATGAGTTGGGTCAAAGGTGCTGTTTCTGTGCTATGTCATTCCATGTCTCTATGAAGAAGGGGAAGTGCATTGGAGAGCTTCCTGACTTCTACCTCCCAGGTGCCTGACTTGAGAATCGTATTGGGCGTGGTCCTGAAATAAGGGGTTTCCTGCCACTTGGACAAAGACATTGGTGGAAATGAAAAATGCCTCCTTGTATCTATTTTTCCTTGAAATGATTGTTTGTGGATGATGGCACCACATTGTCAAAAAAATGGTCACTTGTATCAATACAAAATGTGCAAGTTTAGAATCTTTGTTTCTGGAGACTGAATATCTTATTCTCTTTATTTCAGTCAATGTCCTGAAGGGTACAAATGCATGAAAGCTGGAAGAAATCCAAACTACGGGTACACCAGCTTTGATACGTTTGGCTGGGCCTTTCTAGCCTTGTTTCGACTCATGACACAAGATTACTGGGAAAATTTGTACCAGTTGGTAAGTGAGGGGACATGAGAGTCTTTAAATCTGTTTCGAGCTCGCGTTTTTTATTGGAACTGTTTTAGAACATTGGACATTGCAGATCAGGAACAGGCCATTTGACTGTTGTGCCTGTGCCAAATGTGATTTCTGAATTAAACTCAAACTCTCCTCCTTGTACATGATCCATATCCCTCCATTCCCTGTGTGTTCATGTGTTGATCAAGAATGGGAGAGCAACCTCTGGCCCGCGATCCAAATTTATCTGGCCTGCAGGCACTAAGGCCCATGGACCGGATATCTGGCGCCACTGCTACCTCTTCCCTCCCCCCACACCCCCCCCCCCCCACACCACCAGGTCGGCCGTCACCGAAAAATCAGTGAGGCCTGCCTTTCAACCATTGACTCACCATCTGGCCTATGCATGATAAAAGGTTGTGCCCCCCCCAACCCCCTGATCTAAAAGATTCTAAAATGCTATGACCCCAGCAACCTGTTCCAGGCATCTACTACACTGTATTTAAAAGAAACCTGCCCTGCACATCCCCTTTGAACTTTCACCCTCTCACCTGAAATGGACGTCCTTTAGGCCAATGGTTCTCAACCTTTTTCTTTCCACTCACATCCCACTTTAAGTAATCCCTAAGCCATCAGTGCTCTGTGATTTGTAAGGGATTACTTAAGGTGGGATGTGAGTTGAGAACCACTGCTCTAGACCCAATTGTTACAGAAATATTTTGCTTGAGAAAAATTGTCATTGGCCCATCTCCTTTGGAGATCTGAAACCATGCACATAACAAGTCAATTAGGTACGAAGAAAACAGTGGTTTTCAACCTTTCTCTTTCCACTCACACACCACCTTAAGCAATCCCTTACTAATCACAGAGCACCGATGGCATAGGGATTACTTAAAGGGGTCTGTGAGTGGAAAGAAAAAGGTTGAGAACCACTGCTTTAGACTGACATTTTTAACCCTGGGAAAATGATTCAGACGGACTCCCCTTTCAATACCTTTCATAATTTTAAAAATTTGTCAAGTCTCCCATCAGTATTTGATGCTCCAGAGAAAACAACCCAGGTTTATCAAACAATATTTTTAATCGCCCATCTCCTCTAATCCAGGCAGCACACATTTAAATTTTACATTTTTGTGAAAGATTTATTTTTGAGGTATGGGAACAGGCCTTTCCGGCCTACGAACCCGTGCCGCCCAAATATCCCAATTAACCTCCAACCCTTGGTACGTTTTGGAAGGGTGGGAGGAAGCCGGAGCCCCACGCAGACATGGGGAGAACGCCCAAGCTCCTTACAGACAGCACGGGATTCAAAACCGAGTCACTGGCACTGTATCAGAACCGTGCTAACTGAGCCACCCTGGTGAATCTTTTCTGCACCCTTTCCAAAGCCTCCACATCCCAAATTAACATCAGGATGTTGATGAAAATTTAAAGATCATTCCCTGAGCCTCCGTATGCTTCTTGTAATGGGATGAGCAGAATTGCAGAAAGTGCTCCATGTGCGGCTCAATCCAGGTTTTTATATAGCCGTGTGACTACTCCTGAGGAGCCGACACGACAAAGCCGACAATGTTCCTTTTTATCTTTTGGAAATGGCGAAACTGCCAAAGAACTGGAAGGTGACAGATGGCACATCACTGTTCAAAACCGAGGGGAGAAACCATGAAATTCAGGAAGTTGTTGTTGCTGAATCAATTGTGAAAAGCATTTGGATCACAATATAACATTTGATGAAACTTAGTTGTGCAGGTACAGTCAGTGTGAATTTGCAGAACAGATTGTGCTTGGTTAATTGGATTTTTGGGGAATCAATTGACATGAATGAGAATGAAGTACTGGATATATTTGAAAACACAAATAAGTGATATTTTAAGGTGTGTGCCCTTAAAACAACTATAGTCACATAGCAACAGTAGAGAGATGAGATGTAGGTGACCATTGTTGGTTGGTTCCTCGCAGCCTGTCTTGGCAGTTATCGACCGATGTGCAAGATTTGGACATAATCGTGAACATGACGAGGCTGGCATTTGCTGATGGGAGCAAATTTGAATTTTTTTTGCAAGTTCCCAAGTGGAATGAGAATAGATTACTGGAGGCTTCTTTGAGAAAACTGATTCCCCCCCACCCCCCCCCCCCCACCTCCCCATCTTGCTGGAATAATTTGTTCTCAGTGTGGTTACTAAATTTAAATTTATAGATTTAAAACCACACAAATAAAGCACATAATGGAAAAATAATTAAATTCAATACAAATGCATGTGACCTATAAAAAGAGAAGATGAGAAAGCCTCCCCATATACCACCCCCCTACAAGGAAAGAAAAGAAGAAAAAAGGAAGTAAGAAAGGGACAAGAGACCCTCAACAAGGGGACCTGTTACTTAAAAGTTTCTCATATACGGAGACCTTAAGGACAAGAGAATGCCAGAGCCTCAATTAAATATTGTGTAAATAAGGGCTCCATATCTTCCAAAATATACATTTCACTCAAATTTATAAATAATTGTCTCAAGTGGTGTACAGCTCCAAACTTCAGCATGCCATCTTTCGATACCCAGATCCGTGTCAGACTTCCAATACATTTTCTTGCTATTGCTAAAGCAATTTGAACAAAATTCTCTTGATACATATTCAATTTCAACTTGAATTCAACACCCTTAATATCACTCAATAAAAATAACATTTTTGGTGGGAACTTAATCCCCAATATTTGTTCTGATCATTTACCCATTTCTAACCAAAAAGGTTTAACTTTAGGCCCAAGTCAAATCCTGGTTACAATTCTAATGCTGAAAATGACCAAAGCAAGGAGGCAAAATGACTGCACAATCACTCGAAATCCCTCTGTGGTAACCCCCGCTTGGGGGGTGGTATATGGGGGAGCACTGAGGAAAACCTGGCTAAGCTCAGTCAACAGTTAGTGAGACACTGTTACAGCATTAGTGATCTGGGTTCAAATCTGGTGCTGTCTGTAAGAAGTTTGTATGTCCTCTCCGTGATCTGCATGAGTTTTCCCCAGCATGAGTTTTCTCCCACCCTCCAAAATGTCCCCAGGGCAGGGTGTTTGTAGGTCAATTGGGTGTCATTGGGCAGCATGGGTTTCAGTGGGTGGAATCGGCTTCCACCATGCTGTCAAGAAAATTTAAAAATGTAAAGCCCCTCTGTGATTTAACGATCAGTCAAGTCTCTGTCTCGGTCCTTTCACGAGGAAAGCATTTGCTTAGTGAACAAAGCCAGTATTTCGAGCTGCTCAGGAGATTGCACAGAATGGGGAAAATAAAATCGGCAGTTATGAATGCCAGATTTTTAATTATTAAATGTGGCAAAATTGTCATCAGAACTGTTCACTTCTGGTCCTTGGCTCCTTGTGGATTGCATGCATTAGCCAATTGCGATGAAAATAGAAGTTCCGTTCCTGGCAGTAATCCTGAGTCTCAACCTGCTCCTGCAGTACACAATCTCTCTGCTGCTGTTCCCCTCCAGTGGCCCAGAGCCAGCCTACAGAACCTGTGTCCAAACAGACTTGGTGAGATGAGGGAAAAATTGATCAAATGGGAGCCATTTCAAGATTTTTTAAAAAAACTGATCAGTTTCAAAGTGATGCTGAAAATATCCACAATTGGACTGATTGACAAACTATTTGAGTGAAAGATTGAAACCACCACTCTTTAAGGCGGCACGGTTGGCGCAGCACTGTTACAGCACCAGCAAACGGGATTTGGGTTCGAACCCGGCGCTGTCTGTAAGGAGTTTGTACATTCTCCCCGTGTCTGCATGGGTTTTCCCCGGGGGCTCCGGTTTCCTCCCATCATTCGAAACCTACCGGGGGTTGTAGGTTAATTGGGTGGCACGGGCTTGTGAGACGAAATGACCTGTTACCATCCTGCATGTCTACATTTTTTTTAAATTAATGTTCAAAGCAGAATGGATTTCCAGTTTTAAAATGTGAGAGAGCAGATCTTCCTCTGACGGGGGGAAAAAGACAATGGTTTTGTATTTAAATGCACGCAGCATAAGAAATAAAGTGGATGATCTTCAGATTGGCAGCACTGGCCATCACAGAGTTTTGGCTAAAGGATAGATGTCCAAGGATACATAGTGTATCGAAAGGATAGGCAGGTTAGCAGAGGGGTGATGTGGCTCTGTTGGTAAGGAACAACATTACATCATTAGAAAGAGGGGGCAAAGAATCAGACGATACAGAATCATTTCAGGTCGAGTTAAGAAATGGCAAGGGTGAAAAGGCACTGTTGGCTGTTATAGACATCCAAACAGTAGCTGCAATGTGGACAAAAATTTGCAGATGGAAAGTGCGTGCCAGAAGGCCAATGTTATGGTGGGTGATGGGGGATTTTGGCATGCAAGTAGTTGGGGGAAACCAGGTTGCGACTGGATCTCGAGAGAGAGGGAGAATCTGTACAAAGCCTATGAGATGACTTTTTGGAGCAACTTGTTGATGAGCCCACGAGGGGATCGGCTGCACTGGACTGCGTGTTGTGTAATGCACCTGTGGGGATTAGAGAGCTTCGAGCAAAGGATTCATTGGGAGGCAGTGATCGCAATATGATCGAGTTCAATTTAAGATTTAACAGGGAGAAACTAAAGTCAGATGTGTGGGTTATTTCAGGGAAGTAAAGGGAATTCCAGTGGCATGAGAGAGGAACTGGCCAAAGTAGATAGGAAGGGGGCATGAGTAGGGAAGACGGCAGAGCAGCAATGGATGGAAATTCTGCAAGAAATGGAGAAGATGCAATATAAATACGTACTATTTGACTGAAAGATTAAAACCATCGCTTTGTTGCATGCAATTGTTGTAACTGGTAGATGGACAACAGTGTTTGGTGTTCCAGGAAGATTGACAAAACATGTTTTTTTCTTTTGCAGACATTGAGAGCAGCAGGGAAAACGTACATGATCTTTTTTGTTCTTGTCATCTTTGTGGGATCCTTTTACCTGGTAAATCTAATTCTGGCTGTTGTCGCCATGGCCTATGAAGAACAAAACCAAGCGACACTGGAGGAAGCTGAACAGAAAGAGCTAGAGTTCAAACAGATGCTGGAGCAGCTGAAGAAACAACAGGAGGATGCTTTGGTTAGTCACTTGAAATTGTACGAGAAGTTGATGTCAGTGTAAGAGGGTCACGAGAGAGAGTTAAGCAAAGTCTGCAGACGCTGGGGTTGAGGGCAATATACGGAGGTACTGGAGAAATGCAGCAGGCCACGCTGCATCCACGGGAAGTAAAGGGTAACCAACATTTACGAGCCTGGGCCCTTCAGAGACTTGTTCTGGTTAGTACCGGGAGCAACTGTTGCCATTCAATTCTTTCTGACTGCATTTGGAACATCTCTTTGACCAGTACTACTTCTCTCCAAGAATTAAATGGTGGTTTATTGTAGTGAGAGATGTTCTTTGTTTACTTGCGATCAAAGTCCAATGAACAACCAGACTTCACAATGTATCAGCAATAGAAAATCCCAGTATCAAGGAATATGTGCTCTTATGTAAGGCCAGTGCCACAGTGGATATCAAAAGAATGTGGGTTTACCATTAATGAGCTGAAATGATTCCCATCCCCCCCTTATTCTGTCACCCTGAGACCTTGGCTCCCGATTTGAAACTCTCTCAGGAGTAAAACAAGAAACTCTGCAGACACTTGAGAAACTCAGCAGGTCAAACAGTGCCCTTTATTGAGCAAAGATAAAGATACAGAACCAACGTTTTGGGCTTGAGGCCTTCATCAAGGGATGTGAAAATGTTGACAGATGCCTGAACAAAATGGTGCGGGGGTTGGGGCACAGTCCCAAAGGCAGGGGATAATAGGTGGAGAAGGGAGGGAGGGCACACCAGCAAGCAGGGGGAGTGGGAGGGTGGATCTGTGAATGGAGAGGGTGGAGAGCTGGAAGGGAGGAATGGGGAAGGGAGGGAGAATGGGGAGTGGGCTGGCAGAAACCGGAGAAGTCGATGTTAATGCCCAGGTGGAAAATTCAATGTGTTGTTCTTCCAATTTACGGGTGGTCTTGGTGGGATAGTACATGAGGCCACAGACACACATGCGAGTATGGGGGTGAGATGCAGAATTGAAGGCGTTGGCCACTGGGAGATCGCTGTCACTGACGCGGACAGAGCGAAGGTGCTCATCAAAGCGATCTCTCAGTCTGTGACCAGTCTCTCCGATGCAGAAGATAGAACTCTGTCAATCAGGGAAAGCTCTTCAGAGCATCTAGCAGTGAAACCCCTTCAGAACCTTGCACCACATCACCTTGTTCTCCAAAACTCCAGCTCCCTCATCCCTGGAGTTGGTGTGATGCACAGGGAGAAGTAGTCCTCACAAAGGCAAATGGAATGTTAGGCATTCCCTCGAGGGGAGGAAATAACACTTCTGTTGATGAGCCCATCCAGGAATGTATCTGCTTTAGGCTCCATACTTGAAGAGAGACATTGTGCAGATGACCAACCACACAATTAACCAGAAGAATGGGAGTTGGAGGAAACTATATGGTTTATCTCGGTCTGCTCCAATGTTCATGAAAAGATCATGGCTAGAGTGTTCAGGAGCCTTTACAAGAGGAAATGACCTTCAGACTGCAACTTTCTCAGTCCTTCTCAGAATTGTGTGTACCTGTCTAACTTCCAGTGATTCCAAGATTTCTCATTCACATCTTTCATTGTGTGATAACACCTTTATTCCAGGAATCGATCCAATGAATCTTTGCCGCACCAACTCCAAGGTCAGTGTATTTCCCCCGCCCCCCCTCCCCAACCCCACCCACTTAACTCCGACTAGAACTGAGATCTCACTGAAGTTCTCTGCAATCTCAAAAAGGCCTAGAGTTTTACAGCATGGAGACAGGCCCTTTGGCCCGACAACCATGCCAACCCAGTTGACGTCCTATTTCCTGTGTTTTGGTGCATGCCCTTGCTTTTGATTTCCTGCCTCCTTCCAGCAAAGGCCAATTTGCCATTTGCCTTCCTTACTGGTTACTGTACATTGTGTCTCTTAACCCAGCCCAGCCAGAAATCTATTCACTCATTTCACTGGACAACAATTTTTTTTCCCCAAAAGGTTTGCTTCCTGAAAGTAAATTGGGGATGATGATATACAGCCTCGAGTTGAACACAAAGATAATTTCAGATTTGCTGTATCATGTAGGAAGTTGAGGGAGCGTTAAATTAACTTTGATTGAATTTACCCTGTTTAATCACATCCTGATGCTGACACATTGCATCAGTTCAACTGACCTAAAAATATTTTGCCGCTGATTTTCGTTTGTACTGCCTTTCTTGTCAGTGTCCAATAATAGTTGGCCGGCATTGATGGATTCCAGTTGCCCTGATACTGCTTTTCCAAGGTTGCAGTGTCCTGGTGAATCCTTCCACCATGTTCATCACTGACTGTGCCAAGATCAGCAGGGAAGACGTCCAAGTGTGAATGAAAAAATGAATTTTCAATGACATGTTGGTTTTGTATGCATGAAAGAGACTTAAAATTGGAAAGGATACAGAAGTGATCCACCAGGATGCTGCCTGGATTGGAAGATCTCAGCTTAAAGGGGAGGTTGGGCAAACTTGTTGTTTACTCTGGAGTGTTGGAGACCTGATAGAAGTTTATAAAATGCATAGGATAGAGCAGGGGTGGGCAACCTTTTTTTAAAAAAACCTCACATTTCACCTTAAGGTGGGATGTGGGTGGGAAGGGAAGGTTGAGAATCACTGCTCTAGACCCAATTGTTACTGAAATATTTTGCTTGAGAAAAATTGTCTTTGGCCCATTTCCTTTGGAGTTCTGAAACCGTGCACATAACGAGTCAATGAGGGATGATTAAAACAGCAGTTTTCAAATTTTTTCTCTTCACTCACATCCCACCTTAAGCAACCCCTTACTAATCACAGAGCACCTATATCATAGAGATTGATTAAGGTGGAATGTGAATTTTTAAAAAAAAGGTGGCCCACCCCTGGGATAGAGAGCCAGAATCCCAAGTAGAAATTTCCAAAACTGGACAATGTACATATAATGTGAGAGGGGGAGTGTTTCATGGAGATGTTCAGTGCAAATGTGTTTTTCCCCCTCTGTGGTCAGGGTCTGGAGCAGGCTACCAGGGCAGTGGTCGCAGTAGACGTGAAGAGGCTTCCAGATAGATGCAAATGTGAAGGAACAGAGGGATGTGGATCGCTAACAGCAGAAGAGATTTATCATCATGTTAGATGTGCAGACTAAACAGCCTGTTCCTGAACTGTACCCTTCTGTGTTCTTCTTTCAGATTTTAAGTTTTTCGTATTTTAACTTCAATGTTTTGTTGTTTCCACGATAATTTTAATAGGTTGCCAGCGTTATGGAATGTTTTAATGCCAAAGGAATTTGCAAACGTTCAGTAACTGTGACAGCTTTGATCGCCGGTGAGCCTCAGATGGCCCTCATCGGCCATCAAAGCTCTTTGGAGAAAGTGCAGACGGAACCTGCACCGAGACCCCAACCGCGCTGATGTCCAGTGGATGACTATGTCCGTCAACTGTGTGGTGTAGAGGCAGGTGGACTGGGAAGAAGAACAATTTTTTTTCAGGTTTAGCAATAATAATGGAATCTTCAAAGGATTATTTAAGTTTATTATCACCTGATTGTACAGGTACAACCCGACAAAACAGCGTTCTCTGGTCCTCGGTGTAAAACACGCAGACGTCAACACACGTACAGACAAACAATACACCTGCAGGACAAATGTACATATAGCAAAATAAATAATTGTTTAATAAATATGAGAGTCTCGGAGGATTAGTGTGAGTAGTTCCTTTGGTTGTTCACATTCTCACTGCCCGTGGGAAGAAGCTGTTCCTCAGCCTGGTGGTGCTGGCTCTGATCCTCCTGGATCTCTTCCCCGTTGGGAGCAGCGGAAAGATGCTGTGTGCGGGGTGGAAGGGGTCCTCAATGGTTTTGTGAGCCCTCTTCGGACAACGATCCCAGTAGATCATGTCGATTGGGGGGGGGGGGGGGCAGAGGGAGCAGAGGGAGACTCCAGTGATCATCTCTGCCACTCTTATGGTCCTGTGGACTGACCTCTGATACATTTCTAGGAAGACTCCTCAATTACTTTGTAGGAAGGTATAAAATTTCTGACACTTTTCAAGTAAGTGAGCTTTGCTGATTTGACACTGCTCTGTACAGTACGTTTCCGATGATCTGAAAACCACTTTACCAAAATTCTCAGTTATCCACAAATATTTTTGCTGGTCACATGACATAACAAGTTGGAAAAAGTTTAAAAAAATGTTCTTTTACCTGCCATGCTCAAGTGGGACTCTGATGTGCTGTTAGTGCCATTTTGAATCCACCAGAACTCTTGTGTAAGATTTAAACTTAATTTCATGCTTGAAAAACCTTCCCTTGTTCTTGGTTGTTGTTTTAACCACTGATACACTGAGGCTACTGGGCTCGGGAGCGGGGACCATGGGCTCCTGGGCAGGTTTGATGATGGCTGATACAAATATTCCGCGGCTTAGACTGGGCTGCTTAAATCCATTTCTCAGATATCTGGAAAATGCAGTTAACATGTTTGGTCCTGAGCGTTTTGGATAATCGGTAATGTATAGTCAAATTGATTGTCCACACTGTGGTATCATTCATTTGATAGCAAAGAATAGGAACATAGGAAGTAGGAACAGGAGTAGGCCAAAAATGGTCCATCGAGCCTGCTCCGCCATTCAATACGATCATGGCTGATCTAATTTATGACCTCACTCCACCTACCTGCTTTCTCCCCATATCCCCTAATTCCTCTATCATGTAAAAATTTATCTAACCGAATTTTAAATATGTTTAATGAGGCAGCCTCAACCACTTCCCTGGTTAGAGAATTCCAAACATTCACTACTCTCTGGGTAAAAGTATTTTTCCTCATCTCTGTCCTAAATCTTCTCCCCCGAATCTTGAGACTGTGTCCTCTCGTTTTAGTTTCCCCGGCCAGCTCAAAAAACCTTCCTACATCTATCCTATCCATACCCTTCATAATCCTATATGTTTCTATAAGATCTCCTGTCATTCTTCTGAACTCGAGCGAATACAATCCTAGATGATTTAATCTTTCATCATAAGTCAACCCCTTCATCCCAGGGATCAACCTAGTAAACCTCCTCTGGACCATCTCCAAAGCCAGTCTATCCTTCCTCAAATATGGAGACCAGAACTGGACACAGTACTCCAGGTGCAGTCTCACCAGTACCTTGTACAGTTGCAACATTACCTCCCTACTCCTGAATTCAATTCCTCTAGTGATGGCCAACATTCCATTTGCCTTCTTAATAACCTGCTGCACCTGCAACCTAACTTTTTGCGATTCATGCACAAGCACTCCCAAGTCCCCTCTGCACAACAGCATGTTGTAGTTTTTCACCCTTTAAATAATATTCACTCTTTTATTTTTCTTGCCAAAGTGGATAGCCTCACACTTACTAGCACTGTACTCCATCTGCCAGACCGTTGCCCATTCATCCAGCTTAACTCTATCCCTCTGCAGACTCTCCACATCCTCATTACAATTTGCTCTTCCACTCAATTTGGTGTCATCCGCAAACTTGGCTACACCACATTTTGTCCCCTCCTCCAAGTCATCAATGTAAATGATGAACAGTTGTGGGCCTAACACTGACCCCTGCGGCACCCCACTTACCAACCTGAAAAACTCCCATTTATCCCGACTCTCTGCCTCCTGTCAGACAACCAATTTTCAATCCAGGCCAATCTACTTCCCCGGACTCCACTTTCCTGTAACTTACCGAGAAGTCTCTTGTGCGGCACCTTATCAAACGCTTTCTGGAAATCCAAATATACAACATCAACCTGTTCCCCTCTATCCACCGCACCTATTATATCCTCAAAGAATCCTAACAAGTTTGTCAAACAAGATCTTCCCTTTCTAAAACCATGCTGCATCTGCCTGATTGAACCCTTACGTTCCAAAAGTTTCACTATTTCATCTTTAATGACAGCTTCAAGCATTTTTCCAACTACAGACGTCAAGCTAATTGGCCGATAATTTCCAGTCTTCTGCCTACATCCCTTCTTAAAAAGTGGCGTGACATTTGCTGTCTTCCAGTCTGCCGGGACCTGCCCAGAATCCAAGGAATTTTGGTATATGACCACCAATGCATCAACTATAACTTCTGCCATTTCCTTCAGAACCCTTGGATGCATATCATCAGGACCAGGTGATTTGTCTGGCTTTAGTCCCATTAGTTTCTCCATCACTACTTCCTTTGTAACAACTATTTTATCAAGGCCCTCCCCAACATTCGCATCCTTAACTCCGCACTTGGGCATCCTGGACGAGTCTTCCACCGTGAAGACTGACACAAAATATTTGTTTAATGCCTCGGCCATTTCCTCATTTTTTGCTACCAGTTTTCCTTTCTCATCCTCCGAGGGTCCTATGTTAACTCTGGCCACCCTCTTCCGTTTTATGTATTGATAAAATTTTTTGCTTTCTGTTTTTATATTTTGTGCCAATTTACTTTCATAATCATTTTTCCCATTTCTTATTACCCACTTTGTAACCCCTTTTGTCTTTTAAAGTTATCCCAATCTTCCAGTTTCCCACTGCTCTTTACAGCTTTGTACAACTGCATCTTCAATTTTATACTCTCCTTTATTTCCTTTGTTAACCACAGTTGATTTTTCCCTCCCTTGCTGCCCTTTTTCCTGACCGGAATATATTTTTGTTGAGCATTACAAAATATTTCTTTGAAAATCTTCCACAGTTCCTCAACTGTTTCATCAATTAGCCTGTGCTCCCAGTCCACTCTGCCCAATTCCTCCCTCATCCTATGGTAATCACCCCTGTTTAAGCATAATATATTAGTTTTAGATCTAACTATTTCCCCTTCCATCTGAATGAGAAATTCAATCATACTATGATCGCTATTTCCCAGATGGTCTCTGACTATTACATCATTTATCTCATTGCACAACACTAGATCCAGGAGAGCATTTTCTCTTGTGGGTTCCTTAACATGCTGCTCAAGAAAGTTATCGCAGATGCATTCTATGAAGTCCTCTTCCAGACTCCCACGACCAACTTGATTTTCCCAATCTATGTGGAAGTTAAAGTCCCCCATGACTACTGCCGTATCATTATTACATGCCTCACTTATCTCTCTATTTATTTTCTGTGCCACTAAACTATTGTTATTTGGTGGGCGATAGATAACACCCACCAATAATTTTTTCCCTTTGTTATTCTTTATCTCTACCCAAATGGACTCAATATTATGCTCTCAATATTGCATTCTCAATGCATGCCTCTTAATTGGAATTTTTTCAGGCTCATACCATTGCAATGTGCTTCACAGCCAGACCCCTTGACATTATGATACCCTCAAAGTTTGAAGTTATTTGAATTGATTGCCCTCAAGACTAAAAAAGGAAATTTTATCACCAAATTCTTCATGAGAATGTTGTTGGTCCATTCATTGAGAAATAATAAAGCTTATTTATCAATTTACCAGTCTCTGGAAGCCAGAAGTAATTATCGTACGAGGAGTTCCAATTGTTTCTGAAAAGGGTTTCTCTTTATTTTCCCCATAGGCAGAGGGATTAAAAGCCCAAATTATGCCTTTTAATATCAACAAAACTGAAGATCCAACATCTCAGGTTTCTAGTTTTGGGTTCCTCATTTAAGAAAGGATGTGCTGACTTTGGAGAGGGTTCAGAGTTAGTTCACAAGGATGATTCCAGGGATGAAAGGGTTATCATATGAGGAGCGTTTGACAGCTCTTGGCCTGTACTCATTGGAATTTAGGATAATGGTCTGGGGTGGGGGGGGGGGGGGGGGTGGAGTCACATTGAAACATTTTTAAATGTTGAAAGGTGTGGACTGAGTAGATGTAGAAAGGTTGGTTCCCGCAGGACAATTTCAGGATTGAAGGGCGTCCACTTAGACTAGAGATGTGGAGGAATTTCTTCAGCCAGAGGGTGGTGCATCTGTGCAATTTGTTACCACACGCGGTTGTGAAGGCCGGATCATTGAGATTGATAGACTCTTGATTAGCCAGGGCATCAAAGGTTATGGGGAGAAGGCTTGGCAGTGGGGCTGAGTGGGAGAATGGATCAGGTCATGATTTAATGGTGGGGCAGACCCAATGGGCTGAATAGCCTGTTTCTGCTATGTCTTATGGTCTTGCAGATTGCTTGTAACTGAATCATCTTTTTGTTTCCAATGTTAGATAAGTATTTGAATTTAATTCATTAAATCAATTCTGCAGAACTATCATGCTCTCTGCTACAATTTCAATGTGTGGCTGATGTAATACATGATATGCGGTTTGATTCTCAACCTTGCACATTCTTAAAATGCAGTGTGAATTTTCAGCTGAATGTCGGAAGTTTTCAATTATCGCAGGAAAATCTCTGAAGGGAAAGGTCACTTCCAATCTCTCTGTGATTACTTTTGTTCCTTTATATTCACGGCCGTTGTAAGATTTTCGTTGAATCTCCAATTGAAGCGAGTCTCTTTTGTTTATTCACTTCAACAGATAGCTGCTGCAACGGCAACTTCAGCAGGGACCGTTTCGGAAGAAGCGCTGGATGAAGAGGAAGAAGGAAGGATGTCACAAAGCTCATCCGAGTTGTCCAAACTCAGCTCAAAAAGTGCCAAAGAGAGGAGAAACCGGCGGAGGAAGCGGAAGCAAACGAGGGGTCATTCAGAGGGGGAAGAAAAGGGAGACCATGAGAAGATTTTAAAATCTGAATCGGAGAATGGAATCAGTAAAAGGGCCAGGCATTTAACCCATGGAATGAAATACCACATGAATCAGGTATGGCCAATTCTTTTTGGTTTATCATGCCATGTAACACTCCTGAGAGTAATTTGAAGATGAACAGCACTTCAACCACCTAATTAAAGGTTGATAGAGAATTGGACCTACGTTGCTCAGTTGCAATGAAAATTGGCCACTTCTGCCACAAAAAGTCAAAGAAAAAAATGGAATCATAAAGTTACCAATGATTAACTAATTAAAATTAACACTTCTAAATTTTAACTTTAAATGTAGACATACATTTCTACAAATATAGACAGGTCATTTCGGCCCACGAGCTGCCCAATTTACATCTAATTAACCAACACCCCCAGTATGTTTTAAACGATGGGAGGAAACTGGAGCCCCCGGGGAAAACCCACAGGAAGGAACGGGCAGCCGGCTTCCTGTGGATGGTGTGTGACCTGCTGAGTTTCTCCAGCGCTTGTGTGAGTTGTGAATAGATATGCTGGAAACTGTGAGAGGCTTCACTTCAAGTACACTGCAGATTCAGTGAATCTGTCCACCTATCCACTCAGTCGATTCAGCAGAATTGTCTCCGGCCTCTGTATGAAGCCTTTTGGTGAGGCTCTGCAAAGATTTGCTTATATGGAGGGAAGCCAGTGATGGGTGGGGACAGAAGTTGGTCACCGAGAATGTGTGGGGTGGGATACAGATCATGAGGGGGATGGAGAAAGGTGTTCCATGCTGCCAACACGTCAAGAGCTCCAAGTCATTGTGGCCATGCCTACGTGTCCAGCACTCTTTCCTCAGAGCGGGGAATTGGGACAGGCAGATGTTGACATGTTACGTCAATTGTGTGTTAATGAGGGGAATTTGGTTTTTACTTCATTCTTGTGGGATATACCCCCATACATAGTTCGGACTCTATATTCCCAGATCACTTTCCAGACAAATAAGAGAACAGAATCATATCTGACAATTGGATGTCAGATTATCTAGTTTTACTGTGATGCAAA
The DNA here is from genome assembly GCF_036971445.1 of Narcine bancroftii. NCBI lineage: Eukaryota > Metazoa > Chordata > Chondrichthyes > Torpediniformes > Narcinidae > Narcine > Narcine bancroftii. The sequence goes on along the minus strand of NC_091480.1, from coordinate 68,039,547 downwards.
GGTCTTTGATTTTTAACGATACAGCACCGTAAAAGGCTCTTCCAGCCCCTAAACCTACCCATCACATAAATATTTAATTTTTAGAAATTTAAATTTAGAGATTTTGGCCTGGTTAGTGTAGTGGTTAGTACAACTCTGCTACAACACAAGTGATCGGGATCAGTGTTCGAATCCTGTGCTGTCTGTAAGAAGTTTGTACATTCTCCCTGTGTCTACGAGGTTTTCCTCTGAGAGTTCTGGTTTCCTCCCACCATTCAAGCGTAATGTTAATTGGGCAGCATGGGCTCATGGGCCGAAAGGGCCTGTTACCGTGCCGTGTGTCTAATTTGAAAATTTGGAAAAGATACAGCATATTAACAGGCCATTCTGGCCCAAGAACCCCAGCTTCCCAATTACACCCAATTTACCTGCAAACCCTAAACATTTACTCTCAGCCAGCACTTACTTTCTTCAGGGTCATGCACCCCTCTGCAATAAGCCCTATCCCACCAGGTTTGGACCACCAGCTCAACTGAAATGGACATGCAGACACTTGGCAGCTCCCACAACACGAATGGCAAAACCTGGTGCTTTTCAGGTCAAGTGCCACCTTCCACCTTTGGGCAACTAACCTCCCACTGAACTGGCTTTGCCGTGCCCTTGGTTGCGAGGTGATCATGCTGCGGTCACCATTTCTGTGGCCACGTTCCCTGCTTGTACATTGACGGCGCCACCTCCAGAATGTCGGCGTTTGTGCCTGCTTTCTCCAATGTTTAAGTTCAGTGCATCAATGAGTTTTGCAAAAGTTCTCATCTTTGCCAGTCAGCAAACAAAATCTTTCAGTTTCCAATCCAAAAGTGTGGGGAAATGGCACCGTTCTAATTTTTTGCTGGAGTCTGACAGTTGACCACATTGTCACCAACTGTTTCCTCTGGCTAGCTGTGCACACCAAACCTGCAATTCGAATCTCTGACAGTGCTGGGTTAAAATGTCCTCTCAAGGCCTTATCCATAACTCTTGGCATTAATAGACATTGATGCATTCTGTGCCTCCAATTTGATCCCCGGCAACAAATTGCCTTTCTCCTTCTGTTTCTGGCTGCATCTTTCTATCCTATGGCCTTCGTGCTACTCTCTCCAATATTTCCACATCAGTAGGGCAAATGAGACGACTCTCGTTTCTTGAACTCTCCAACTTTACGATCATGTCCACTACCTACCTCCATCACTCCTAAACCCAGGGAGTCCTGTTCTTGCTAAACATCATGCTTAATGGCCCTGTTTCTCATTCAGGCAACATCCAGAACTTGTTCTTTGGTAGTTTAATTTTAATTTAGACATACAGCATGGTACAGGCCATTTCAGCCCACAAACTGCCCAATTTACATCCAATTAACCTACACCCCCAGTATGTTTTGAACAATGGGAGGAAACCGGAGCCCCCGGGGAAAACCCACGCAGACATGGGGAGAACGTACAAACTCCTTACAGGCAGTGCATGCCGCCCAGTAATAAGGCAAGTAAGCAAGGTGGAGCAACCAGGAAAACAGCAGTGGCCAACGCAACGCCATATTGCAAGTCCTACAACAGCTCTTTGAGGTACATTGGTCCTCGTGCTTGACTTCCCATTTAAAATAGGCAGATTGAAATGATACTTGGCTTAGATTTGTGGTCAAGTTGCAAGTCAATAATTTTTCCAATGTGGCAGCTAAATACCAGTGTTGTAGTTCAACTGGGAGCATCTCGCCTCGAGGTGTGGGGTATCCCTTCAGCATGAAAGATAAAGCTACTGGATTCCATCATCGTTGAGGACAGACATGGTCACATTGTTTAATTGTCCACTGTTGTCATGGCCGCATTACTGCTGAGCTTTGGTTGGTTAGATAGGATCACTTTGCTCTCTCTCTCCAACAATCTACATCAGCTGTTTAGCATGTGTAATCCTTTCTGTAGCTTCAATTTCATTTGTGCACACCTTCAACACTCAATTGAACCAGGGTTGATTCCTTGAGTTGATTATAATTTCCTAGGCGAGGGATATTCCGAGCCAAGAGGTTGACAAATAATATTTCAGAGTGACTCATTTAACACAAGCATGCTAGAGAAACTCAGCAGGTCACGCAGCATCCATCAAAAGTAAAGGGTAACCAGTATTTCATGCCTGACGAAGGGCCCAGGCCGAAAACGTTGGTGACCCTTTAGTTCTTTTTTGTTTTGAATATTTTATTTAAAATTTTCCATAAACTTTTGAATAAACAAATATTGATTGAAGTTAAAATTGCAATGATTACCTGCTGGTTTTACTCCACCCTTGCCCTCCCCTCCCTCCCTCCTCCCACTCAGAAATAATACAAAGAGATAATAGTCTGGTCTATAGTTATATAAAATGTAGAAAAGGGAGAAAAGTAGTTTCCTGGATTGCACGAAGGGTTGGTTCACACACTGGGATCCCACAGTGTTTCTACAGCCGTTTTTGGGGAAGAAGACTATTACAGGTGTCAAGAGGCCAGACGCGTATTTTTACATATTCACCCCTAAACTTTGCATCCACAGGCTCCAAATTTGTAAAAAGGTAGGATGTTTATTACTTAAATTATATGTAATTTTCTCCAAAGGAATACAACTTTGAATTTCTGCATTCCATCTCTCCATACCCAAATGTCCATCCGATTTCCAATTCACTGCAATACACTTCCTTGCCATTGCTAAAGCAATTTTAATAAATTTCACTTGATAAAATGATCATTTTACCTGAGGTCTTGTACCTTCTATATTCCCCAGTTAAAAATAGGTCTGGATTTTGTGGAAATACAGTACCTGTAATTTGTTCTAAGAAATTTCCTTGGTCCACCCCAAAAAGATTTTACTTGAGACCATAACCAAGTAGAGTGTGAAAAGGTTTCTATCTCTTCACCACATCTAAAACATTTATTTGGTAAATCTGGTTTCATTTTATTCAATTTTTGTGCCATTAAATATAATTGATGCAGATGGTTGTATTGAACTCATCTATACCTTGCATTTATAATATTTGACCATCTTTTCTCATCAATTGTAATATTTAGGTCCGCCTCCCATTTCTATCAAGATTTATGAACTCCCTGTTTAATAGTGCCTGCTTGTAATAAAAGGTACATTACAGAGATAAATTTCTTAGTATTACCGCTTCTGATAAGAATTTCCAGCTCACTGCAAGCCGGTAAGAACATAGTTAAATCTAATTTTTCCCGCAAATATCCTCTCAATTGAAGATAGCAAAATAGAGTATTCCGAGTAATTCCATATTTATTCCTTAATTGTTGAAATGACATCAATTGACCTTGTTCATAACAATCTTCTATCTATTTAATGTCTTTATGAAACCAAATATTTAGAAATTTATTATCTTTAGTGAAAGGTATAAGATTATTTTGAATCAAAAGGTGTCTTAGGTGATGGACTTGCTTGTGTTCCAATTTTGTTACTTATCATATTCCTAATTTCTTTCACACCGGTTATTAACTTTGAATCCCATTTGTATATAAATTTCTCTGCTAATTTCTTTATTTTATCCAGCTCTATTTTGACCCATGCCAGTTTTCCTGATCCCTCAAAAAAAAGTAAGGAATCTAATTTGAGCCACTTGATAATAATTCTTAAAGTTGGGAAGCTCCCGATTCATATTTCCATGTTAATCTTTCTATAGAAACTCTTGACATTTTACTTTTCTTTAAAAACATTTTTGTGGTAATAATATTGGTAAGGTTTGAAAAAGATATTGTATTCATGGAAATATATTCATCTTAATATAATTAACCCTACCTACTAACATTATTGGCAAGGTCACCCATTTTGTTAAATCCTCCAACTTTAAGTAATGGTGAGTAATTCCGTTTGTATTGATGACTTAAGTTATTATCTATCTAGATCCCTAAATATTTGATCGCCTCTTTTGGCCATTTAAATTAAGTATTTCTTTGACAAAGACTATAATCTCGCGTAAGAGGCATAACTTCACTTTCAACCCAATTTATTTTACCACTTGAAATCTTACTATATTCTTCCAAATTTAGATGCAATTTCTGTAAAGGTCTATGATTTTGTCAGATACATTAAAACATCGTCTTCAAATAAACTAATTTTATACTCTTCCTGACCGACCTTGAACTCCTTAATTTCTAAATCACTCCTAAGTACCTCTGCTAGTGGCTCTATAGCTAAAATGAACAGAGCTGGGGATAAGGGACAACCTTATCTATGAGATATTGTTAACTGAAATGGAGCGGACATTTGCCCATTAGTTACTACTTTCACTTTAGGGTTATTGTATAGGGCCTTGATCCAGTTTATCAAAGTTTGACCAAACCTGAATTTATCTAGCACTTTAAACAATAAGAACCACTCCAATCTATCAAATGCTTTATCTGCATCTAGGGCCACTGCTGCATTCAAACCTTTCCTCATTTGTGCTAAATGTATAATACTGATTCACCTAGCCGCATTGTCCACCAACTGTCTCTTTTTCACAAATCCTGTCTCCGATCCACGTTTATTAATTTGGGTAATAATTTAGGAACTCTATTTGCCAATACTTTAGCAAGTGTTTTGTAATCTGCATTTAATAATGGTATAGGACTATACGATGAGGCTTTTAAAGGATCTCTTTTGTTTCGGTGTCACAATAATTATTGCTGTTGAAAATGAGCCTGGAAGAGGTTACCCTTTACTTCCGACGGATGGTGCATAACCTGCTGAGTTTCTCCAGCACGTTTGTGCTTTGCACTTGACCCCAGAATCTTCAGACTTTCCCATTTCACCCTCATTCTTTTGCTGCACTTGTTTTGACCTCTCACATTTTGCATTATGCTCATATGTCGTTTGAGAAGTGATTGCAAATTGAGGTTTCCATTTCAAAGTCATCGATTTGGACTCCTTGGCAATGCTCCACACGGTTCAGCGCCACGCACCATTTGACTTTGGTTCCACCAGTAGTACAGTTGAAATTGCAATGAGCAAAACTCATTGGAGTTCTCAGACCCTTGCCCATGATTGAACTTGACCTCTGAGATTATCTGAAATGTGGGGACAGGTTCCATCGGCTCTTTGTCTGGAGAAATGTCAATTGTAATGCAAAACCCAAAGATGAATGGGGTTAGTAGGTGGTGTAATTGGCCGGCAGGGGCTAATGGGCCTGTTATGGTGCTGTATGCCTTAACTAAATTAAAGAGCAGAACATGTGTGCTTCTAAGTGTACAAATTGTCTACATTTATATTTTTTTAATCTAATTTTTTGTTCCTTATTAAAAATCTGGAAAACTGTGATATATCAATGAAAAAGTTTAAAAAAAATCTTCGGACTCGAATAAATAATTTGAATGTCACAGGCAATTTGGCCTTGAAATTCTATGCATAGATTATCATCCACAATCTGAATGTAACTATTAGAAGTCCAATTATTTTCAGAAAGTAGCTGACTCGTTTTTAAATGTTTGTACCTGTTCGTAATAATTGAGAAAGCAATTGCATCCAAATGTATCAAGCCCCGACATTAATACAGAGGTTTAAGCTCCAGTCTTGTAGTCCAGATAATGGTGTTGCTTAATGTAATTGCTGCAGTTAGTTGAGCAGTGAGTATTTGAATGTTGGTATTTTAGTGTAACCTGTTTAATAATTCCATTTTGTTTTGTGAAGTTTGCAAAAGATGTCCCTTTCAGCATCATCCTGTGAACGTAGCTCTCAACTATTAAGTGGCATTGTGAGACTGAGAGAGATTGGAAAATTGGTGCCTCGCAGGCCAAGAGTGATTACATTGTCTTCCTTTCTCATCAGCTTTTTGCAAATGCATAAGAAGAGAGAAAGCGGAGAAAGGAGATGGCTCAATTTAGCCATTCCATTGTGCACTGCTGATCTGACATGGCTGCACCAGAGATGGAGCGTTTTATTTCTGTCTTGTGCTGATGGTAGTCAGGGCGCTTTTAATTGATCTCTGCAGTTGTGCGTCGGCCTGAAGTCTTGTTTCATCTTGCGGGTTGGTGACCTCTTGCTGGAACGAGAATGCTGAAGGTCATCAAGTGGGACCCGAATCAGGTCTGTGCATGGCGATCCAACCCCTGACTGTCGGTTGAAGAACTGACGTGGGAATGGCAAAAAATTCCTGTGGTATTTTTGACAGTAGAGTGGAAAGCCCAGTATAGAGGCCCTCTTCTCAAGAGAGACATGATTGATTTCTATTTTCTCTGATCCCTCAGCTGGTAAACCAAACAAGTGTAATTGGTGGTTTTTTTTGAGTTGACGTTTTTATGCTGTTCATTGTCATCTGTTTTCTTGTTGCAGTCTCAGCTAAGCATCCTGGGGTCTCCAAACCTAACCAGATTTGACAGCAAAAGCAGCATTTTCAGCAGCCGAGATCGGAAAGAACCCAGTTCGGAGACTGAGTTTGCTGATGACGAACACAGCACTGTGGAAGAAACGGACGGCAATCGAAAGAACTCTTTGTTTGTCCTGAACAAGGAGCCCAACAGGAGGAACAGCTACAGCGGCTACAGTCAACCCAGCAAGTCATCCAAAATCTTCCCAGTACTTCCAGTCAATGTGAAAAGGAACAGCACAGTGGACTGCAATGGTGTGGTCTCACTTATCGGTGGCCCTGGAGCTACCCTCCCTGGTGGACGACTACTGCCTGAGGTGATAATAGATAAGGCAGCTACTGATGACAGTGTAAGGAAGTTAATGAGTAGATCAGTTTAGGCATGGCGGTCTATCTAACCTCTCTGCATTTATGTATGCCGCCCTTCCTGACACAGGATGCCATTTAGGAATGGAAGTTGGTTTGTGCAACAGAACCCACATCTGCTTCTCCTAAGTCCAAATTGTTACCTATGAGTGAACGCGCTTAATTGGGAACCTGTTTTTTTTTAAAAAAAAACACCCTCTTTTGAAAATGGCCTAGGATGAATAATCTCAGAATCCTTTTTCCACCCAAAGAAACTCTTTTGTGTTCTTTTACCGATCACAAATCCACTGTCCAATTTGTATTCGTAAATGGGTGAGGCAAATTTGGATTATTGTGTGCATCTTTGGTCACCTAGCCACAGGAAGGATATCAATAAGATAGAAAGAGGGCAGAGAAGATTTACTAGGATGTTGTCCAGATTTCAGGGACAGAGTTACAGGGAAAGGTTAAACAGATTGGGATTTTATCCCCCTGGAGTGTAGAAGAATGATGGGAGATTTGATGGAGATATTTAAAATGATGAGGGGGATAGACAGAGTAAATGTAGGTCGGCTTTTTCCACTAAGAGGAGGTGAGATGCAACCAGAGGACATGGGTTGAGGGTGAAAGGGGAAAAGTTTGGAGGGAACATGAGGGGAACTTCTTCACACAGAGAGCTGTGGGGGTGTGGAACGAGCTGCCAGCTGAAGTGGTGAATGTGGGCTCAATTTTAACATTTAAGAGGAATTTGGACAGGTCCATGGATGGGAGGGGGATGAAGGGATATGGACTGGGTGCAGGTCAGTGGACTAGACAGAGTTTGGCACAGACTAGAAGCGCTGTGGACTGACTTGATATGACATCATCAAAGCTGGACACAGACGATGTAGCTCATCACAATCAAGTTAGAAAGCAAGGGGATGAGCCTGTCCTCATACATGGAGAAACAAATAATATTAACACTCTTATCAAAAGAAAATCAATGATGATGAATTCACAACCCACAAACCCACAGAAGAAGGCTTTTCACTTGGAGCACAAGATTACTTATTTTGCACATTTCAAGGTCGATTGAAGTGTCCTTTCACAAGGATGATTCCAGGAATGTAAGAGTCATCATATGAGGAGTGTTTGACAGCTCATGGCCTGTAATCATTGGAATTTAGGGGAATTGAGGGGTGGGGGGGGGGGGGTGGGTTGTGAATCTCATTGAAGCATTTCAAATGTTTAAAGGTGTGGACAGAGTTGATGTAGAAAGGTTGTTTCCCATGGTGGGAGAGACAGGGCAAGAGGGCACAACTTCAGGATTGAAGGGCGTCCACTTAGAACAGAGAAATTTCTTCAGACAGAGGGCAGCGAATTTATGGAATTTGTTGCCAGCGGTGGGTGTGGAGGCCGGGTCATTGGGTCTGTTTAAGACAGAGATTGACAGGTTCTTGATTAGCCAAGGGATCAAAGGTTATGGGGAGAAGGCCGGGCAGTGGGGCTGAGCGGGGAAATGGATCTGCTCAGGATTAAATGTCATGTCAGACTCGATGGGGTGATTGGCCAATGTCTTATGGTCTTATTTCTTTTTTTCCTTTTTACTTTGACCCTGGAGCAATCAAGAAAATAATTAAGAATGCATTCCAAATTACATAGGTGGAAAATGGATACTAATTTGGATTTGTGCTGATTTCATTCTAAGGCATTTTCTGGAATCCTGCAAACGGCATTCAACCTCACACTAATTTTTTTAAATCTCCCGTTTCTAATGAACACTTACCTTCAGGTCGATATCTGTAGACTGGCATGCTGGCATCGCCTCACCAACACTAACAATTTAAGTCTGGAGCATGGAGTTTGTGAAATTGTTGCAGCATCATTAATGTTGCATTTTTTCAATAGCGAAGCAATTTAAATAGACAGTATCCTCTTCATCTGTGTTTCGTAGGCCATGTTTCATCAGGAAGACACCTGCCCTGTTTCGAAAGGCCAACTTTTGGCATTATGTTTGATGTCATTGCCTTGCATTCCACACTGGAAATAGTTATGTACCACATTGACGTCGGAGAACTGTTTCCACTGCAATATCAGGCATGTGCAATTGTCCTAAAACTGAGAGTTTGTAGTGTAGCACAGGAAGAATTTGAGGCATTTATGGAGTCGGTATTGGGTTTCCTTCCAAAAAAAACGACTGCCATCACTTATTACTTGTGTGTCCCCAAAATATTAATTCATAAGGAATTGCAACATCATTTCTGTTTTTGGTGGGAAAAAATTGCTCTGCTAACTTTTAGGCTACATTTAGAATATTATTAGGATGTTTAATTCAATCCTTGAAATGCAGATTTTTTTTTAAGAAGCAGTGGTAGGAAGTTTATCTGAAATCAGCAAGCTTGTTGTCGTATGTTCTGAGATACGGTGAGAAAGTTTGTTTTGCAAGCAATCCAGCTCATCAGCCCACTCAACAGTACCATAGCAAAAAACATGGTTGAGAATGCTGTGTGATAGAGAGGGAGATCGGTTAGTGCAGAACAAAGGTCACGTGTATTTTCTCATGTGAGGTTCGCTCAGGAGCCCGACCACGGTGGGAAGGAAACTGTCGGTGCATGATCTCGCACTCATGAGTTGCCCTCCTGGTAAAAGGAGGGAGACGGGGCTGGGGTGGGAGGCAGTGGCGTCACTAGGGTTGGTGTCACCCAGTGCGGTAACTCATGGTGTCACCCCATGGACCTCCTCCCGAGCCAGTCCATCCAGAATCCTGAGTAATGTTTTTTGTACTAATGTTACTGGTAAATAGTAATTCCCCTATATCACTGAATGTAACGGCAATAGTAGTGAGATAAAAAAAAGCAAAATTAAAATTGCACCTTTAAATTACAATACCAAATGCATGGCCTAAATGGAAAAAAACATTAGCAATATTTGGAAAAATATATATGTAAAAATATAGAATACGTGATGAATATAGTTGTAAATTGCTTAAATGTAATATTTCTTAGATTATATGAATACTAACAACAAAATTCTTTTGTAAAATCTTTCTACATTGAATTACAGCATTATTAGTAACTGAACAGAACCTTTTTTTGATTTTTCTCCTTCTTTTCCTTTAATTATGACTTCATTCTCAAGAAAGTTATTGATAATCAGTTCACAAATACTAATTCCCACAATATTGTAGCTAAAACACCAGAACATCTGTCAAAAGCAGCAACTATAAAAACACCAGCAGCAACAAAAACAACAGCACTTGCTGATGCAGACAAAACCACATGATTCGAAGGTTCATTGTCATTGGGTGACAATGATGGCTCTGACTGGAGCGTGTTAGCAGGTTCAAAAAGTAAATGACCATTGAGTTTTTGCCTTGTAGGGATATGAGACATGTGAGCTGGGTTTACAAAAAATGTTTTTGTTGTTAGAACTATCTACAGGGATATTTTTATTAAAAATAATAAATTTCTGCTGAAACACTGCACAAAAATTTTCTCAACAGTCATTTTGGTGTCACCCCCTCTGATAATGTCACCTAGTGCGGTCCGCACCCCCCTAATGACACCAGTGGGTGGGAAGGGTCTTTTTGTAAATTAGCTGTTTTTCAAAGGCCACAGAAAGTGCAGAGCAGTGGTTCTCAACCTTTTACTTTCTACTCACATTCCACCTCAAGTAATCCCTTACTAACCACAGAGCACCTCTCGTAATAGGATTTGATCGGTGCTCTGTGGTTAGTAACGGATTTCTTAAGGTGGTATGCGAGTGGAGAGAAAAAGGTTGGGAACTTCTGATTTAGATGGGGGGACGGAAATTTGTGTGATGGTCTGAGTTGTGTTCTGCAGTTCACGACAGAGTCTCCCTGTTCATTGCTTTTTAAAAAAAATATATAAAAATTATAGAGAAATATTTCAAGCGCTCACTAGGCTTTATAAATAGATTTTGTGAGGCTTTATTCATTGGTGTGGAGGAATTGTTTTACTTGATTTCAGATGTAGAGAAAAATTTGGCATATACCTTTTGTGTTTTTCAGAAGTTGCCCTCTCTTGTAAATGTATATTTAATTTAAATATATTTGATTTGAAAACCCTACTAGTGTCGTAGGAATAAGCACTGTCCTCCCTGAAAAAAAAATTGAGTATTGTGTTCGTTATCAGAGGAAAATGATGCCAAGGGAGGGTTTCCAAAGCTTGGTCGCGAGCAACAGTTGCATTAACACCCTCGTCCCCATGACTGACAGAGTGATTCAGTTACAGCCTTCTACCCAAACTTTTAAGACAGTGGCATGTGGATTAAATAAAGCAGCTCCCTTAAATTAAGTTCAAGAGGTCCTTTATGTAATCAACACCAGTGGTATAAACCGATATGTATTTACCAATTTTTTAAAAAGGCAGAAATAAGAATGCTCATCACTCTTCATTTTTATGGGTGAGCATCACTCATTTTGAGCTCCTCTTCATTTTAATAAAGTGCATGAAGAAAATGTGATTTTAACCCACAGAGGTGATGAAGGATACTGTCTCTTTAATGATCTTCAGCACAATGCATGAGCTTGGGTTGTTCTGATGAATGTTGGCTTTGCACATTACGTAGATGAGATCTTTGACACAAGGATTGTAAAGCCCCAACGCTGGAAGACTGTTGCAGATGTCTAATCAATTAATTTCATCTGAAATTTCTGTGCTGATTAATTGAAGGATTGAGCCTCATTGAAATTATGCTGTTAGATGCCATTACACAAATGTTTGGGTTCTTTTCGCAGAGATTGACTATTACTTTAGCAGAGATGTTCGTATTTCTTTTAAATTTGGATTTCGATTGGAATTTAGGGAAAAACTGTATCAAGCATTTGTATTTTAGTAGCTTGCAGCATAATTTAAAGACTAGAGTTTGAACCCTTGCTGGATAATGAACCAATTGTTCAGTGAAATCATTTCTTTTTGTATTCGAGCCAGACATGAAGTACCTGTTTGTGCTTCAAGTGCTGGTTGTCAGAGTGACACAGGAGCATGCATTGCCAGTTCTAAATGCAGGGAATGAAGCTCTTTGTATGCCCACTGGCATTGAAGTGCTCATCCCAGTTTGGTGTTAATGGAGGTCAAAGGACAGTTACCCAACACCAAGTGAATTTAAAAGAAAGATGTAATGATCCCTCTGAGAATATCTGCTTGCACTGATTGTGGTTTACTGCTGTCGGCAAAATGTGTGCCTGCTTCTTTACCTGTTCTTATTTCAGGTGACTCCTCCCACTCCCCCCGCCCCCCCAATTGCAAAGCAAGAAAGGTTCCTATTGACATAAAGCATGTTATGTCAAATAAGTGGGCTATAATTGAGTTGTCAGTGGCTCCACAGACTTAGTTCCAAACACTAGAAGGCACTTTGTGCTTTTTGCGGTTTGGATCACAGGAGACCAGAATCCAAATGGCAGTTCCACATGTTTATATCGCTAAGGTCTGCTTCCTTCTTACTTATCTGACCAAAAAAATAATGGATCTTAGCTGGCAAATGTGACCTGAATTTAGACATCTAAACTCAGGAGCTTGGTGCAAAGGTGTTGTTCTCTCTCGTGACTGGAAGTGCAGATACGGCATACATTTATAAAAGAAAGGCCTACCGATGCAGTTGAAGAATATTGGGTGCACCTTTGGCAAAATACCAAGGTTTGCAATCTGTGCATTGACCCTTTAACAAGCTTGATTTGCACATTTGTTTTAACCAAATTCTGGAAAGGAAAATTATTGTAGTTTTTTGGGCTGAATATCATTTAAGTTGAAGCAGGGGTGAAAATAATCTTCTGGGGGAGAGGATAGTTCTACAAAAGAAAACCGGAAACTTGGATTTGAATCCAGCCTATACTGATTAGCCTTAGTAGACTTATTACTCCCCTTCCTTTTATCCATCTCCGTGCTGTCAAGGTTTAAAACACGATGGGGCAGTATTGTTCCTATGGGCTGCAAGTGGGAAAGTGTCAGAGGGAGCTTTACTTTCCATGTAACCTTGCTGTTGTCTAACCTCAATGTTCCATACTGATACAGAATACCAAAAGTGTTTCGTTCTTCAGAATTGAGATCTCTCCTTTTTTTCTCCATTGGGGACACAGGCTGGGAAGAAATTCTGCAGGGATGTTACCTCTCCACTGGAGGGGTGGGAGAAACACGTTAACATTGGATAAACGGTCCCGTGTTCCCCGAAGTGTGTCAAAAGAGTCTGAGTGGATGCTGGTCTGAGGAATTCCCCAGCCAGAATACCTTTCTCAAACAAACGTTTTAAAATCCTGTTGTCTGAGAAATTGTGAAAAGTTTATGAAGTAACAAAAGCCTTGTAACCAGGTGTGGCATGGTATTTCATAGTGAGATGAAGTTTATCTCAGGCAATGTTTTTTTTAAAATTTCAGTTAAAACTGCCTAATTGTTGATGCTTTCAGCTCGTTGAAAATAACTGGCTTATTTGTCCCTTTTTCTTGGGGGAGAAAAAAGTACTCAAATGTTATACAAACATTTTTGGGTTCAACTTGTATCAGTGAAGATATTTTTGTAGCTTTGATAAAAAGGAAATCTCCCGTAATATTTTCTAACTCTGGATAATGCATGAATATGTTCTTGTGAATGCACACATGTTCTTGGCTGCTGTAATGAATTTATATATATATTCTTCACATTTCACTTAGTTTTCTGTTCTCTGACCCTAAACACCATTTCTCCTTCGAGGTGGAGCGCTCCAGCCCTCTGCAAATAACTCCTTAACTAGTTGTGAAAAAGCAAATCAAAGTGGCCTACATGGGAAATTTTTGCCCTTCATGTGGTTCCGGCAAAATGATTGTGGTGTACCAAAGGGATCAAATCCTTCTGCCAGTGGTACACTGGTGTGTCTCGTGAAGCTGGAATATTATTCTGTCATCCTTCCAGCCGAAGTGAGAGACTTGACGATTCCTCCCTTCTGTCCTCGTGCACTTCCTGACATTTCAGCTGAGCTCAGTTGGCTGCCCCCTTGCATACTGAGTCAACTGTTCAAGTCCAAGAACTTGAAAATGAGATCTCGCGAGATGTTGGCCATCATGATTGCACGAGGGGTGCCTCATTGTCCAAGGTTCTGTCCTTTGGGTGGGATTTACCTAACTGGAGGGTGTTAATAATCCATGGTGCTTTTCAAAGTCCAGCATGGGGGTCTATCCTATATCTTGGTTGACATTTCTTCATCTCATTGCTGTTTCTGGGGTATTGCTTTGTGCAAATTGGCTGTCGTGTTTGTTGATCCTGCTCTTTGGAGGGGCTCTGTGCCATTTCTTGGAAACTTGATATGATGGTTTTTAAAAAAAATTGCATGTTGCCTTTCTAATGGTGGATCGAAACAATATCGATGTAACTATGTTGCGTGCCCCTGAAAATTTTACTTACCTGGGCAAAATATGTCCAGGGGAACAAGATGGAATGAATAATGGAGACATTTTTTAGAAAGAAAATTGATAAATCTTTGAACAAACGAACATTTCTGTTCTGTGCTAAGTTTGAGGCAAAAGGCACCTTGAGTATTAGAAAATACTCAAGTATTTGGCTCTTTAGTGATTCATGAGTGAGTCTGGCCAACCATGGTACGCCTCATGGTAAAATAGCTGCTTGACTGCCGAGGGATGAAACGATTGGGTGAAGATGTGAGTGCCCATTGAACTGTGACTTCACGAGCGTAGGGCAGAAAAATAGGGGACATTTGTCTGTTTGCCGTACGTGTCAGCTTCAGTATGGATGGGGATTATTCTCTTTTCTCTCAAAGTTGAATTTGGATGACAGGGTTGCTGCATTAAACGTTAACCTTGGGATGCAAAAATAATCTGAAATAGTGTGGCCATGCAGCTCCAAGACGGCGGATATTTCTGCATGCTTTATCGTTAGAGAATAGGTTTGAATCTCAAAAGTAATTTGGACTTGGGGGGTGGGGGTTAGGTCAACATTTGTAGAAATAATTGAATTGTCTTGGTCGCTGGAAAACACTAATCAGGGTTATAGATTAGCAGCGAAAGGTACTGTGATTAGGTTTCTTACTGGATGTGTTGGAATTGGATTTTATAATTTGATCGACTTTTCATTCAAAATTTCAACCAGTGGCTAAGTTAATAGTTCCATTCAAATCTGTTTCAGAGATGGAGGCTCTTAGTATCATACAAACCTTTTCCTTATAATGGCTCTTGTCTCAGTAAAGTTTCCTTTTTGTCAAAAGACTTGTCGGGCAATTAAAATGCAGGTATGACTCAAATATCAGTGCTTCACAGGAGGCTGATGATGTGTTTCTGGCTCCTGTTGAAGTGGCAATAATACTCTCAGCAGTGAAAATAGCATTGCAGCTCTGTTCAATGAATTGAAATGAGCATGTATGTATGATCTGAGCTATTATTGTATTCAGCTGGTTTTTGCTGAAGAACAAATGAAGATGTACATTTTAAGGGAAAGCTGAAGTCCTCGGGTTTTCTGGTTGCTTGAGACTCACTCTTACAATGCCTAACTAATACATCTGCATTAAAAATAAACAGTTTAAAAGACAAAAATATTGTACTTACACTGAACAAACTTCACTTGCATGAATATATAAACCTTAAAACGTTTGACTTTATTTTCAGTCACATTCTTTGAAAACATTTAACCGTCACTGCATCTGCAGGTTCCTCTCCTCCATGGAGCCACCCAAAAGATGAAGAATAACATTTTGTAGATTTTTTTTTGCTGGTTGCTGAAGGTTGCCGGTAGCTTGAATTCCAGATAACAGGGGTTTTACTGTACTATCTTCTGGGTAAAGAGCTGATAAAATCTAATCAAACCTTGGTGCCCCATCACTTGCAATTGCATGATCTTCTTCCCAACGTATCTAATCGAGCCCTTTTACAATTTGTGTCACCACGTCAATAACTCCAGGACCACAGATTGTTAAAATAAATGCACACGTCCCTTTCTAAAATTTCCTAAATTTAGAAATGAGTCATTTGAGCTGGTGTTACGGTTGGCCTCCCTCCATCCTTACAAAGTTTGTTTTTTTCTTCCACCCCCCACCCCCACCAGAACCAAAACTCCACGCAGTGTTCCAAATTCTAGTGGGGACCCTTGTATGATGACAAGATTGTGAGTGGTTGGTGTTAAATTAAGGAATTCTCCCTGTCACCCGGCCACAGTGCATTGATGCAAGTAGAAAGAGACTTTGAGTTTGGCCAATCGATCTTGCCTTCAGCAGAAGATTGATATCCTTTGTATAATCTTTAATGTCGTAGGTAAACGCAGGCTGTTCCTACAGTTCGGTTGTTTATAAAAATAGTAAAATAGCAACTGCTATTCCTGGACATCCCATCAGGCTTTCTTCATGCACCTGGTCTCCAAACAGATTCTGCTGCAGAATTGTAACTGACGTAAAGATGGCCAATTCTTAATCCTCTGTGCCATAGAGTAATACACTGTGGGATACCTTGGCAAAGACATTTTGGAGGTCTGGGTGGGTAATTCAAGCTGGGATGTACTTGCCTGTTCATCCTGAAATGTTCTCAGAGCCTCAGTGTTTTGCATGTTCATTTTCCAAGCCAATGTTACTTGGGTCACTGTAAATCTGGAATCAAAGCAAGGTGATGCCAAAGAACTTGTTGTTGTCGTTAGAAGCCACGAAGTTTTTCTGCCCAAAACCCATGTTTCAAATGTCGGTGAAAACATGATGCTGGAGAAACTCTGCGTGTCAAACAGTGTACTTTATATTGCAAAGATAGCCAACATTTCAGGCCTGAGCCCTTCATCAAGGTATGAGAAAATGTCGTCAGGGGGCTGAACAAAATGGCAGGAGGTGGAGAAGGAAGGGATGGCACAGCAGCAAACGGAGAGGAGGGATGGCTCTGTGAATGGAAAGGGAAGGGGGTGGAGAGCTGGAGGGAAGGAGACATAGGGATGGGAAAGGGAGGAAGAACGGGGAGTGAGCTAGCAGAAACCAGAGAAGTTGATGTTAATGCCATCCTGGTTGGAGAGGGCCCAGATTGAAAATCAGATGTTGCTCCTCCAATTTACGGGTGGTCTTGGTGGGACAGTACATGACGCCATGGACAGATCTGTCAGCATGGGAGTGGGGTGCGGAATTGAAATGGTCGGCCACTGGGAGATCCCTGTCTGATGCGGACAGAGCGAGGGTGGCTCAGTGAAGGGATCTCCCGGTCTGTGATCATTTTAAATGTCTGTCATCTGTTGGGGCTTCTTCGAGTCTTCAAGTCAGAAGGTGAATACACTGATGTTTCTTGGTTGGTTCTGTCTGGAATTGGTGAATTCTCCGTGGAGGCCAAAAATTCTATTGTTGGTGTTGTGAAGTGATAGGCTTGTTTTTATATTTGTTGTTGAGGAGGGAGTTCCAGTGGTGAAAGGAGAGGTGACACATATCCAACGTCAGGTTGATGGGAGACTTGGCGGATAATCTGCAGATGGCAGTGCTCTCCATGGACCAATCACTATTGGTTTCCTCGATAAAGGTTGAGGGTGTGAGACACTGTCAGAATCGCCTCGGCAGGAAGCTGCTGTGCCCTTAACATCTGCTGAGATTGTCCTGTTGTTGGAGGGAAATGGATGTGGCAAATCAGACACTAATCAAATTGGCTACCTTGTCCTGGGTGGTGCCGAGTTTTGTAAGTGGCGCTGGAGATCCACTCTTCTCGGCCAGCAGAGAGCAGGCCAACCCACTCCTGTCTTGCACCTTGCAGATCATGGCAAAGTTTAGGCCAATGGTTCTCCAATGCCGTAGGTGCTCTGTGGTTAGTAAAGGATTACTTAAGGTGGTATGTGAATGGAGAATAAAAAAGGTTGAGAACCAATGATTTAAGTTGTCAGGTGATGAGTCATTTGCCATTGGATGTCCAACCTGCACGCTATTAATTTGGCTGATCCAGTTGCGTTCTTGATTACTGGTGACCCCAGGATGTTTATGAAGAGAGAGAGGTGGCTAGAAATGGTTTTGGTTAAACTGTTGAATGTTAAGAGTTCATTTGGTTCGTCTTTCTCTTGCTACTGGCATTTTTGTGTGTTAATGTTCAATGATTTGGCTTCATCTACTATTTGTGTTGGAAAATTCCATCAGTTCACCATTATCTGGAAGAAATTTCTCCTCACTTCAATCCTAAATGGCTTGTCTTTGGTTATGTCCCCTGGTCCTGGATTCCCCAGCCATTTTGCAAATGCTCTCCCACCCAGCTTTGTCTTCTGAAACCTCAGGATGTTGGATTTCAATTCCACAACGGAATCCTTAATACAGTAAAAAACCCTGGTATCCAGCACCTATGAGGATTGGTAGATGCCGAATAAGCAAATTTTCTGGTCGCTTGAGACTCACTCTTACAATGGCTAACTAATACATCTGCATTAAGAATAAACAGCAAAAATACCATTCTTACACTGAACATTTGCATGAATATATAAACCTTAAAGTATTTTATTTTCAGTCACATTCTTTGAAAACATTTAACCGTCGCTGCATCTGCAGGTTCCTCCCCCTCCACAGAGCTGCCTGAAAGACAAACTATAACATATAGATAATTAACCCCCTCTCCTCCAAGTTTACAGATAAAGCCTCTGACCAGTGCAACTCTTCCTAAGCAGGGATAAGGAGACACTTTGAGAGTCACCCCATCGGCAAGCGGCATCAACCTGGTTGACACCACCGCTGTTTCACACAACTCTATTCCAACAGCTGCTATGAGCAAAGCCCGACCAAGACTCTCCGCTGGCTGAATACTTGCTCCCATCTTCACCAAAGGTTGACGTGTTACTTCAGAACACATTTACTTTCACAATTTTAAACATATTTATTCTTATTTATTTCTATTTATTTACTTACTTCCCTCAATTTTATTTTCTGGTGGTTGCTTGAGGTTGCCGGATGCTTAAATTCCGGATAACAGGAGTTTTATTGTACGTGGCTTGATCCCTCTGGTAAAACACGAAGGTGGTTGAAGTAAAAACATGATGCTGGAGAAACACAGCAGGTCAAACCCTGCCCATTACGTAGCAAATGTCAAAATACAGAACCAACATTTCGGGCTTGAGCCCTTCATGATATCCTCCTTTGATGAAGGGCTCAAGCCTGAAATGTATTTTAATCTTTGCTACATAGAAGTACACTGTTTGACCAACTGATTTTCTCCAGCATGGTGTATATACTGATCCCTCTGGTACACAACCTGTCCCTCTGAAAGCAATACTTTTCTCCTGCTTTTTGTTTCCTGCCTACCAACAAGTGTTCTATCCACATCTGCACTGGACTCCCAATCCCATGTACTTTCATTTTACAATCTCGTCCCTTGTGGGATCTGATTGAAAGGTGTTTGAAAGTCCAAATACCCCTCAACCTCCTGGAATGACATCTTGAGGGAGGGGATGATTGATCCCTGACTGGAGCAGTCTTTGGTTGAAGGTGTGACTCCCAACGATTGGAGCGCTTTCCTCTTGAGGCTCCGTGATCCCCTTGATGTAACACTTTAAAATGCTGCCTCAATATTGCGGGATGTCCCTCGAACTTCCTCTCACCATTTGGAATACAGCCCCTTGGTGCACGCTCAGAGGCTGCGACGGGGTTTGGAGCTGAGTGGTCCTCGTGGAAGGGATTGTCCTCTTGCTTTTGCTGATGAATAAGGGCAGACTTGGCGGGTCATCAGCTGGATTGGATTTATCTCGCTTCTTGTGAACAGGATATAGCTGGGCTGTTTTCCCCAACCTCTAGCACAGGGGTGGCCAAACTTGCTTCATGTAAGAGCCACGTACGATAAACTTCAGATGTTTGAGAGCTGCAACAATCACACGATCGCAAGGCACACTCACTAAAACTATAATTTTGAGCAGCATCTAGTACGATCACAGCCAATATACTGTACAGGTACTTCCCAACTTGCAACCAATGTAACTTGCGTTCATCTGCACATACAACTGAAATTATT
This sequence comes from Narcine bancroftii, assembly GCF_036971445.1. Taxonomy (NCBI): domain Eukaryota; kingdom Metazoa; phylum Chordata; class Chondrichthyes; order Torpediniformes; family Narcinidae; genus Narcine; species Narcine bancroftii. Next base: position 68,019,971 of record NC_091480.1, on the reverse strand, counting down.
TTAAAAAAATAAGAAAAAATGTAAAATTTAGGTGGATTATGTTGTATTTGACAAACTATAAGAAGGATACAGGGCATGTAAGAGACAAAATATGCATCCTTGTCAGTCGGTATCCTGGGGTCCGTAGAATGGGTGCAGCCATTTTGATTCCTGTGCGCATCCGCGAGTCTTTGGTTGGCGCGTGATCAATGGGTTCGTGTATTGGGGTTTGGTCGACGCGTGTGCGAGAATTAAGTGCCCTAACGATCTTGAATTCGCACCCTGAACTCTTGTGCATGCGCCAACCACACCACAATAAGCGGATGGGCGCCGCGGTGGAGCGCTGAGACTTTGCGCATGAGATTGCGTCGGAGCCTGCAGGAAGATGGCGGTGGTGTTGAGACTACGTCATCAAGGTAAGGATTTTAGACTCTTTGTAGAAGGCGACCTAATTTTAAGGTGAAATATTAAAATTTCCAGGAGCGTCCTATTCAACGGCATATACGGTATTTTCGTGAGCTGCATATTGTATGTTAAAGAACTGCATGTGGCTCATGAGCCGTGATTTGCCCACCCTTGCTCTAGGAGATTCAAGTGCAGACATTGTAATAGAGTCATTTTGTCAGAGGCGCAGCTAGTCCTGGGGGCCACGTCTTTTGTGGAAGATCGATCTTGGTACCTCGTCAGGTCATAAAGTTGCACAGTTTTAGTTTTCTAACTTCTAGTCTAACTTGTATTTATGTAAATATGCTCCGTAGTCCTGTAGAAGCGCTATCTCATCTTTACAGTGTGAGCACGGTACGAACGATAAAGGGGACTTGAGGTTCTGGGGTGAGTCCTCAATCAGCAGTCTGCTCTTCTGAGGAATGAAGGACCAGATTTGTCTCTTCAGCCACTTCCTTTTATTCGATACACAGGCCTGTAGGAGGCCCGTCAGTTCTGCAGAGGATCGAGTGCATGGGTTTATATCGCTATCTGATGTTAACCAATTGCAAAACAGTCCCATCCCAGGTGGCAAGCAGTAGTAAAACATGAGCATCTGCAGACAGAGAAACATAGAAAATAGGTGCAGGAGTAGGCCATTTGGCCCTTCAAGCCTACACCACCATTCATTTTGATCATGGCTGATCATCTACCTAGTGTCTGCCTTCTCCCCATACCCCTGATTCCCTGAGCCACAAGAGCCAAATCTCCCATTTAAATATAGATAAGGAACCGGCCTCAACTACTTCCTGTGGCAAAGAATTCCACAGATTCACCTCTCTCTGAGAGAAAACATTTTTTTTCCCCTCATTTCAGTCCTAAAAGACTTTCCCCTTATCCTTAAATTGTGACCCCGGGTTCTAGTTTTCCCCAACATCGGGAACAACTTTCCTGCGTCTAACTTGTCCAATCCCTTAAGAATTTTATATGTTTCTATAAGATACCCCCCACTCCTCCAATCTTCTATACTCCAGCGAATACAAGACTAGTCGATCCAGCCTTTCTTCATATGTAAGTCCTGCCATCCCTGGTATCAATCTAGTGAACCTTTTTTGCACTCCCTCTATGGCAAGGATGTCTTTCCTCAGATAAGGAAATTAAAACTGTCCACAATACTCCAGGTGTGATCTCACCAAGGCCCTGTACGGCTGCAGTAGAACCTCTCTGCTCCTGTACTTGAATCATCTTGCTATGAATGCCAACATACCATTCGCTTTCCTCCCTGTCTGCTGTACCTGCGTGCCCACTTTCAATGACTGGTGCACAGCAACACCCAGGTCTCGTTGCATCTCTCCTTTTCCTAATCGGACACCATTTAGGTAATAATCTTCTCACTTGATCTTGCCTTCAAAACACAATGCTGGAAAAACTCAGAGGTCAAACAGTGTCCTTTATATAGCAGATACCTTTGTGTATTTGCTGGAGGAACTCATTAGGTCAGGCAGAAGATGGAGCAATCATGAAGAGGGCTTGCCAGCAGTTATACTTTGCGAGGTGTTTGAGGAGATTTGGTACATCACTGAAGGCCCTTGAAAACTTCTACGGTTTGGAGATGCCAACACTCAGGACACGAATAAACTCCAGAGCATTGTTAACTCGGCCTGCGACATCACAGGCACCAGACTTCACTCCATCGAGGATATCGACATGAGGCAGTGTCTTAAGAAAGCCGCCTCTATCCTCAAGGACCCCCACCACCCAGGCCAGGCCCTCTTCACTCTGCTACCATCAGGAAAAAGGTTCAGGAGCCTGAAGACGAGCGCTCAGCGGCACAAGGACAGCTTCTTCCCCTCCGCCATCAGATTCCTGAATGATCAATGAACCGAAGACACTGCCTTTCTTTGACTTTTCATGCACTATTTTTGGTTATTTTGTAAGGTGATTTATGGAAATGTTTCCACTGTGACGCTGCTGCAAAACAACGAATTTTGTGACACGTTCATGACAATAAATTCTGATTCTGGTTGGGATGCACATTGAGGACCCCCAAGACCTACTCGCTCTCATCTGTGGCTCTGATCTACTGATAGGATGGACACTTGTCCAGGGATTGGGAAGGAAGCTTCTGGCATATCGCATCTGATGTTTCAGTACAACTGTATTCTGCTCTTGCTTGATGAGTCCGTGAGATAGCTCTCCCAATTTAATCACCCGTTCCCAGAATTTTCTGAGGAGGACTTTGCAAGGTTGACTGGGTTGCGTACGACTTCACGGTGTCCACATTTGGTTCCAATTTGTTCCAGCTGGGCCATCCCAGTGAAGGTAGTGACTCTTGTGGGGGAGGTGTGTTTCACCTGCTCTCTGTTTTGACAACAGGCCAGTCATGTGATGACGAACAGCTGTGCAGAAGTCCTGACGAGGGAGTTTCAGTAAACTGTAGCAGACAGTCGGCGACCATTTCCTGCACCTCGCTCTGCTCATCCGGTGCAGGTTGAGATTCTTCAACGTCACAAGGTCATTTGTTCATTTGCATTTTAATTCCGAATGCTCAGTAACAAAATCTTGGGCACGGAGCAGTTTCCCGATATCGTTGGACACCGTTGACCTACGCAAGCCCACTGAAGAAATATTTCTACTGAAGGAACCTGCAAGACTGTAATAAGCCTGTCTTGAATTAAAAGCAACAACCATTCTGTTTGCATGCAGAACCGAAAAGTGGACCTCATTTGTTGGAATGGTACAATTGGAAGAGTTCCAATAATTCAACCATTAAATGCGACAGGAAGTTGTGAAATTGCAATTGTATGAATGTTTGCGAGGCCCTGCTGCGGATTTGGTGCGCAGGCCGCGCGTGTGTTGTGGCTTGTGACGCGTGCAAGATTAAAGATGGCAGCTTGCAGAACTTCCATCAGGTTTGTCTTTGCCTCCTGTGGAACTCAGAGGAACCTGGTCCAGTGATGGCAGCACCTTGCGCAGGCCCATGCAAAAATGTTCACTTTCCTCTGTGCTGTCTCTGTCAGAAGCAGCGCCACGTGGGGTGGGGTGGGGGGGGGATGGAAGGTTGCTGCCAGTACAGATGAAGAATGAATGGAAAAGGCAAAAATGACCTTTGTCTCCAGTGTTGAACATGAGTTGTTTAATCCCAAAGTTATTGGGGAGAAGAGTTCAGCAAAATGGATCATGTTTCAGGAAGACAATGAGTAAATGACCCAATTTCCGTGCTGCCTGTGACTACTTACTCTCTGGGAGTGCTCCAGGACATGTATAGAAGGCAAAAATGGTGGGGGAAATAGAGAAGAATGTTCCCAGGTGAAGACCATTGATATATTCGCCTGAAGTTGAGAGATGCCTGAGGTTAGAGGAGCATAAATGTTGTGTGGCCTCATGAGCCTACTCTGACATAACCTCACGCTGATTGGATGAATTTGGCCACACCCACCAATCTCAGTCCCATCATCCTTAATTTTCCCCAGTCACCCAAGATTTCCCCCTTGCTCTTTGAGATGGGGAATTCCAAAGATTCACAAACCTCGGAGAAGAAATTCTTCCTCAGTCTTGGGTGGTCAACACAATCATCTCTAACAAAGGAAAGCATCCTAACACCATTGACCTCATTGATTCTCCCCAAGAATCTTGTACTTGAATAGGATCTTCAAATTCTTCTCCACTCCTGTTTTTTTAAATTTGTTCAGTCTTTCCTTCTAAGTTGAGTTCTTCGTGGCAAAGATTAATTTAGTAAAGTTTTACCTCAAAAGCAAGCCTGTTGCTGGTAATAAGATAACACAGTCCTCAAGCCATTTTCAATCAAAAATAAAGTTTATTCACAACAAACGATTTACAAAAAGAAAACTGTTCTTTCGCTTCACACCCTTAATGTCATGTCAATGCATGTCCATCACTATACATTGTTAGATTCCCTTCTATTTTCACCATTACCACTATGTTGTTTACCACCCTCACCCCCTTGTTGGTTGAGGGACTTCCCCTTGGTCTCAGCCCCTCAGTGCCCGGTAATCGTAGGACTCTAGACTGTGACCCTCCCTCACAACGCCCTCACATTGGCTGCACCAAGCCTCAGTGCGTCCCTCAGCACATACTCCTGCAGCCTGAAATGTGCCAGTTGGCAACATTCCCTCCCCGACATCTCCGTGTGCTGGAAGACCAATTCGACACATCTTGCAAATCAGGTCAACGCTCCATTGTCCTACTTCCTTGCTATACCTATTTGCTAACTTTGTGTTCCATGTGTCAGTATACAACCGGGTCTCTCTGAACGCCTATGTTTAAGAGCTTCAGTGTAAAACACGAAAGTCTGCAGACACCGTGGTTGAAATAAAAACATGATGCTGGAGAAACTCAGCAGGTCAAACTGTGTCCTTTATGTCTTTGGCTTGGCTTCGCGGACGAAGATTTATGGAGGGGGTAAAAAGTCCACGTCAGCTGCAGACTCGTTTGTGGCTGACCAGTCCGATGCGGGACAGGCAGACACGATTGCAGCGGTTGCAAGGGAAAATTGGTTGGTTGGGGTTGGGTGTTGGGTTTTTCCTCCTTTGCCTTTTGTCAGTGAGGTAGGCTCTGCGGTCTTCTTCAAAGGAGGCTGCTGCCCGCCAAACTGTGAGGCGCCAAGATGCACGGTTTGAGGCGTTATCAGCCCACTGGCGGTGGTCAATGTGGCAGGCACCAAGAGATTTCTTTAGGCAGTCCTTGTACCTTTATGTAGCAAATGTCAAAATACATAGCAACCATTTTGTTTGGACATCTGTCTACATTTTACTTACACTTTGATGAAGGGCTCAGGCCTGTTGATGTATCTTTTCATAAAGGACACTGTTTGACCTGCTGGTTTCTCCAGCGTTGTGTTTTAAGAGCTTCAGGCTGATTACATATTCTGCTCTTCTTCCAGACAGCGTTGATTGGTTCCCATTCTAGTTGTTCTATTTTATTTGCTACCTTTTGGCCCACTCGCTTTCACTTTGAAAACTCTCCTTTACATCACTAAATTTCCCACCTCTTTATCTGCAAGCTCCGAACACATCTGGTCCTTTTGTCTCTGCTAGGGAACAGCTGAACCTCTGGCCTTGATCTCTGCTGCGTCATTCTCGTTACAGCTTGTGAACTTGAAAATAGCCTACTTGTCTCTGAGTTTGCTGAAGCTAATGCATCAAATTGTCACACTCCTCTGGAAGATATTTCTTGGATGGCAATTTTGGGGACAAAAAAATAAACTTGTGTAATGATTGCAGTAGCTCATTCCTTGGTCGTTCTCTTCATCTATTGCTTTGGAGATCAGAAAGAAGTATTGGAAGTGGTAGATGAGATTCCCCTCCCCAATCGTTCAAGTGTACTGTAATGTTAACCAACTGGTTTGCTATCCAGAGCCATGAACCAGGGTTGTGAGTTCGAATCCCACCTCCCAGAGCAGTTGGACAACTTGAGTCATGAAGTCAATCTGGGGTCATGAGTAGTCACTATGGGTGTCACGTGGAGTATTGTGAGTGGTCTTGGGCTCCTCATTTAAGAAAGGATGTGCTGACATTGGGGAGGGTTCAGTCATGGTTCACTTGGATGATTCCGGGAATGAAAGGGTTTTCACATGAGAAGCACTTGACGGCTCTTGACCTGTACCTGCTCGCATCGCCCAATCATGTGACTGAATTATAAATTTGCGTAGAAAGGAGTACCACCCTGCTACTTGTGCCCATTTGCGTGCTGGGTTTTCCCTCAGCCGCCCAGTCGTTCCATCTGAAGCGTGAGGTGTTTGTCTATTCAGATCCTGACAGGCACATTGTAAATATAAAGCATCATCTGTTCTGATTTTAAACTACTTTCAATTATTACCACTTCACTGATATTTGTGTTTAACCTGTCAATTTGAAATGTTCCAAAAGAACTCTGCGCACTGGTAAATTCCACTATCTGACAAGGTATTGTTATTATCGTCTGAAAAAGACAAAATGTGGAATTTACCAGAGTTCCTGTCGGAACATTTCAAATTCATGGGTTAAACAAAATGAGAACGGATGACGCTTTATATTTACAATGTGACCATCAGAATCGGAACAGACAAAAGTAGCTTAGGTTTTGGATGGATATTCTTCCTTGGAATGAGATGGGGTTCTCTCTTTTCATCTGCTCACTGGAACGACTGGCGGGTTGAGGGAACTCCGTACACGCCAAAAGGCGCAAATTGCAGGGTAGTGCTCCCTAGAAACACAAATTTATCATTCGGTCATGCGGGACGCTAGCATGGCCATCGTTTCTTGGTCAACTCCAAGAGCCACATGAACTGAGAGGCTTGCCTGGCCACCTTGGAAAGGAGCTCGACGTATGGGTCATGTATTTGTTCTGTTTGTTAAGCTTTAATCATAGTGCTATGCCTTTTAGAACAAAATTTGATTGGAGGCAAGCAGATTGTGTGAACGTCAGCCCATACGGTAATAAACAGCAGAACCAATTAAGCGCACAACAGTTTCCTTTCTTCAGCCTTGATAACACTGGTGGGAATGAGGAGTAGAAAGAAACTTGTTCTCTACACTGAGCCCCACTCAAGGCATATGGAGTATCCATCCCATTTTTATACAAGCAGGGGTCTGCGTGAGACCCTACAAGTTTCACACAGCTGGCGATTCCTGTTCTTACAACAATATGTTCCCTTGTGGTGTCTGCAAAACAGGACGTCCTTGGTGTTAGTTACGATCTCACTACAGCACAGGGAAGGTCATGTTAGAAGGCAGTCACATTCTCACCTATGTTACAAGGCAACAATATTCTCACCCAATTCATTAACCCTTTGTTAAGTATATTCATTAAACTTGCTCTTTCACAAGAATGGGAGGGAGGACAGGAATGGGTAGCAGAGTATTTTTAAATCTAGTAGTCTATTTTTGTGTTTGAAACCACGCCGACACCCTTTGTGTTGTATCGCTGATGCTTTTGTCTTACTCTTTATGAATATCACTCAGAGTTGTGGAATATGTAGAGAAGGAACATATTTTATCTGATTTCTCTTGCAATAAGGTAAGATGACCTTCATATAGCCAATGAGAAATATTGACTTTGGCGAGAAGTGTATTTAAAAAGGGGAATCTTACTTAGTGAAAGCAGATTTTGCAGAGGACTGGAGAAGAGCTTGGAGGAGTTGCTTAGTGGGAAAAGGCATCTTGACTGAAAATCTGATCTCCATAGGTGGAGCAGAGCAAAAGGTGTAATTCAGAACAAGAGATAATGGAACATATGGTCACATTGGTTTCGATTGGAACAAGGAGGGAGTTAAAGACTGGAGCAAGGATATTAAAGGGGCAAAACATGAAACTCTGCAGACACTTTGGTTGAAGTAAAAACACAATGCAAGTCAAACAGTGTCCTTTATCTCACAGAGATAAAGATAAAAGTCCAATGTTTCGGGCCTGAGCCCTTCATCAAGGCTTCATCAAGCCATCAAGCAAGGATATTAAAGTTGACTTCTGGGGATGATGGTGCACGTGTGACTTTTTTTTTGTGGGGAAAAGTGTTGGGGACAGAGGTCCTGCATTTTGAAAGATAGAAGCAGGGAAACCATTGAACTCTGTGCTCAAGGTCATAAATGAATGGACTTCAGCTCAAACAATAGTTGAGGACGAGAATGAAGCTGAATTTGGGAGTTTCAAAGGCTAGACAATTGCTGTCGAGTTGTGTTGTGCACATTGCTAGCACCAGTGTCATTAAATTGGAATAATTCTTTTGTACGTTTTCCCGTTTGTTACTGACCAAAAGTCATGCCACCAGGATTGAACAGCTCTTATTACATAAATCTAAGCGAAATATATGGATTATTCAGCGTGCTTATAAAAATGGAAAGCTGCACATAAATGCAAGATGAAATACTTAGCCAGGGAAGTGAAGGGTGCTACCTCAGTGGTTGCCAATCACTGAGTTGAACTGACACTTGTACTCTGTCCTTTGCTCACCTGCTAATCTATGGATGAAGCATGCAACCTGCACACTTCCATTGATCACATGAAAGAAATGTTTGAATCTGTACTAATTTCAATTTAACTACTTGCAGCCTACCACTGAAATTGAAAGTAAAAAGAAACTTTCTGGCTCCCTCTTGGTTTCCATGGACCAGTTGAATGCATCGTTCGGGAGGAAAGACCGAGCAAACAGTGTTTTAAGTGTACTGACAAACACACTGGAAGGTACGTCAGCCGCACGTGTTTATTTTCAATCTGCGGTGGGTGAGCCTCCAGGGGATTGAAAATGAGTATGCTGTTTACTTTATAAGGGTGCGGTTCAGTTCCTACAAGGATTCCACCACATCATTTGGAACCAGCCACAACCTCGTGGCTAAATGCTCAGTTGTGTCTTCCCATCTGATTCACCTTATTTCCATTGGGATGGGAAATTTCAGAGGGCTGTAAGTAGGAATGTTCCAATTCGTCATGGGGGGACAAACATTTATCAGTTCCCATTCCTGATTTCTGCTCAGGAACTTCTAAGCCAATATTAGAAGGTAATTCTAATTCTTTTACAGTGGCAGTCAACTGATTTGCCATTCTCCCACCATTCTTAGAGATAGAAATTGTTTCACTCTCCTTGTTCTTTCTCATGGATCTGGTAAACTAACACATTTGGCATCCTTTCTGGCTGGAGAGGTTCACAGCAACGTGAGATCTTTGTGCCAAGATTAAAATAGGAGGAGAACATTATTACAGCATTCCAGGTTCGAATGCGCCGCTGTCTGCAAGGAGCTTGTACATTCTCCCCGTGTCTGTGTGGGATTCCTCTGGGTGCCCCAGTTTCCTCCCACCTTTCAAAAGATGTAAGTGGTTAGTTGGTCACACGGGTATATTTGGGCCAGAAGAGCCTGTTACCATGCTGGATCTTGTAACAATATTAATATTTGGGGAGAATTAATAAGATTTAGAGTAGGTCACATACATATACATATTTTAAAACAGATCTTATTTGAAAGACCAAAGAAATATCGAAGATCTCTTGGCGAATGTAAGCACCTTTCACAAGTAGGTGTTAATTGAACTGACGTCATAAAATGAATGACCATTGTTTGGAACTGGAGACAAGATGGGTGATGGAAGCTCTTTTCAAGGGTTTCCCAGAGTGCACAGAAAGGGCACTCCTGGATTGTTTACCTAAGATAACAACTTGAGAAGAAGAAAGAACTCCTGTTGTTTGCTGGAGAAGGTGGGGGTTTTGCAAATCACATGAGTCACATGCTCTCTTTGGAGTTTCAGTTGGAAAAGAGAGAGAGTCGAGTTAACAGCTCAGTCAGTCAGTCAGTGTGAGGGACACTGACAAGTAACTGAAAAGTGCAATCCAGGAAAAACTGTTTGAAACTGATGAAAGCAAGTTCCAGAGCAGTAGATGGCTGGAAGTATTATCTGTCTGATGTTTCTCTTGAAATAGAGGAAGGAATGGAACTCTATGGTAGCTTGAAGAAAGAGGTTACCATCTAGAAGAACCTGATGGGGCAAATTTCAACAGCGAGACCCTGAGGTGACTAGTGGTGGTACCTCAGTTGTGGAAATCCTGGAGCAGCAAATATCTCTCTCTGCAAACCCTACAAGAACCTTCCTTAGCAGTAAACATTTACCTTTCAAGCACCAAGCCTGGTGAACTTTATACATATTAAATTCTGTGCACAGTATGGTGATTGCCTGCAACCAGAGAACTTGGAAGAAGGAGAAGTGAGATTGAACTGTGAACCAAAGAACTTTCCTTAAATGCACACACACACACACACACACACACACACACACACACACACACACACACACACACACACACACACACACACACACACACACACACACACACACACACACACACGGTTAGAATTAGAAGGGGGTAATTTGGGTGAGTATGTGAGTATAGGATATAGTATAAGTATAGAGTTAAGTTAAAGTTTGATTCTATTTTCATGTTTGAAGTTGATTAAAAATAACTTTTGGTTTGAAAGCCACTTGTCTTGGTGAATGTCTGTTGCTGCTGGATTTTGGGGTCCTTTGGGCTCATAACAATCTCCCTGCATCTAAAATGCTTGGGTTGAAACAGACCAGGCATAACATTTTAGCCACATCTGAGTGAGATATTAGCGGAGTTTGGCACTCAACAACTGAATAGTTGTGGGAAGCAGATGTAAAACCCTGTTCTCATTTCAAGAATTGAAATGGCTGCATTATTCTTCAGTTGTGACCTTTTGATTTAAGTGAAAGTAGATGCATCAAATGTAGAATGTGTGGAGATTCAACATGGGTAGGGTGGAAGCTAACAGAAATCAGAGAAGTTGACGTTAATGCCATCTGGTTGTGATGTGATGCACTTTATTGTCATTATGCTGGTCGACCAGTCAATGAAACGTAATCAGCATAGACTGGAATGTTCATACGTTAACAATAACACGTGCAATAAAACAATGCACAATAAACCATGTACATTTAAAACCACATTATTCCAAAATAAATTATTAAAAAAGATTACTGATTCTGAAATATAAGTGCAGCCCCGTTCAACGCCATGAATTGGTGTTTCACATTATCATGATGTCATGAAAAAAAGCTCTTTTTAAGTCTGGTAGTTCTCGAGCGAACTATCTGCCCGATGGAAGGAGAGTGTTGCATCTTTAATGATATTCCTTGCCCTGTCCAAACATCATCCCCTATAGATAGATTCAATGGGATGCAATTGCATTCCAACAATCTGTCGGGCAGTTTTCACTCCCTGTTGGGGTGCTTACGATTTTGTACAGAACAATTCCCATACCACATCGAAATACTGTATGTCAGCAGGCTCTCTAGAAATTCAGTAGTATTCTAGGGCGGAGGTGTAACTTCCTCATACATCTCAAAAAGTAAAGATGCTGTTGTGCCTTTTTGATCAACGTTGATGAATTAAAAGACCAAGTGAGATCAGCAGAGATATGGACCCCCAGGAATTTGAAGCTCTGTAACTGTTCCACCACCACTCCATTGATGTAAATCGGAACGTGCTAGCACTGAATGACTTTTCGTTGAGGTTGCAAGGATGGTGATATCTTTTTGACAATTGAGAAGTTTACCTCTCAGGGTGCTCAGATGTTTACACATCGGACACAAAGCTTTGCAGTCCATGTTGATTTCCTCGCAGCAGACCAAGTTGATCAAGCAAGTGGAGGAGTTTCAGTGCAACAGTGGCCTGAAGTTCAAGAGCATGTTTCTGATGGTCCTCCCAGCAACCTTTCCAAAAACGGACACGGGAACATTGTGGAAGGATGGGACATTATGCTCATCTGTGACTTTCTCCACAGTGAAGTTGAGTTGTGCAGCTCTGGATACTTGGTGCAACCTTGTGGATAAGGAAGAGAATAAACTTGCAAGCCACCAACTCAGCAATGACTGTTTGCATAGTGGTTAGTGCAGTGCTAATACAGCACCGGTGACCTGGGTTCGAATCCTGCACTGCCTTTAAGGATTTGTGCATTCTCCCCGTGTCTGTGTGGGGTTGCTCCAGTTTCCTCCCACCCTTCAAAATGTATAGGGTTTGTAGGTGTATTTGTGGGTCATGGGCTGGAAGGGCCTTTTACCGGGCTGTCTGTCTAAATTTAACGTGACTCTGTTCCAATGGTTTGGCAAACATCTGCAGGCACTTCTTTTAACCCAATAGCAGTTAATCACATTGCACTGCCTATTAATAATTCCAAAGCAAAGGTGACCATTTGCAGCTACACACACGTACAAGTATGCATGTACGCACACTGGTCAGGGATGGCACTGCCCTCTCCACCATCCCCCTGCAAGGAATTGATGTGGCATAGCACATGGGCGGCTGGGTGCAAGAGGTGAACTTGCATCAACGCTTTCTTGAGGTCTTCACCCACCCAATCCTGTGGTCTCAGCAGAGTACTGGACAGCTAATTTCTCAGATATGAAGGGGTAGAATGATCATGAAGTAATTAACAGTGAATCATTATTTGGTGTAACAAGTTGCTACGTCATCAATCTGTTGCTGATGTTTGTCATTTTCTGATTTCAGAACTTGAAGAGTCTCAGCGAAAATGCCCGCCCTGCTGGTATAAATTTGCTAACATGTTCCTGATCTGGGAATGTTGCCCTTTGTGGGTGAAGCTGAAAGAGTACATGCACCTCTTTGTGTTTGACCCGTTTGTGGACCTGGCTATTACTATTTGCATTGGACTCAACACACTCTTCATGGCAATGGAGCACTATCCCATGACGGAACATTTTGAACACATTTTGTCTGTGGGAAACCTGGTAAGGTGTATGGTCCAAGTTTTCTTTTCCTCAACAAAGTCTCCAAATGAATCCACCTATGTGATATACATGGATATACAATGCTCGTCAAATCTAACTTGCCTTTCTTCTCTGTCAGCTGCGTTCCACCATATTTTATTAAATCTGATCTGCATTTCCTTCTTCTTTCCCCCCCCCCCCCACCCCACCCCCACTTGGGTGTTTTTCTGGCATATTCCCCCTGAAATGCTTGGGTGTTTTTCTGGAATATTCTCCCTGAAATGCACCTCTGCTATTTGCTGGACCTTACTTCAGTGGCTGGGTCCCAGCCAGCTCAACAACTTCTTCCCTATTGCATTTATTAGTGGAGATGCAGCCAGGCAAGAGAACAAACAATCAATGGGAGGAATGGCATGTCTGTCCACAGATGAATAATGTGGTTAAGGAGACATATGGGGTCATTCCTCTTAGCCAAAGCACGGAATCTAAGAGCAGATGGGTAATCTTCGAACTGTATGCAACACTAGCTGAATCACTACTCAAGTACTTGCTTTCTAGTCACTACATTGGTGGGAAGCTCTGATTACACTGGAGAAGAAACAGTGGACATCTGTGAGGATGTTGCTGGCACTGGAAAGTTCACATTTATTGTCAGTGTATGCACATGACAACCCTGAGATTCTTTCCTGTGGGCCAGGCAGAATTACCACTTATCAGTAGGGTAAACTGTACTCAAAGTTGTAACAATTACGGTTTTTAGACTGTAGAAATTTTGCCACGACACGGCCAGTCTAAAAAGGACTGTGCAGGAATTTGGAATCAATTCCTGCCCCATGATTTATCCTGCAGGACCCCTACAACTTTTTGGAGGAAGCCTGCAGTGTAAATCGTACCGGAAAAATTCATTGACGGTCATCCACTTGACTGCACGTCCAGCCACAGGACTTTTGCACTCAGGACTTGCAGCTTGAAAAGGCACCCAGTGTGAGTGACCACCCAGGCAGTAATTATATTCATTTTTTTTCCCCAATTTTCCCAACATTGCAGTCTAAAAAACATAAATCCTTGAAGATTGACTTATTGGCAGTGTAAACTGTACTCAAACTTGTAACTGTGATGGAAGATTGGATGGCTTGGGTTTCTTTGGAACAGAAGAGGAGGAGAGGAAGCTTAATTGAACATAAAATTCTGAGGTGTCGGGAAAGAGTGAATAGGAAAAACCTATTTCCCCCAACAGGGTGTTGGAAACCAGTGGACATGGATTTAAAGAGTTATTGAGGGATTAGAGAAATTTTTTTGGCCCAGGGGGTGAGAAGTGTCTTGAACTTTCTGTTTGAGAGAGTGGCAGAGGTAGAAATCTGCATCACATTGTTGTTCGTATACTTGAAGAACCATGGTCTGTTAAAGACAGTGGGATTAGGCTGGCAAGCACATGAGACAAAGGAGTAGACAAGCCCGTCGAGTGTGCCCACCAAGTAATCACGAACTGATCCATCAGCCCCACTGCCCGGCCTTCTCCCCTTTGATGCCCAGGCTAATCAAGAACCTATCAATCTCTGCCTTAAATGCACCCAAGGACCTGGCCACATTCTTGACCCAGGACCAACACAGTAGACCGAATGATCCTGTGGTACAAACTTTCTCTATTTATGACCTTTAGCTTCAGACTAGTCTCCTGGGCGAAAATGGTTCCAATTTGCTTTGTCCGATTTCTCTCCTCTTTTCTAGAGAGGTTCTCCGATGGTTTTTGTTTGTAACCGATGGATGTTATGCTTCTCTGTTTTAAACAAAAAATCTGGAAGCTCATTTTAATCATCATATTACCTGAGTTCTCAGTTGCTTTTGGCAGGCAGTATCACATTTTGGACCTAATGTTCAGCACGTAGAGGTGGCAGTGATGGGCCACTCACTCCAATTTATCTGCCTCAAGACCGGTGCAGCCACTTGTCTCAGAGGCCAAGCATCACAAGTAAAATTAACGAATATACTTGATCATGTTTCTGGTGGAAATGTGGATCACAATTTGAACAGTGCTTCAAAGCAACAAATGTACTTTTTTAAAAAAAACCTAAGTTTTCCCTTTAGTAAAAGCACAGAAACGCTGGAGGAACTCAGCCGGTCTCGCAGCGTCCACAGGAGGTAAAGATATATAACCGACATTTCGAGCCTAAGCCCTTCTTCAAGGTGTGAGCAAAAAGCAGACAGGTGTCTGAATTCAAAGGCTGGGGAAAGAGGGCAGGGGGAGGAGCACAGACCAACAGGCAAAAGGTGGTAATTGGACCTGGACAAGAGGGTAGGAGAGAGAGAAGGTGAGAATTGATCGGGGAAGGGGGTGGCTCTGTGAATGCAGAGCTGGAGGAGAGGGAAGAGAGAGAGAGAGAGGGAGCGAGTGAGGGAAGGAGAAGGGTAAGGAAAGAGAGAGACCGAGCTAGAGGAAAGGAAAATAGAACATAGGGGAAGTTTTCTGTTTGATTTCTCTAAATATTGCAAAAGCTTGATGTTGCATTTTAAGAGCACAAGCAGGGGGATCATTTGGTGCAGGGTTACCATTTTGTGCTTCTCTTACTGAAGGGAAAGGTTATTGAGGTCAGTGATAACAATGAAATCCACCATAATCTTGCAGAAAATGAGTTCTGTGATAGGTGCAAAGCATCCTGCTTGGAGACAGATGTAGTTTTCCTGTTCTCGGGCCCTCCCGTTGTTTGTCAACAGCAACTCATGCAGTGATGTTATAAATACAATATGTTCTTGCATAATACTCTCATGGCTTGGCATTTGTTGGTGCACTAATGCCAGCATTCAAGCAACGACAGGGATAATGGTGCCGTTCGGTAGTCCGCTCATTTAGCACATCGACCCTTGATGAGGCACACATTTTACCGGCTGCACGTCGGGTCTGAGTTCGACACTGGCTGTTCGACAGGAAACTGCTGGCTGTCAGCCACTCTCTGACCTAATTCGCTCAAAAGCAGCTCTCAGACGAGCTGAGGGATGGATGTGGTGAAGTGTTCAAGTACTGAGGAGGTGAAGAGGTTGGGGGGGAGGAGGCAAGGAGAGAACCCTCAGCTTTACCCTGAGGGCGTAGGATAGATCAAAGGGATACGGTATTTAACTTCATCAGGAGTGGTGCCGGCGACTAGCTCATTCAGCATGAATGAGTTGGGCCAAAGGGCCTGTTTCCATGTTGTACTTCTCTGTGACTCTATCTGCAAGCCATTTTGTGTATTGATACTGTGGAAAAAAGTAAGTACAGGTGAGTGATTTAATGCACTGCACTTTACCTTAATATTTTCGAGTATTTTTTTGTTTTTCAATACATTTACTTTGGATGGAGTTGGGGGGGGGGGGTTGTTATTTAAATTGATGAAGGTTTTAAATGTCACTAGCAGTGCCATTTTAAAATGGTTCAATGGTTTTTGGGTGTGGCCGAGACTTTTCCTGTTGAATTTACTGGCCCTCTGTGTGCAACAGGATTGTGACCAGTCGCCGGATTGTGGCCTGAGTTTCAGGTGATGTCTAGGGCTCACTGCTACCTGCCTCTGCCCTCCCACACACCCTCAGACCATGCTTGGCTCCCTGCTGCTCTTGTTTTGTGCAGATCAGGTGACCTTCAAGTCGAGTGCAGTAGCGGATGGATGAAGGCCTTTCTGTCGAGCACCCGGAACAATGCAAACCCAGGAGGTTTCCAATGTGTGTGATCAGCAGAGAATTGGTAGACAACTGTAAAATTGAGCATTCCCCATTATCTCCCTGTGCCTGCCTTCTGGATCATGGAGAATCATTCTAATGCTTGTCTTTTTCAGGTGTTCACTGCAATCTTCACAGCTGAAATGGTGATGAAGCTGATCGCAATGGACCCATACTACTATTTTCAAGAAGGATGGAACATTTTTGATGGGTTTATTGTGTCCCTCAGTTTGATGGAACTTGGTCTGGCAAATGTTGAAGGATTGTCTGTACTCAGGTCCTTCCGATTGGTAAATATCAATTTCAAGTTCCTCATCACATGACTGATTGTGGGCAAAGTGAAAGGAGAGAGGTTTAGGGGAGACACAGAGTTGTGGGATGCCTCACCAAGGGGTAGGGTGGTGAAGGCTGGAACATGAGGGACATTTAAGAGACTCTTAGGCATGTGAATAGAAGAAAAATAGAGGGTTATAAGGTAGGAAGGGTTTAGTACTTTTTTAGTTGTGCTGACCTATATATTTCAACCTTGTAGGCCGAAGGGCCTGTTCTATCCACAGCTCAACAAAATGATGTTGCCACGGTGCGTTCGCGTGCACACACAATGATCATGTATGCATAGCAACACAATACAAAATCAATATTTTGGGATGATTGACTCAGTTACTGAACACTTCTTCAAACTCACAGCCTGTGGGAAGAAGCCATTCCTCAGCTTGGCTGTCCTGATCTTGATGCTCCTGTACCTCCTTTCTGACGGTAGTGGGTCAAAGATACTGTGTGCTGGATGGAAAGGGTCCTCAATAATTCTTTGAGCCCCATTTAAGTTTATAATTTAAGATTCCATTTAGAGCCATGTGCACAAGATGCACAAAAATCTTTCCTTTGCTTGTCTTGCAAAGACAAATGACGATTCGCCAAAATAAAGCAAAGAGGAGACCCTTCAGAGATGTTGACAGCCCGTGAACCTTTTACTGCCTCCTCTGACACCTCCATAATCTCCACGTTGCTCGGCAGTGAGTCTGAACTCGAGGCCCCGGACCCATGTTGCATCTCCTCGCACCCCTGGTTCCGAATGCCTGAATCATTATCTCTCCTTAGGAAGTCCCACAAAGCCCTCCACCAGTGTCTGAAGCGAGTAGTGAAGAATGATTGATGCAATTGCTGTGAAAGCAAACCCAAATTGAACTGGCTGAATGGTCTCCTGTGTTTATTTAAAACGCAAAGCAGAAATGTGTCTCATATGATTTGATTTCCGATTTATTGTCAAGAGGACATACACATCACATACATTCTTTTTCCTGCAGGCGAGACAGAACTTATTGGTAGTGCAGAATGCTGCACACAGCATAAAACATGTAAACAAAGAACTGTAACCAGATAACAAATGTAAACAAACTGACTGTGCAATACAGAAAGAACAAAGAAAATCAATAAAGTGCCCCTAGTGAGAGTCCTTAAATGAGTCCCTGATTGAATTTGTTGTTGAGGAAGGGGAGCAGCTGTTCGTGAACCTGATGGGGGCGAGTCTTGTGGCACCTACACCTCTTTCCTGATGGCAGCAGCAAGAACGGAGCGTGTGCTGGATGGTGTGGATCCTTGATGATCCCTGCTGCTCTCTGATGGCAGCGTTCCCCGTAGATGTTCTCGATGGTGGGGAGGGGTTGGCCTATAATGTCCTGAACTGTGTCC
This sequence comes from Narcine bancroftii, assembly GCF_036971445.1. NCBI lineage: Eukaryota > Metazoa > Chordata > Chondrichthyes > Torpediniformes > Narcinidae > Narcine > Narcine bancroftii. Next base: position 68,001,966 of record NC_091480.1, on the reverse strand, counting down.
ACTACTGTTTGGAGGGCTTTACCCTCAGGGGTGTTGGTGTCCCCATAACCAGGCCGTGATGCAGTCGGTCAGCACACTTTCCACCACACACCTGTACAAATTTGCCAGGGTTTCAAGTGTCATACCAAACCTCCGCAAGATGCAAGAAAATCTGATGTTGGAAGAGTGAAGATGCTGGAGTGTCATTTCCTGAATAAACAGTCCTAAAGTGGAGTTTGAATCATCAGACCAAAGAGGTCTAGAGCACAGAAACAGGCCCTTCAGCCCTTCTAGTATGTGTTGAACTATTATTCTACCTAGTCCACTGATCTACACGCAGACCACAACCGTCCATACCCCTCCCATTTATGTACCTTTCCAAATTTTTCTTTTTTTTTAAGGCATACAACATGGTGATGGAACCTTCCGGCCCACAAGCCTGTGCCACCACAATACCGCAATTAACCCTCGTACATTGTTAAAGGATGGAAACTCCTGCAGAATATGGGGAAAATGTACAAACTCCTAACGACAGTGCCGGATTGAATCCTGGTCGCTGACACTGTAAAAATGTTGTACTAACTGCGCTGTCATTTTGACATTAAAGTCAAAATCAAGCCCGCGTTCACCACTTCAGCTGATAAAGGGTAAAACGTGAAAGTCTGCAGACATGGTGATTGAAGTAAAAACACAACACTGGGGAAACTCAGCAGTTCAAACAGTGTCCTTTATACAGCAAAGATAAAGATACAGAACCGACGTTTCGGGCTTGGGCTCAGGCAATCCTTGGAATCCTTTTTGACTTGATGGAATGTGATCACCTAATGCATTATAGAATTGAAAATAGATTTCTTTTTTGGGGTAAAATGTGACATCTGCTATTTCTGGATTATACAGCATCACTCTGGAAATTTAACAGCGCACTTCCTGGCATAGTATCAACTGAGACTTCCACACAAATTGAGCGCGAGATGGCATCCTTTGCATGTGTGATTTTTCTTGGAGTATTGGTGGGGAAAATGAGGACACATTGTCCCAGGAGTAACTATTGTTTCCACTCTGGGATGGCTGAGTTTCCAGATCATGGCATGAGGTTGCTGGATTTGTTCTCTTGTGATTAGCACACATTCATCCTTTGCCCACCCCTGCTATGCCCTCCATTTTCTCTCTTCCCATCCCCTGACCTTGGCAGAGGCACAACACCTCCACCCTGACCTACCCTGTGGCCCCATCCAAAGCCCTCTGCTTTGGCTTCAGGCAGGACGGAAGTTCACAGAGGTGCTCATGTGCAGTATGTGGCTATCCCTTGTAGTTAAGGATCATGGCCTTTGTCCTGTTGATTCACCAGGCGAAGATGCCTGTACGTGTATTTGTTTAACGTGTACTTGATGTTGGACTCCAAGAAGCGCACGATACTCCACAAATTAACCAACCAATTCCATTGAAATGGAAATCACGACAATTGGAGCTGATTGATTTGTTGCAGCCTTCGTCCACCTTCCCAGCTGTTGAGTTCAGAGTCACTTCATCTGACAAGCCATGGAGAAGTGTGCAATATTGGTGCAATCTGGAACTCTTCAGGTGCACTAGAAATTTTTGGCCATTTGCTTTGTGGGTGGGGGAGGGTCAAGGTCATTGTTAAGGTGACCAATTTGGTGATTGGATATTCAGAACCAACCATGAAGCAGATCGGGAATCTGATGATGCAAGTGCAAACCACCGAGGTGCAATTTGCTATTGAGTGTCTGGTGGGAAGCTGGAGGGTCTCATCAGGTCGGGCAGCATCCATGGAGTGAGATGGACAGTTTGGGGTCAGCACACTTTGTTGACTCTAAGGTGGGTGGGGGATATTGGAAATATAAAAGGTGAAGGGTGGGAGGGAGCAGAAAAATGTTAGTGAAGGAGCCAAGAGGGGTGGCAGGGTTAGCATAACCGTTAGTGCATCGCTGTTGCAGCTCCAGTGACACAGGTTCGAATCCGGCGCTGTCTGTAAGTAGTTTGTACATTCTCCCCGTGTCTAGGTGGGTTTCCCCCGGGGGGGGCGCTCCGGTTTCCTCCCACCCTCCAAAACGTATGGGGGGTTGTAGGTTAAATGGGATGTTTGAGCGGCATGACCAGTGGGCTGGAATGGCCTATCACTGTGCTGTTTGTCTAAATTAAGTTTAAAGAGGTGATAGGATATGGGTCAAATAGAGGTGGGGAAATGGGTAGAAAAGGGGAAGGGTCGAGAAGAAAAACAGTTACAGGAGCAGGTTATGGAATGGGATCAGGTTGAAGTTTAAAATGAAATTTCAATTGATTTCTTATTGGCATTTGGATGGAAAAATAGCATAGAACCTCACAGCACAGTATAGGCCTTCCAGCCCACAATGTTGTGCTGACCAATGTAAACCTACACCACAACAATCCAGTTTTCCCCAACCTCACCCTCTTGTAACCTCATTTGCTATGCTTGCCATCAAATACAATGCATTGACTGCAAAGCACTGTGGTCATCCTGAGGATGTGAAAGGCGGTCAATGAATGCACGTTCCTTACGGCCTGGTGTTAGCGTCCTCTGATCCGTGGTTGAAATTCTTCGCGCGTGTGCTGATCGGCTTTTCCACTTGTCTTACAGTTGCGAGTTTTCAAACTGGCAAAATCCTGGCCAACGCTCAACATGTTGATAAAGATTATTGGCAACTCTGTCGGCGCCTTGGGAAACCTGACCTTGGTTTTGGCGATTATTGTCTTCATCTTTGCCGTTGTGGGCATGCAGCTGTTTGGTAAAAGCTACAAGGACTGCGTCTGCAAGATCAATAAAGATTGCATTCTCCCCCGTTGGCACATGAATGACTTTTTCCACTCTTTCTTGATTGTCTTCCGTGTACTGTGTGGTGAATGGATTGAAACGATGTGGGACTGCATGGAAGTGGCGGGCCAGACGATGTGTCTTACTGTGTTCATGATGGTGATGGTTATCGGCAATCTTGTGGTAAGCAATAAGGGTTTTGGTGAAAACTTGCTCGAGGATGAATAACATCAATGTTTCGGGTAGAAACTGAAGTTTAGAAGGATGGTGGGGAGGGGGGAATCATAAAGACATGGAAAATTAAGAAGGGAATGGATCAGATAGAAGCAGGGGGGTGATTTCCACTGGCAGGTGAGACTAGAACTGAAGATGGAGCCTCATGATTCAGGGGAATAGATTTAGGACAGAAGTGAGGAGGAACTGCTTCTCTCAGAGAGCAGTGAATCTGGAAAACTCTGCCCAAGGAAGCAGTTCTGATGCGGCCTCACCAGGACCTTGTACAGTTGCAGCAGAACCTCGCTGCTCTTAAATTCAATCCCTCCAGCAATGATGGCCAACGTTCCACTTGCCTTTTTGATCACCTGAAAACCAACCTTTTGCAATTCACAGACAAACACTCTCAGGACTCTCTACCCAACCCCATGCTGTGATCTTCTGCCATTTAAATAATAGCCCAACCTACCATTTTTCATTCTAACATTTACTAACATTGTATTCCATCTGCCAGACCCTCGCCCTCTTGCTGGACCTGTCCATATCTCTCTGCGGACACTCTGTGTCCTTTACACAATTTGCTTTCCCATTTAAATTTTTGTGTCATCAACTCCAACCTGGTCTCCTCCTCCAAATCATTTCTACATATTGTGAACGCAGTTGTGGGCCCAGTGCTGATCCCTGCGGTACCCAGGGGCGCAGTGCTTTGTTTTAGGAGCCAGAGTTCACCAAAAATGACAACGAGGTCTCACGAGACCTGACTTTGGTGGCCGCCATGTTGTAGTTTGGCATTGTATAATTGAGAGCGGACTATAGCATGAGGAAGAAGGATGACCATTCATGGAAGAAACAGCTACCTTGTACATCCAGGATAGTGCTCAATGGGTGGGGGTGGGGGGGAGGCCTCCGGTGCGTTCCAGCAGCACTGCGCCCCTGGCAGTACCCCACTACCCACTGATTGCTAACCGGATCAATGCCCATTTATCCCAACTCTGCCTTCTATTGGTTAATCCATCCTCTCTCCATGCATTACCCCCAACTCCATGCATCCTTATCTAATGCAGAAATGTGTGGTACCTTACCAAACGGCTTCTGGAAATCAAAGTATTCCACGTCCACCTGTTCCCCTCTATCCACTGCCCTTGGTACATCCTCAAAGAACTCCTGTAAACTAGTTAAACTTGAATCCATGCTGTGAATGCCTGATGGATCAGTTTCTATCCCAGTGTCTTGTTATTTTTTTTCTTCTTAACAATAGCTTCAAGCATCTTCACAATGACAAACATTAAGCTAACCAGTCTTCTAATTACCTGCCTTTTGCCTGGTTCATTTTTTTTTTAAAAAAGTGGAGCTATATTTACTGTCTTCGAATCCGTCGGGTCCTTCCCAGGGTTCAATTGCTTGGTGTTTTTAAACCGAGCTTGAGGGGAAAGTGTTCAATTGAAAAGTATATGTCCTGGAACAGCAAGATTATTGTCCAATGTCCTTTTGCACATCCATTATTTCCTGCATGAATCCCTGTCCATGTCAAGAATGAATGTGATGTCCTGAAAAATATACACAGAATTAAAACCGCACAGGAGGTTTGGTTGTCACCGCCTAAAATTTTAATGTCCCTGTTCACTGCTTGTAGGCAATATGAGAATGCTTCAGCAAAAATATTCTGTGTGTGCTCAGCTCCAAAAGTCATGGTCCAAGTTGTGTGTGTGGGGGGGGGGGGGGGGGGGAATAAAATGCTTGCTGCAATGTTTTGGAGCGATCCTGGTCATTGTTTCTAATTCGGTGAAACATTTGTTGCGCTCCAGGTGCTGAACTTGTTCCTGGCTTTACTACTGAGTTCCTTCAGCGCCGATAATCTGGCAGCAACTGATGACGATGGGGAGATCAACAACCTTCAGTTGTCCGTGATTCGGATCAAAAAAGGAATTGCCTTCATGAAAGTGTATGGGCACGAGTTTGTTCAGAAACATTTCAAGAGCAAAGACGCGGACGAGGCAAAGCCACTGGATGAGCTCATCGACAAGAAGGTGAACTACATTGGGAACCATACTGGTGTTGACATCAACCGCGAGATGGACTACCAGAAGAATGGCAATGGCACTACAAGTGGCATTGGGAGCAGCGTGGAGAAGTATATAATTGACGATGACCACAATTCCTTCATTCACAACCCAAATCTTACCGTCCGCGTTCCAATAGCTGTTGGCGAATCGGATTTTGAAAACCTAAATACTGAAGACTTCAGCAGTGAATCTGAAGTCGGTGGAAGCAAAGAGGTAGGAAGAATGAATTGTGATTCTTATCTGTGGCAATTTCTTACTGTTCACCCAAAACCAGCCCTTCTCCAGGTTTTTTCTCTTGGTTATGGGATCCTGCTCAAAGTGCATGGGTCCCCTTCCTTGTGAAGGAGTCAAGTTTTTGATTCTTCCCTACTGACAACATTAAAAAAAACTTTTAAAAAAAATTCTGTTACTTGAGGTGAAGAGAAAATGAGGCTTTTACTTAAATGTGCTGTGACCCCTATTGAGAATGACTGCCCTAAACCATGTATTTAAATTTAGATTTAGATATGCAGGCCATTTTGGCCCACGAGCTCATGCCCCTCAATCACACCCAATTGACCACCAACCCCTTGTACGTTGGGAGGAAACCGGAGCCCCCAGGGAGAGATCACGGGGGAAAATGTACAAACTCTTCACAGACAGCGTCAGGTTTGAACGCGGGTCCCGATCACTGGTGCTGCAACAGCGTTGAGCTAACCATGATTCTAACCGTGCAACTCCAATGAATTCAGCAAAATACCTCAGTGAACTTCAGATTTATAAAATGCTTTCAGACAAACTAATCTGGACATAATGTATGATTACTGTAGGTCTCTGCATGTCCTGTGTGGAGAAGTTTCTTTATCGAGCTGCATAATATAGATAGCAAAATTCAAACACTAAAATTAATTTTAGCACAAGCATAAAATGGATGGTATCACATCAGCTCTCTGCTGCGTGACCAGCTGGTATTCTGTTTGAAACCTTAACGATGAGTTGATGTAGTTTCTTCCCATTCCTGATCAAACGATCAAGATAATGCAGCGATTTATAAAATCGACAGTTTTCTATTCCTGTGGAGAGCTTTTTTTTAAAGTCAAATAAGTGACAAGAGTCGTGATAGCAATTATGGACAACAGCCTGAGGTTTTGAAATGGATTGAGGACATTTATCGATGGGCATTTATTAACAATGGAAGTAGAATTTTAAAAGATTTTAGTTGCACAAAAATGGTTTATTGATGGAATAAATATCTTTTTTTGTGCTGTGCGTGGTGGAGAAGGGTAATTGAAGGAATTAGGAGGATATTAGTATGGCAGTGAATGAATGGCTCTTGAAATGCAAGCATTGTTGCAGTTTTCCTGGCTTGAACAGTTGCTTCTGTTCTCAACACATTGATTTGATGGTAATATATTCTCTCCACTTTGCCTTTTCATTGCACTTTATCCTTAAAATGCTTTGCTGGGATTTTAAACATTTTCGTGGCAAATGTATTTTCACAAATTGTCTGAAATGAAGGTTTTCTTTTTCAACTCCTTGTGAGGCAGATGCTAAGTTTTCAAACTTAACTCTCACCTAAGTCCTCCCATTTCTTCTTCCCGGAACTGGCAGGAGAAAGAGCCTGGAGGTGTGGCAGATAGGAAAAGTTCAGGACTGTTTGGCATGTTTGCGGGAGGGAGGAGTTTCTGGAACTTTCCCAATGGGGCGAGCTTTCCAAGAGCCGTGGAAAGATTTCTGCAATAAGTGGACACTTGGCACTCAGCAGGAGAGAACTTCAATTTGGTGGGAAAGACGCAGTGGCTTTGGTTGTTAAGTTCAGTGATTTTAAAAAGTAATCCATCGACCACAAAGTCTTCTGGTTTTCCCCTGTCTTCTTTAGGTAGCCTGGATTTTTTTGGGTAGATCATTAAAGAATGTGCAGCAGATTTGGACCAATTACTTCCCAGTTCTTGTTTCAAGGTTCAATTTTTTTTGTCATGTAATATTACACAAAATTGCTTTAGTCTGCCATGAGGCAGACAGATTCATCATCGGCAGAAATTTCCTGAAGCGCCTCTTACAGTTAGAGAAAGAGAAGTAAAAGAGAGATATCCCCCCCCCCCCCACCGAGTCACCAAGTGTTCGTTGATTCGCCTCCAGCATGCCCGCAGAGCTCCAGATCAGACCCCCTGATCCGTACCCTCTCACATCCCAGTTCTAATTCCTGGTGCTCCTTCAGCCACTCTCTAGCAGTCCGCAGCCTGCGTGGATTCCTCGTCTCGAGCAACCAACTGCTTGAAAATGCAACTGCCTGTCTTGAAGACAAGGATGAGTTTATTGTCATTCACATTGTCCAGTTTACATATTCACCAAAATTCCTTCTTGTTGCAGCCAAACTGGGACTTGTGAAAAAAAAACAAGATCGTAAACTAATTGAGTTAAATTAAAAGATATAACTGTACAAGTTCAGTTCTGGTCTCCATATTTGAGGAAGGATATACTGGCTTTGGAGACGGTCCAGAAGAGGTTCACTAGGTTGATCCCTGGGATGAAGGGGTTGACTTATGATGAAAGATTAAATCGTCTAGGATTGTATTCGCTCGAGTTCAGAAGAATGAGAGGAGATCTTATAGAAACATATAGGATTATGAAGGGTATGGATAGGATAGATGTAGGAAGGTTTTTTGAGCTGGCCGGGGAAACTAAAACCAGAGGACACAGTCTCAAGATTCGGAGGAGTAGATTTAGGACAGAGATGAGGAAAAATAGTTTTTCCCAGAGAGTAGTGAATATTTGGAATTCTCTAACCAGGGAAGTGGTTGAGGCTGCCTCATTAAACATATTTAAAATTCGGTTAGGTAAATTTTTACATGATAGAGGAATTAGGGGATATGGGGAGAAGGCAGGTAGGTGGAGTTAGGTCATAAATTAGATCAGCCATGATCGTATTGAATGGCGGAGCAGGCTCGATGGGCCATTTTTGGCCTACTCCTGTTCCTACTTCCTATGTTCCTACATGAGATTGATCATAAACATTCACAATTTGTGCTTAAAAAAGAAAGTGATTTGCAAAAGTCCTTTTGTGGTATCCGAGCAGTCCCTGTTTAGTGTAACAAGGGGAGGTTTTGGCTTCTAAGTGATGGCTGGACTTTGTTCAAAATGTGAAATCATTGTTGCTAGAAAGCAATACCATCTTTTGCTTTCAGTTTCAATCAGTAATATTTACCTGCCTCTCTGGTGCAGGTCAGAAAAAAGAAACATTGATAGGGTGTGAGTGTCTACCATTTCTTAACCATCCCTAATTGCCATGGACAAGGGCTTTGCCATTGCAACCAAGTTTGGGCGTGTCGGCTCATGGGAAAGGAAGACACTTCAGGGTCAAGTTCTCTGGACTTGTGGGAAGCCATTGGTTTTGCTTCAGTGTATCAGGGTCTGGAGTTGGAGGATCAAGACTTGAAATGAGAGTCTTTTCAATCAATTCATTGGGTGGGGGGGAGAGGGGGCAATGTGAGATTTAGTAAAGGGTCACTAGCTTGGGGAAGGTTACAAGGCTTGATACGGGGGTGGGCAGGGGCGCAGTGAGGTTCCTAAGTTAAAGAGAATGGTCCTGAATCACAGAGGGTGTAGCAAATCTGCACAACTCAAACTCTGATGGCGAGCATGCCCTTGAACAAAGTGATGTGATTTCCTGCGTTCGTTGCACAGCGAATCGTGTCTCTGGGGAGAGCCCAATGCAGAAAACTGGCTTGAATTGACTAGACTAATTCCAAGTGGTTTGATTTGGCCTGGAGATGACTAATCATGTTCCACTCTGGGGGCGGGTGTTAGTGGGGAGAAATCAGATGTGTAGCTCTGGAAATTTTTTATTTCTGCAGCTGAATTTTAAGGAAACCAGCTTTATGATTTTTCTCATCAAAGTAAACGACCCTTGTTTCCCCACTCATGTTGTGCACCCAAGCAACACGCTTTCCCTCTCAGATGGACAGCAGCAAACTCGCACATCTGTCTTTTTTATCAAAGTCCTCAACCACGAGTAACATCGCAGAACCCCTGGACTGTTCCTTGCGTCCTTCTTCTCACTCCACCCTCTGTGTCAGCCAGTCATCCTGAAAGTAACCTGGGCAGTACACAAACTCAGCAGGTCATGCAGCGTCCATTGGAAGTAAAGGGGTTTAACCAACGTGTCGGACCTGGGCCCTGTGTCAGGTATGAAACGATGGTCACCCTTTACTTCCTGTGGATGCTGCATGACCTGCTGAGTCTTTCCGTCATGTTTGTGTGTTGCGCTGGACCCCAGCTTTCTCGTTTAACTGAAAATGATCTATTCTCTTTGCTTATTAACCAATCCTTGTTCTGATATTACCCCGAAGCCTGTGAAATATTTTGTGTTAAATTTCCAAGGACGCACTCCTTCCCTGTTGAGATTCTCTCTTGGAAGTTTTTAATAAATTTTAATAATTTAAGACAGCCACCAATTTCTGCAGGATTTAAATGAGGCTTGAGATAATTCAGGAGCAGGTGAATGTTGTTTCATCTGGCACTGGACCATCTGCTTGCAGTTAAAATAGGTGACTAGATCTCAGAGTGGCGTGTCAATCAAATTGCATGAAATCTTTAAGATCAAGACTTTTAACCATAAAGATAGCTTAACAAATATTCAGACAAAAAGAACATGACAGATGAGCTACTGAATCTTGTCATGGATTATATTACTCTAACTGGGATATTAGCTATATATTAAAAAAAGACTTAATTTCATCAATATAAGCAGTAATAACTGAATAACCCATAGATTTTTGTTCTGGATGGATCTATGTTTTCATTAATGTTCCTTATTATAAACCTGAATGTATGATCACCACTATCGGGGACCGCTGCCGTCGGAGAGCAGCAGCGATTATTGAAGACCCACCCCACCCAGCACACACTCTGTCGTCGCTGCTGCCATCAGGAAAGAGATCTTGGTGCCACAAGACCCACACCACCAAGTTCAGGAACAGCTGCTCCCTTCCACCAACAGACTCCTCAATGACAAACTCAATCAGGGACCCATTTAAGGACTCTTACTTGTGCACTTTATTGATTTTTTTTCCTCTCTGTATTGCACAGTCGATTTGTTTAAATTTCTTTATTTGTTTACATGTTGTGTACAGTTTTCGTGCACTACCAATAAGTGGTAATTCTGTCTGGCCGACAGAATATAGAATCTCAGGGTTGTATGTGATGTCCTGTTTGTATTCTGGCAATAAATTTGAATATGTAAACCAGCCATTCTCAACTTTTTTTGGACACTGCTCAAAGTTTATGGAGAACATAAAAACTATTTAATGATTCTCGTCCATGGTAGTCCACTTCAATGCGCTGTTGCCCCTATTGAGAATGGCTGATGTAAGCGATAGGTTTATTTGGGTACCTGCTTGTTGTGATAGCGTGCTAGTGATACTCCTGACCACTAGAGGGAGTCAGAGACTAGTTTGTTGCAGCTCGGTTGGATTCAAGATGGATGTCTACACGTGGTTATGCGAGAGCTAATAAAGTATAGTTGTTTTAAAGAACCCAAGTTTCTTTATTATAATTAAAGAAACATCACACCACTGTCCCTTAGGGTGGAGAGCTCCCATAGTTCTCATTTTTATTGGTGAAGAAACTTCTCATCTCACCCCCCTTTCCCTGAGGTGTCCAGGCAGGAAAGCAGCCACCCAGCCTCTGTTCCTCCCACCCCTGAACGTCACTGGATCATAAATGTTTATGCAGTTTTTTCAGTGATGTGGTCTAGCTGCCTCACAGCTCCAGTGACCCAGGTTCAATCTCGGCCTCAAGTGCTGTCTGCGTGGAGTTTGCATGTTCTCCCTGTGACTGAGAGGATTTCAGATTTATTGTCCGAGTACATAAATGACATCTACAACCTTGAGTTTCTTATTTCTGTGGGCCAGGCAGAATTACTACTTATTGGTCATGCAAAAAAAAAAACTGTATTCAACATAGACATGTAAACAAATGAAGAAATATAAACCAACTGTGCAATGCAGAGAAAAGAAATTCAATAAAATGCACAAATAAGAGTCCTTGAATGAGTCCCTGATTGAATTTGTTGTTGAGGAATCTGATGGTGGAGGGGGAGCAGCTGTTCCTGAACCTGGTGGTGTGGATCTTGTGGCTCCTAGATCTCCTACCTGATGGCGGCACCGAGAACAGACCGTGTGCTGGATGGTGAGGGTCCTTGATGATTGCTGCTGCTCTCCAACGACAGCGTTCCCTGTAGATATTCTCGATGGTGGGGAGGGTTTTTGCCTGTGATGTCCTAGGCTGTGGCCACTATCTTTTGGAGGGCTTTACACTCAGGAGTCTTGGCAGCCGGACAGCACACTTTCTACCACACCTCTGTAGGGTTTCTGATGTCATACCAAACCTCCGCAAACTCCTGAGCAAGTAGAGGTGCTGACATGCTTTCTTCATGATGCCATTGCTGTGTTGGGTCCAGGAAAGATCCTCTGAGATGGTGACTCCCAAAAACTTAAATCTGCTCACCCTCTCCACCGGTTTTCCCTTCCTGAAGTCAACAACCAGCTCTTTAATTTTGGTGGCATTGCATGTGAGATTTTTGTTGTTTCCCCTGGGTTTTCTAGGTTTTTTAAAATCCCCCCAAAGACATGCAGGCTGGTAGATATTAATTGCCCGCATCCAATTCAACTCTGGACTCTTTGGAGTGTAGAAGGATGAGAGGAGACTTGGAGGTCTACAAGATTATGGGAGGCATAGATAAGATAGATAGTCAGCACCTGTTTCCCCAAGGTGAAAGTCACACATACTAGAGGACATCTGTAGAAGGTGAGGGGAGGAAAGTTTAGGGGAGATGTCAGGGGTAAATCTTTTATGCAGGCAGTGGGGGGTACCTGGAATGCCTTGCCAGGTGTCGTGGTGTAGGCTGTTACAGTAGGGGGCATTTGAAAGACTCTTAGACAGGAACATGAATCCAAGAAAAATAGGGTTATGGGTGTGAGGTTGGGAAGATTTAAACTGTTGTGGAGGTTTATGTGGGTTGGCACAACATCGTGAGTCGAAGGGCCTGTACTGTGCTGTAATGTTCTATTTCCATGCAGCCAAAGGAGTTAAAATTGTTTCTCATTCTGCGCATTCAAATACATTGCTGGCTTAACGCAAAGCTAGAGGCGATACAAATGTATTGGGATGATGGCCAGGAGGAGATCCACTCTGTCCCACACAACTACTCACCCAAAGCCATGTACGGTCCCTGGCACAACCAAAAATCACATCCAACTCTTACTAGTAAACAATAATAACAATAAACTACGCTGATAGAAAAAGAGACAAAGACACAATAGTTGGAGGATGAAGAATCCATACGCTTTGAACATTTTCAACTTGAAATCTGGGGCGGCACAGTTAATGTCCACAGCGCCAGCGATAGGGACGGGGGTTTGAATCTGGTGCTGTCTGTACGCTCTCCCCGTGACTGCTCTTGTTTCCACCCTCCATTCAAAACTTAACGGGGCTGTAGGTTAATGGGGTGTAGATGGGTGGCACAGGCTTGTGGGCCAGAAGGGCCTGTTACCGTACTGTATGTCTACATTTAAATGTTCCCGGTGTCCCAAGTGCCGTATAATGGGGTTTCAGGATGAACCATGCCAGGACTAGATCATGCCACCTTTGTACTGGCTTGTAAGTCACTCCTCCACGTCTGCAGTAACTGATGACCGGTGCAAAATGGTGCTTGCTGATCAATGGTATCTGTGCTCTTACTTGATGCCAACGTCCATTTCTTCAGTGACGCGTGTCGCTCCAGATTTGCCATTCATTTGTTTGTGCGTTTCCTGAACTTGCAGAAACTGGATGACACCAGCTCGTCAGAAGGAAGTACGATAGATATCAAGCCAGAAGGAGAGGAGGGTCCTCCTGTGGAACAGCCAGAGGAGTACTTGGATCCTGAAGCCTGCTTCACTGATGGTACGGTCTGAGTTCACAGCCCCACAGCATTCTGGGAACTGCGCGGGCGAGGAGAAAGTAGGTTTTGCAAAGCTTGTAGGCAGCTTGTCGGACCTCCCATGCTCTCTCGTGTTCTTAAGTACAGAAATTCAACAGTTAAAGGGTCAACGTGATCTTTGCGTTGACATTGCCTGCAGTGAATGACTATGATTTGCAGGGTGTTTCAATTTTCCCTGGATACTCTGGCACGTAGGAGATTCAAACAAGCACAGCGGGTGTGATTTGTGTGTCATTTGTACAGGAAGTGATGTCCTTCTTCATGCAAGGTTTGGGTTTGGAAGAGCATCAGGACAAAGTTTGCCCTGGAGAGCTGTTGTTGGTCACATCTGGGGCAGCCATGTTTTAATATCGCATTGGGACCTCAAGGAGGGAAGTTCCTGACACTTGGTGTAGATCCTTCTATGACTCCTCCCTCTCCAGCCCCCCACCCCCACCCCACCAGTCAGGTTGTGGGAAAGAGCAATCCCCATTCAGATTTATTGAGCTGTACAGCATGGAAACTCTTGAGCCCTCATTTGAAGCAGGGAAGCCATGACTGAAGGGGTTGCTTGAGTCCCAGTCAAGTGAACAAATTACGTTTTCCAGGTCATTATGAGAAGGTTCAACTTGGAAATTAAATTAGTTGAACTGATAAATCCTCTGCTCCCACTTCAAAGACGTCTTGGGGCAATAATGACCAACGCTGGTGAATGAAATATTTAATAAGCAAAAAGAGCAATGACTTGTTTAAAGTAACACTGTCAATATGATAACTGCATTAAATGTTGGATGCTGCATGACCTGCTGAGTTTCTCCAGCCCGTTTGTGTGTTGCAGTACAAGACTGAGTGTCATTTTTGTTTAAAGGCTCAACAGCTTGACAAGTCGGTGAGGCCTATTGACCTTGGGAGCAGAAATAGTCAATGCAGTCCATCAGGTCTGCCTCACCTTTCAATTATGACCTGATCCATTTTTTCATTGAGTCCCACTGCCTGGCCTTCTCCCCATAACCATTGAACCTACCAATCTCTGCCTTAAATACACCCGGTGACCGTCGGTGGCATAGGTTCACCACCCTCCAGCTGAAGAAATTCCTCCGTGTCTCTGTTCTAAGCGGACGCCCTTCAGTGCTGAAGTTGTACCCTCTTGTCTTGGACTCTCCCGCCGTGGGGGATCAACGTTTCTACATTGACTCTGTCCACGCCTTTCAACATTCAATATGTTTCAATGAGGTTCTGCCCCTCATTCTCCTAAATTCCAAGGAATACAGGCCAACAACTGTCAAAAAAAACCTAATTGCAAAAAATTGGTTCCAAGAAGAATCTGGTGAGGAAGCTGGTATCTGTGATTCAGATCAATCAAAAGGAAGGAAACATTTTGAGTAAAACAGCTCATTTTTGTCAAAATGTCGACTGTCTCAAAATGCAGATTCTGAAATTGAAATCTGTCATTGAACAAAATTGCTGCCACATATAAACTATTTAAGAATGTTGGTTCTCTGCCAATGAACTGCCATGATTTAGCCCAACGCACTTCAAACCACCTCTTGTCTTTATTCTCCATAGGTTGTGTGGAACGGTTTAAATGCTGCCAGGTTAGCATTGAAGAAGGCTGGGGCAAGCCCTGGTGGACTCTTCGGAAGACCTGCTTTTTGATAGTGGAGCATAACTGGTTTGAAACCTTCATCGTTTTTATGATTCTGCTCAGTAGTGGCGCATTGGTGAGTTCTTATATAATGATGCCACACAAGTGCCCACTGCATACTTCTTTTCTATCAGGGAGGCAGCACTTTACATTCTCAAGCTGAGTAGCATGTGCAGTAAAACCCCTGTTAGCCAGAATTCGAGCAATTGACAGCCTCATGCAACTGGCAAAAAAATCGAGGAAAATAAATTTTCAAAATTAAAATAAATAAGAATGAAAGAGTAGGTTTTAAAAAAAGTGAATTCAAAATTGTGAAAGTAAATGTTCTCTGAAGTAACACATCTTTGGTGAAGATGGGAGCAAATATCCAGCCAGCGGAGGGAGGGCCTTGGTCGGGGTTCACCCGTAGCAGCTGTTTGAATCAAGTGGTGTGAAACGGCGATGGCGTCGCCCAGGATGAAGAGCTGGTTGATGCTGCTCGCTGATGGGGTGACTCTCTTAAAGTGTCTCCATTTCTCTGCTAAGTAAGAGTCGCCCGGGTCAGGGACTTTATCTATAAACTTGGGGAAGTGGGGGTGGGGGGGGGAGGCGTTAATTATCTATAATGTTGTTGCTCCTCTTTCGGGTGGCTCCGTGGAGGGGGATGAACCTGCAGATGCAGCGACAGTTAAACGTTTTCAAAGAATGTGACTGAAAATAAAGTGAAATGCTTCAAGGTAAATGTTCAGGATGGATTTTGTTTGTGATTTGTTACGTGATGTGGTGATGTGATTGTATTTACTGCTGACAAGGTCACGATTAAATGGATTCTTCCCCCCCCCCCCCCCCACCTCCACAATTACAGAGTTAAAAAGACTTCCTCTATGGTTCAGTTGAGAAAAAGAGCTGAAACTGAAATGGAATCCTTGAAAAAGGGCTCAGGCCCGAAATGTCATTTATACATCTTTACCTTGTTATTGAGCGCTGCGAGACCGGCTGGGTTCCTTCAGCATTTTGGTGCTATGTTATCTGGTCTATGGTGTAGCAGTCACTGGGGCTGCTGCTGTCATCACCCTTGGCTGGAGATGAGGGTGGAAGCAGCCTGGTTGACCGACTGCTAAATGTGTGCAAAGCGAAGATGATTCTACGATGAGATCAGATGACCTTTTTAGTACATGGTCGTACATTTGGCTGTAATAACAATCGTGAATGTGTGAAGGAAGGAAATGGTCCCACTTTTAGGGCACAGTGGTGCTTGAGAAGGAATTATGTTTTGAAAGGAAACCCATATATAGTTTTTCAAATTGTGTTTGTAGGCTTTTGAAGATATTTACATTGAACAGAGGAAGACGATCCGTACCATCCTTGAGTATGCTGACAAGATCTTCACATATATCTTCATCCTTGAGATGTTGTTGAAGTGGGTGGCCTATGGATTTCAAAAGTACTTCACAAACGCCTGGTGCTGGCTGGACTTCCTTATTGTGGATGTATGTATTAATCATCTACTTCTTGGAGTTGTGGGTCTGTGGGGTTGAAAGAGGGGAAATTTGGGGCCGTTGCATGTCAAATGTTCAATGAATGCGTTTCGTCTCGTACCATGCATTATTGCTGCAGTGATGTACAGCACCAGTAGCCAAAATGTACTATGAAGCAGGCTGACGTTGGATAATCAACCTGAAGTGGATATAAGACCAGGCTATGTTAAATGTTGCCATCCAAACATTTTACTGTAGATCTTACTTGGCTGGAGAAGTTTGTGTTTTAACAAAGGGATTTTGTCATTAATCATTTGAACAAGGTCTGAATCTTTGTTCCATGTAGGTTCTCTTCGAGGGGTCTTCTGGGCTGAATAGAGGCCACATTTTACTGTCACTAACACCAAGTCTTGATTATAACAGCATGTTGCATATTTTTCTTCTACACCAAATGTGTTCTCAGTTGAAGTCTTTCAAAAGATTTTTTTTTAAAACCTGAGAAGAAAATCTCGGTAGATTTTATGGGTGAAAGTTATTATTGATGAATATAACTTCAAGATGCGATGTTGTGATTTCATGATGTACTGAAATTGAGGCCAATTATTGATTATTCCTAAAAGTGTGATTTTTGGATTTTAACCATGCAAAGAAAAATCAGGGCTTGGTTCATAAAATAACAATAACTAACTGCCTTTTAATCTCTCCCCAAAGCTTTTGACTTTTTTTTTTACGAAGTATGTAATCGTGTTGAATCTTCATTTCCATCTGCACAGACGTGGTCTTAGTTTTCACAGTCTGAAGGTTTTATCTGTTGACTATTGTGGAAAGTTTTATTGTTCTTGAAATGCGAAGCTTATCCCACGTGATGAAGGTGTCATCTCAAATGTGGTGAAAGATGGTGTTGACTTCACAAAGTGAGGTGGAAAATTAAATATTTAAATGGCAAAGTTCAGTACAGCATATAACGCCCCTGTTCCTATATATTATGCATATGCTAATTGTCCACTTCCCTTACATTCATTCGTTGGAAGATTAATTTCAGTAACTGTAGCCAATGTTAAATTTCTGCCAGTGGATAACTGAAGAGCATATTTTCTTAAAAACTATCTAATTCAGGGTTTGAAATTGCAAATACATACAAGTCCAGCTAATCTGCTTTCCATGGTGTTAACAAAAAAAGGTCAACACTTTTGGCCGTCGGGCACGAAATTCCCATGTTGTTTCTCTGTGTAATTGAGGGTGAAATTCAAAGTTTAGATTTCCATGCAATCTATATTAACATGCCTGATAAAACTTGCTGCATTGAATAGGTCGCCCACAGTACTCATTGCTTGGTGTTTGATTTGATTGAGCAGAATCTCAACTCTGAAGTAGGATTGGAGTTTGGAAGGGGGTCAAATTGCAGCAAATCTGGGACAGGAGTCAAACCCCCCCCCTCCAACCTACCCTCTACTGGGTGCTTAACAGATCTGTGAAGAGTACTGAGGTCTATCTGGGAAACAGATTGACCATTTAGTCATTGCAACAAGGCCAGCTGACCTTTTGTCTTCACAGTGCATCCATTTTTAATTTTTGCGCTGGTTTCGCAGACTTTTTTTCCAGAACTGAAACAAAGTTTGAACTTCTGAGGGGAGTGATTTTTCCAACACTGTTTGTGGTCCAGGACGGACTTCGGTGTTTCTGTTGTGCTCAACAAGCCTTCCAGCCAATCTCGCCTCCAACCTCTTTGCCTACCCTAATTTGCCGACCTCCATTATCGTCAGTCCCCTCTCCTATAAACCGGACACACGACCGCCTTGTGCTCTCCGTCAATCCACCAAGCCGATCTTGGCTCGACCTTTTCAAAATGGGCCTTCCATCCTGAAAGGTTCTCAGCCTGTTGATCATATTAGAAATTTGAAGGCAAACGGTGGCTCTGTCTAAGTTTAAATTTTAGACTTAAAGCACAATAACAGGCCCTCCCAGCCCGAGCTGCCCGATTACACCGAATTAACCTGAAACCTTGGGAGGAAACTGACACACCCAGAGGAAATCCAGCAGACACGGGGAAATTGTACAAACTCCTTACAGACAGCACCGGATTCGAACCCTGATCGCTGGCGCTGTAATAGCAATGCACTAACGGTGCCACCATGTTCTACATAATGTTTGGAAAAATTCTTGGTTTCACTGACCTTCCACTCCACAATCCCCTCCTCAACACAATGTGCTCTCAGATTAAAATCCAGGCCAATTATTCCAATAAAACACTTCCTTCCTTCAAGGTGTCTCCCTCTATTAAACCTCACACTGTTTTAACATTGGTTCCACGGTTAAAAAATATGTATCTATTTCCAACAACTAATCTTTTGTTTTTACTTTGCCTGGATGTTTCTGTGATTACTGCATCAATATTTAATGCATATGAATCAATTTCTTTAATTGAAGCTGTAATCCACATCAAAGTCACTATTCAAAATAACTGACCTTTAGAAGCAAATTTGAGCCTGTAGACATTTCGAAATAATGTGGTTAGCTTTACTGACGGGGATGAATTTTTATCCAGTTGAAAATGGGTTGCTTTCAGCAAAGGTTAAGAACATGAGGAACAGGACCCATCGAGCCTGCTCCTCCATTCAATGAGATCATGGCTGATCTGATGATCGGCTCATCTCCACTGACCTGCCTTTCCCCCATATCCCTTCATCCCCCCAACAATGTAAAAATCTATCCAACCTTGTCTTAAATATATTTACTGAGGTTGTTTCCACTGCTTGAATTCCACAGAATCCCCACCCCCTGGGAAAAGCAGTTCCTCCTCATCTCCATCCTAAATCTACTCCCCTGGATCTTGAGGCTATGTCCCTATGTTGTGGTCTCCCCCACCAATGGGAACAACTTACCTACCTCTATCTTATCCACATCTTTCAGCATTTTATATGGACTTTTATTTTATAGGTAAATTGTATACTTTATTTTATAGGTTCTCACTACAGATACCACAGTGAAAGAGAAAAACCAACTTGTGCGACCAAAATTAGAAAATTTTGTATCTGGGATTAGTTGATTAAAATGTAACTTTTGGTATTAATTCTCATGATCTAGATGTGACTGGTAGAATTTGCGCTCATTTTCAGTTATCCTTGGTGGTGAACTGCCATCTGGTAACTGGAGCAGGAATCCTGGTACTGCTGTCATGTAGGTTTTGACCGAATAAAGAAGGGAGGTTAATTTGATCAGATTCACAGTGTTGTGTGATGGAAGGGAATTTGCAGGTCTTTTCCTGCTACCTCCTCCCTTCTTCAGGGAGGGTAGAGGTCAAGGGCTGATGAAGAAATCTTGAGCATCAAGACCATGAGCTGGGTATTGCCCAGAAACACCGGTGATTCTTGTGGAACCTCATTGAAGGGATGACTTCTCCGCTCTGCTGAATTGTGAGATCCTCAAGAATTTCGTCGTGAATTGCCAACTTCCTGCAATCCCCTGGAAGTTGTGCTGGGGGAGAAAAGATTTGCAGGTAGTACCTGCCATGAGGACTGTTTTAATGGAGGGGGATGTACATGAGGGAGATGAGAATTTGCACAAGATACAGGAGCAGAAGGAGGCCCATTTGCCCATCGAGTCTGCACCACCAGTCTAATCATGAGCTGATCCATCCTTCCACTCAGCCCCACTCTCCAGCCTTCTCCCCGTAACCCCTGATGTCCTGACTCATCAAATACCTGGCATTCTCTGCCTTGAATACACCCATTGACCTCACTTCCATGCCTGCCTGTGGCAACAAGTTCCACAGACTCATGACCCTCTAACTAAAGAAATATCTCCTCATCTCTGTTTTAAATTGACACCCTTTTATCCTGAATTTGTGCCCTCTTGTCCTAGACTCCCTGACTGTGGGTAACATCCTCTCCACATCTACTCTGTCCAGGCCTTTCAGCATTTGAAATCCCTCTATGCGTACCCCCTCATCCTTCTGTAAAATTTTGTGCAATTTTAAATACATTTTCATTAATTGAGATTACTTAACTGATTTTAAATTCTTTCCAGTGTTCACCATTAAAAATATTTAGTAATTTGCAGAAAGTTTTTACAGTGGTTGATCTTGTACCTATTCAAATCTTTCGAAAGCTGGTTAAGCCTGGCCTCGTTGTCTGTCAAAGTTCTTTTTCAGCGTTTTAATGAGTAGGAGAACCATGTGATTGCATTTACATTCAGAAGGTCCCGCCCGGACTGCACAGGTTCTCCCCTTCCACCTTGGAACCTGCTTTGTTGTGGAAATTCTAGCTTGAAGGTTCCCTCGAGGTAGTTACCGACCTGATGCTGAGCCCTAAGCAGGAACTTCCAGACTTTTGTTTGAGTCTCCTGCTGTGCATATGTCGTGCTTTTCCAGGTAAAACTGTATGCAAGCTGGACACGGGGTAGACCACTTGGGCTCTGGAGCATGCTCCAGCATCTATTGCTGATTGCAACCTCAATGCCATGTCCTGGTCCGTCCTTGGTAACCTTTCACCCCTTTGGTGATCGAGATGCTGGCTGCCTCTGGCTCAAATATATTTAGACTCTGCTTCCACTATGTAGGAGTTCACTACCAACTAAGAGAAACGACTTGACCTCTATCTTGAATGGACCACCTCTGTTTTTAAACGGTGACATTTGTAAGACTTTGCCAAAATTATGTTGAAATCTGTCATCTGCTGGCATGAAATTCTGTGGTGGCAACGAATCATCTCATTATTGTGCCTGTGGATTTGAAATGTCCTTTTGGTTGAATTGACCAGATAAATCCAGACAAATTAACATGTTGTATCCAATCTCATTGACTTGCTTTTCAGAGCCTTGGACAATCATTAATTCTGTCATTGGTTTTTGCTTCAGGAATGCTCTTGTAAACTGTGGATCTGAGCATGCTTTGTATTTTTTTTTCTTGTCTGAAGGTGAACTAACAAAATGTTCATAACTCCAAACATTCTTTTTCTCCTTGTAGAGCAGGTTTGTTTGTTTAGAACAAATGCTGATAGTATTGTAAACTCCTGATGTGATTTATTTCCTTCGTCGAAGGCTTCAAGTTCTTTGACTTGTGTCTGTCTTTGTAAAAATGTTTTTTTAAAAACTTGGTGGTGAGAAATGGTGTTTATACAAAAAAAAACCTCCCTTTGACCCTTCTGAGTATTGATCACAAGGAAAAGGAACAGAAGCCGGCCATTTGGCCCATCGAGTCTGCTCCGTGAAACCTCTCTGAGCTGAACTGTTCTCGCATCAAGTTCCAAGGTCCGGCCTTGTCCCCATATCCTATGATACCCTGATTCATTAGTTACCTAATTTCCCCTTTAAATTCCCCCAAGGATCCGGCCTCCACAGCTGGATATGGCCAAGACCCTCTGGCTAAAGAAATTTCTCCTCATCTCTGTTGTACTTTTTAATTCTAAGACTCTGCCCCCTTGTCCTGGAATCACCCAACAGGGGAAACATCTCATTCACGTCGACTCTGTCCAATCCATTCATGATTCAAAAGGTTTCTATGAGATCCCCTCTCATTCTTTTATATTCTAATGAATAGAGTCCCAGAGCCGCTAAGCGTTCCTCATTCGTTATCCTGCTCATTCCTGGAATCATTCTGGTAAACCTCTTTTTGTCACCTGTATAGAGTGCACATGGTAACTCACTCTCTCAGCACTTTTCTGGTGGTATTTGCAGGGATGTATGTGACTGCAGCCCCAATAATCACTATTAAATGGCTATTATTTGAATAAATTATTATCTTAGCCAAATGCTGGTGTCCTGCATGAAGCAAATGTTTTTTTTTTAAATCAATTCTTCCTTGGGTAGTCTCACCTTTACAATGCTGCCTTTAATGCTCAGAATGTCCTTTTTTTAAAAAAAAACTCGTTAAAATGCTTCCAAAGATGTTCTTTCTTTGATTATGATGAAAGCATTTGAAGAACTGGCTCGATATTTAGTCAAATAGTGTTCAGAAAGTATGGGTTGAGAGAGGTACAGTTATCCTGTGTGTTTATCATACATAATACCTGATTTGTTTCGACTCTTGCATCGTTGGAATTGATTAATGTGCGCATTTAAAATGGAAATACAATTAATTACCCAATTTGGATCAAAATTGCAATCAAATATCGAGCCGTCAAAACTGCCAAGCTGCACAATCAATGTTTGACCAGATAATCAGCAACTTTAATGGTTTTGATTGCAGAAAACTGGTCAGGGCATCAATGATAACTTGCCCGCTCTTTAGTCAAGAGCCATGAGATCGTTTGCATCCACTGAGATTGGATGGAGTTGGGGGCGGGGGGGATGGTATTGGGAGGAGAGGGAGAGGGCCTTGGATTATTGTCTCAGCAAAAGATGGCACCATCTGACAACGTAGCCTTCTCTCAGTCGCTGCAGTGGAGTGTTTTCCTGAATACCTCTGAAAAGAGACTCGAATCCGTAGCCTTTCTGTCCTAATTGAGGCATGGCTGAGGAGAAAACGGAGGAGGGGGGGGAGGAGAAGGGGGAAATAATCTCAGTACTTTATTCCCTTGGAGACGGCTCGAAGTTTATTCTGCACTGTGCTTGAAGGCAAGATATTGTGTTTAACATCAAGCAACACATTTCCAATTGAGCTGTTTCATGTGTGACTAACAACGGGTGTCCAAGACAATTCCTAGCATTCATCAAGAGATACCACAGTTTTAAATTGACACTCGGCAGGGAGCCTGCTTGCTTTCAAAGCGCACATTTTACAGGCTACTCAATTGTTTAATTGTATTTAAGAGCAATGTACTGAATTAAATATGACCAAACTTAACAGATCACAGTGTGCCAGTCTGACCGTGCATTGGGAATAATACTTTTGCAGGCCAAACTTTGTCCTTTCTGCCACCCTCCCCCTTTTTCCAGTGCCTCTGTATATTACTATATCAGAGGTTAGTTTGATATGCAGCACAGATTTACCTGTATTCTTTTTTATAGGTACCTTTTATTTGTGTGGCTTAATTTTCTGGGCTTTTTCTCCCCTCACTTCGATCGGACCTTCACAAAGTAACGGGGCAAGGGTAAGGTTCTTCTCATCCATTAGGCATTTTCCTTCAACAGGTCCCCTTTAGTTGTTTGTGTGTCTGTTACCCTTCTTTTTCACTTTTCTTCCTTTTGTTCCGTCTTATTGCCTCTTCTCAATTAAGTATTTCCTTCTAGGTCACTAGGATTCACTTCAGGCAAGGGAAGTAGGGAGCTGAGCTCAGCTCATCGCAACGAGCTTGGGGCCATTCTTACAATTAGACCACTTTGTTTTGTCAGCCCTTTGCTAACAGTACTGGGAACTTTGCTTTTCTGTTTCTGTGTAGGTTTCCTTAGTCAGCCTCGTAGCTAATGCCCTGGGCTACTCCGAACTAGGTGCCATTAAGTCTCTTAGGACACTAAGAGCTTTGAGACCTCTAAGAGCCTTGTCACGATTTGAAGGGATGAGGGTAAGATGGATTAGCAGCTGACCTTCTGCATGCATACGAGAGAGGAAAAAGAGTTTAAGCATGCGAGAATTGATCAAAAGCCTGGGGAGGGAAATGAATATGGGCACAGCTGCTGAATTTCTCCCCTCTCCGTTATTCTCCACCTGCACCCCTCTCCTGAAAAGGAGATACATTAGGCTGCCTCATCACATTAGATTGGCCCAAACGACATGCCATCGTAGAACATACATCAGCTGTTCTCATTTGGCCTGGCTTTACCTCGAAGTGTGTTCAAGGGTTTTCCGCTATAGCCTAAACGGAGAATCACCAGGTGGAAAGATGTGCGCACAAAGCATGTGCCTGAAAACGGATTGGAAATGGGTCAAACTTGATTTTGTTCTTCAAAGGAGGAGTGTCTGATTTGACATGCAAATATTAATTGCAATTGGATTCCCTGCATGGGAAGAAGAAATGTATTCGACAGGTCCACATGGCCATTGGGGTGTTCATCTTATACCTGGTTGTTCTCGATCCAGTCTAATGGAGACTGGTGGCCTTGTCTGATGGCTCCTCCTTCCACTTTCTCCTTTATTGCCATGCTCTATGGTACCCCTGTTGTGTCATTTAACAAAAATCTGATCACTATCAAGCATTGCACTGAATGAGTTTGATGCCATCGTAACATTTAATGATTGGAAATAATTTAATATGGGATAAGACACACTGCTGTTGATTGCATGGAATCCATATTGAATAATTGGCCAGGTGTTTTGACAATTTGTACCAATTACAGTACCTTTGCTTTAAAAGTATAAGTGCCCAGCACAGAGGTTCCAAATACTCATGAAGATGGTGGTGGGTCAGACGGAGATGTAATGAAACTTTGCAGTTTCCTCCACCACACCCCCCCCACCCCCCCACCCCCACTTCTCCCAGGAACAAATTTCAATTACTTGCAGCCATCACTGGGTCAGATATGTAGTGGTTGAATGGAACCGAGTTTGGCCTCGACCGCCTCACTGAACAATATTCCAGATGTTGGATCAATTAGCGCTCTTTTTTGTGCGCGCTTGTTGAGCAGACGAAATTGGACTGATTTTCATTTTGTACATGAGTGCGGCTGATGTGTGTCTGGCATCAGGCACACACCTAACAATCTGATTGTTCACACAAGCACTGAGCTCAATCCTCGCACAAATTGCATTTTTAAGGATGCAATTCAGTGAACAAGCGTAAAACCGCTAGAAGGGTTTCGTGCTTTTTAAAATGGCCTCTGTGAGGACATTGAAATTTTCCTCCATGCACCTTCAAGACTTGCTGCATCCTTGCCAAGTTTCTTCTGAACTCCGAAATGTTTCGAAAGCATGTTTCTTGATGGAGGGGAATTTGTTGGACCTCTGCATTTTTTTTATAAAGAAGGGTTTTCTGTGAGAATCTTTAGTGCAAATAATGGCATGCCAGTTATTTTGATGTGTTTTGTGAGATCATGAGGTTCTCTCTCAGCAATACACTATTATGTGGTCTCCTGGATACCACTGTGTCCACTCAACGGGCTCTTGTGGTGGGTTGGTGGGTTGGTCTTCTGATCTTCCTAGCCAACAGATTTATTTTCCCTTCTGCGGCAGGAATCTTTCCTCAGGCGCCTTTAGTCATGCTGCTGGCAACACTTCATCACTGGAGGCATTGTTATTGGTAATGAATAGCTACCCAGAGTGGGTCGTGGACCTCGGGACCGGAGGCACAGCCCTCCCTGTCAGCAAAGGGCTTACTCACAGACTGTATTGAGAGCCATTATGTCAGACCCGGATTTCACTGATGAACAATGTATCGGCAGGCTGGAGTTCAACAAGGCTGTTATCACAGAGTGCTTGACGTTCTGCGGGAAGACCTACAGTCCCATACTCATGCCCACAAAAGTCTCTCCATGGAAAGTCTCCTGTTGAATCTCAGCTAGATTGGCAGAGGACCTTTGAGTGCATGAGCAGCAGATTTCTGCCCCATTGATTTAGCTAAGGAACCAGTGGCCAGTCGGACAGTGGGATTTACTGGCGTTGCTAGGGTCCTGTGCGAGGAGGTCACCGTTGGCTGGATTCATACCCATAGCTCTCTATGAACAAGAAGAGTTTTCCACTTGTTGGTCACAAAAAAAACCTCCTCGTGGTGAGAACCCATTGCTGGACATTCATTTAATTTTGGCGTATGGCATAGTAACAGGCCCTTTTGGCCCATGAGCCTGTCAATTGCACACTATTAACCTCCACCCCAGTATGTTTCGAACAGTGGGAGGAAACTGGAGCCCTCTGGGAAAACCCATGCAGACATGGGGAAAAAATGCAAACTCCTTTCAGACAATGTGGGATTCAAATCCCAGACCCAATCGTTGGCACCTCAACAGTGTTGTACTAACCACTAGGCCAACTGTGCCGCTCCTCATCTCACTCCAATATGTTTTCCCCTTTTCTCCTGTGAATAAAAGCTCGTTAAGCTGCAGATAGAGTTGGGGGGGGGGGGGGGGTGGATCTGACAGGGTAAAACTGGGGTGACCTTGGGGATATGAAGAAATATGTCAGTTCAGTGAACGAAGACAGTTGGAGAGTGAGAACATAGACAAGAGACTGGCGGAGTTGCAAAACGCAGAGCAGAGAGAGAAAGACCTCAGGGTGGGCACAGTCTCCACTTCCAGAGAAGAAGAAAGAAACATTCTCCCCGTGTCTGCATGGGTTTCCTCTCACCCTTCAAAGACATAGTGGGTTGAAGGTCAAATGGTGCAATTGGGTAGCACAGGCTCATGGGCTGAAAGGGAGGAGGAGAAAACGAAGTAAAATATTAAGGCTAAAGTAATTTTGGGAGCAAATGTCATTTTGCCATCGTGCTCAACGCAAGACATGGGATTGTCGTTTCGATGTTATAATCCAGACCTATTCAAACCACTGTGTCCTGGATGAAAGCACTTTCAACCCAGAACGCATGCCCAACAACTTTGGGCTACATTCGTACTGACCTCATGATTCAGCCAAGAGGATCAAATGTTATCTGTTGCAATTAAAGTGCCATGTCAAGTGTATTAACACAGCAGACGCTAGGATCCTGAAGTACAAACAAAACCTCTCCAAACTGTGCCCAACAGCCCCCCACCCCATCGACTGCTCCAAATTGTGGTCATGAATTCACTTCAAAACTCTGCCACACTCAAAACGCTTTCCAACCCTCCTCGGCAGCTTTCCCCTCTCCACAAACTGCACCTCATCCAGGTGGCAGGAAGGCTGTTGTGTGCCAGAGGGGACAAGGGCCATTCTGTTGCACAAGACGGTTAGGACCTTGATTAGTGGTGAACAACAAGCAATTGCCCCATCTCACATTGAATGTGTGCAGCATGCACCAAGGTGAGACTTGTTGCAACAATGGAATCAAGAGGAAGAACTTAAAAGCACTAAAACTAACATTGAAAATGTCTCGATAAAAAGCAATAGAAAAAGAAAGTCAGATATGACTCAATATTTCATCAAGTTTATTGTCATCTGATTGGACAAGTACAACCTGATGAAGCAGCGTTCTCCGGTCTAACACGCAGACACACAACCAGTCAGAACACACGTACAGACAAACAATACATATGCAGGACAAGTATTTTATCTGTACAAATAAAAAAAATGTTATTTCAGGAATATGAGCGTCTCGGATGATTAGAGTGAGCAGTTCCTTTGGTCGTTCAGTCTTCTCACTGCCCGTGGGAAGAAGCTGTTCCTCAGCCTGGTGGTGTTGGCCCTGATGGGAGTAGCTGAAAGATGCTGTGTGCAGGGTGGAGGGGATCTTGGTGATTTTGGGCACCCTCTTCAGACAACGATCCTGGTAGATCTCGTCATGGGGGAGAGGGAGACTTCAGTGATCATCTCCGTCATTCCTATGGGTCCTGTGGATTGACCTCTGATTCATTTCTCTGCAGCAACAGTGATGCAGTGGCCAGGACACTCTCGATAGACCTCCTGTAGAAGGTTGACGTGACGGTGGCCGGTAGCCTTGCCCACTTCAGTCTTCTCAGGAAGTGCAGTCGCTGTTGCACCTTCCTGACCAGTGAGGAGATGTTGAGTGTCCACGATAGGTCACTAGTTAAGTGAACACCAAGGGACTTGGAGCTCTCCACTTTGTGTAGTGGAGGGTGGTCATTCCTGGTCCTCCTCAAGTCCACAATCATCTCCTTCGTGTCCACGTTGAGATTATGGTTGTTACTCTTGCACCATATCACGAGATTTTTCACCTCTTCTCTGTAGTGAGACTCATCGCTGTTGCTGACGAGGTCGACGACGGTCGACCTGATGACTCTGTGGGAGCTGGATCTGGTGATGCAGTCGTGGGTCAGTTTCGTGAACAGGAGCAGGCTGAGCACACAGCCCCGAGGTGCTCTGGTGCTCGACATTCTGCAGACAGACTGTGATCTTTCCAAGAGGGGTGTTAGAGTCCCAGCGAGGGACAGCTGCTCCACCAGCCTCTGGGGAATGATAATATTAAACACCGAGCTGAAGTCAATGAACCGCAGCCTGACATATGAGGTGTCGTTCTCCAGGTGGGGTCAGGACAGAGTGAAGGGACATAATGAACATTGGGAGAGTGTCCAGATGTAATTGCAAATGGGACATTGAATAATATGGAAGTCATCATGCCATTTCGGAAACATGGCTTGTGACCAGCAGTTGAATAAAAAAACATACCGGTAGGTCTCAGCTAAGCTTCTGAAACTGAGAAGTCAAAATAAAGGCAATCTTCACTTGTGTACTGTAAACAGCTCTCTGTGGGATTTTGTCTGAAGTTATCGGACTATTACAAGATCAATATTCTGGAAAATTATCTTCCTCTTGCAAAAAATTGGATTTCAGCTAGACTGACCTTCTATGATCATTGGTGAATCTATGGAGACTGATGCCCACATAAAAGAACTTCAGAAATTGAATGCTTTTTTAAAGAATGACTAAATCATTCTTGGAATCTTCAGAAAGAACCATCAGTACAGCATCAGAGTCTTGACTATGATCAAGGAGGGATTATTTTGGGTACTGGGGTAACTCAACAAATGCAGCTTGATGACTGATGAGAGCAACAGGACAACCTGACAGAACAAGATGTACTGGATAAGTACTGTCTGTCTTCAAAGGAGAAGGAAATTTGGGCGCTCTTTTTGCTCGATCTGAAACGTCAGCTTGTTGAGAAGTGCAAAAGTTAGCTTGTTGAGTGGAAGAACTGCTGCAAATAATTGAGAGAGTCTGCGAAAAATGAAGGTTTTGCACCACTGCGAAATCTCCTTGAGGGATGCCTACCGCAAAGAAGTTCTCCTCCTCCCTTCATACCTGACGAGGGGCCCAGGGCCAAAACGTTGCTTCCTACGGACGCTGCGTGACCTGCTGAGTTCCTCCAGCACGTTGGCGTGTTGCATTTATTGATCTGACCTGAGGGTAGGGATGCTCCCGTTCCATCGGTCCTGATTTAGTCAGGAGTTCCAGCTTTTGGATGAAGGATGTAATCATTTTGTTTGCAAGAGAAGATATAATGAGGAGTGGTCAGAAAGGGAAGACTATGTAGATGAAGTTCAGATTTAGGAATTCTGTGGTTCCAGTTTTAAGATGAGAGGATATCTCAATGCAGAGGTCAAATATGCTTGTAGGAAGGGCATTGTGTTTTTAATTAGATTTTAATTGTCAAAAGGATTGTGATATCAACAAGATTGAAGGAGTGCAGAGAAGATTTACTTGGATGTTACCAGGATTTCCAGAACTGAATTACAGGAAAGGTTAAAAAGGTTCAGACTTTATTCCCTGAAGATTTACTAGGAAAGGTTAATCAAGTTCAGGACTTTATCCCCTGGAGTGCAGAAGAATGAGGGGAGATTTGATTGAGGTATTTAAGATTATGAGGGGGATAGAAAGAGTAAATGTAGATCGGCTTTTTTCCACTGAGGGCATGGGTTAAGAGTGGAAGGGGAAAAGTTTGGCGGGGGGGGGGGAACAACACTTCACAAACAGAGAGTGGTGGGGGTGTGGAACGAGCTGCCGGCAGAAGTGGTGAACGCAGGCTAAATTTTAACATTTAAGAAGAATTTGGACAGGTCCATGGATTGGAGAGGAGGGCTATGGACTGATTTCAGGTCAGTGGGTCTAGACAGAATAATACTTTGGCACGGACTAGAAGGGCCAAAGGGCCTATTTTGTGTGCTGCCTTGTTGTATAGTTCTCCAAGAAGCAATTTAGTTCATGCCAAAATGATATTAACTTCTTGAATACATTCAGGGTAGTTTTCTGCAAACGTGACAAGGGAGAAGGCCACGTTATATTGAATAGTTGTGCCAGACTTAATTATCAGATGACCGTACAACCATTCATCTGACTGGCCATATCCTGGAGTCAAAATTGGAAAAAGCTGCTTGTGATTCTTGATTCGAGTTCAGCTGATCTCATGGAGATGAGGCGCACGTTCCATGCTAAGTTGGTCTGTTCATGGTTAAAGTGAAACATGATCAGTGGGAGGTGTTCAAAAGAAGAATATAATCTTGCAGGGAACCAATTTGAACCCAACGAGGAAAAGGCCTGCGTGCTAAAATTGACACAGTCGTGGGCAGTTGAGTAGCAGTGTTAAAGGGTAAAAACAAGTGGTTTTCAACCTTTTTCCTTCCACTCACATATCACTTTAAGTGACCCCCTCTTGACCACAGAGCACCAGTAGTACAGGATGCCATCAGTGCTCTGTGGTCAATGAGGGATTACTTAAGGTTGTATGTGAGTGGAAAGAAAAAGGTTGAGAACCCCTGGGATAAATGATTGCAGAGTGAACAGATCCTGATGAATCGGAAGGGCCAGGGTACAAAATGGATAGCAGAAGGTGCAAAAAGGATGTCTGAGGTAACACAAGGCAGGATGTGTTGGATCTACCTTGCTTGTCCATGGACACTCACCTGATCTGAATCCAGGGAGAGAGCCAATCCTGTTGTTTATTTTAACCCTTTCAAAGCCGAGCCATGACTTGACCTCAAGGTCAAGCACACGATGGGATTTGACAGGAAGCAGGAGAAAGAGGTCTAACGACTGCCAAAGATGTTGACCATCTTTGAATGTCCCTGAATGTCACAGACATTTCATTTTTTTAAAAAACAAACGAAGAACACGACAATAATTTAATCATTTTACTTTAATTATTTAAAATGGCTTTAGATTCCACATTTGCCTCTGATGAGGAACGGCAAGAGATTCCATTGAGAAATCAATGGGATTCCCAGTTCAATGTCCAAGGCCAAAGTAGCAGCTGCAATGCTATAAATTTATTTTTAAACGTGGACGTGCAGCACGGTAACAGGCCCAGGAGCCCGCGCCACCCAATTAATTTACAAACGCCCCCCCCCCCCATTGTACATTTTTGGAAGGTGGGAGGAAACTGGAGCACCCAAAGGAAACCCATGCAGACGTACAAACTCCTTGCGGACAATCATAGAAACATAGAAGATAGGAGCAGGAGTAGGTCATTCGACCCTTCGAGCCTGCTCCGCCATTCAACGAGATCATGGCTGATCTTAACGTTCAGTACCCCGCCCCCGCCTTCTCTCCGTAACCTTTAATACCCTTATACTGAAGAAATAGATCTAATTCCCTCTTAAATAGATTTAATGAACCTGCCTCTGTGGCAATGAATTCCACAGATTCACCACCCTCTGGGTCAAGAAATTCCTCCTCATCTCGGTCCTAAATGGTTTGCCTATTATCCTCAAACCATGGCCCCGGGTTCTGGATTTTCCCATCCTTGGAAACATCCCATCTGCATCCATTCTGTCCAGTCCTGCCAGAATTTTATAAGTCAGGTCGCTGGTGCTGTTATAGAGTGAGGCTCACCACTACGCTTACCGTGCCACTATCTATCATCTCAGCAAGTCACAAAGCTCCACTGTTGTATGTATAGGAAGAACCACAATCAGATTAGAATGGAATCCGGTTTATTGTCATGAACGTGCGTCATAAAATGTGTTGTTTCACAGCAGCAGTGTTGTACATCACGGATGCAAAATTGCTATAAATTACAATTCCATAAATACAAGATTTAAAACATAAATAACTAGCACAAAAAAGAGAAAGTGAGGTGATATCTGTGGTTCATTGTCCGTTCAGAAATCTGACGGTGGAGGGGAAAAAGGTGTTCTTGTACCACTGGGAGCTCGTCTTCAGACTCCTGCACCTCCTTGCTGATGGTAGCAGTGGGCATGGCCTAGGTGTTATAATTGCAAGAGAAGTAAAGGAATCTGGTCAAGAGTTACGTTGGCTCCTTCCTTCGCCAAAAATTGGTGATAGCGTGAATCGTTTCTTTTAAAGGTCGACACGTTGAAGGGTCATTTTGCCAGTAAGTAGTTTGAATAAAGAAGCTATCTCAAGAAAACTAGCATTGAATTTGTGCCAGAGATGCATCAAAATTAACATAGGCAAACTGATGCCACTGTAAAGAGAGCAACAGGATAATGTTGTTTCCAGTCCAGGGTTGTGAAAGAAGTCAGTGAGAAAATTGAAGATGTCCGAACTATAATCTCTGAATTTTTAGATTTTATTTACAACACAGTAGAAGCTGATTCTGGCCCATGAGCCTGTGCCTGCTCAATTACACCCAATTGATCTACAACCCTGTACAATTTGGAGGGTGGGAGAAACCGGAGCCCCATGGGGAGAACGTACAAACTCCTTACAGACAGCGCCGGATTCGAACCCTAGTCACTGGCACTGTAATAATTTCTCTTAATTCATTAATGGTTCCTGTAGATTGGAAAATTAATTTATTTTCCCTTTGAAGAATACTTGCAATAAGAAAAATCCCCAGCTCTCAGTGCTAAATCCACGCAGCAGAAATTGCTCATTCAGTTCCAATTCTTCTTCCTGTTTTAAGCCCCTGGGATAAATTGGCTTCATCAACATTGGCCATTCCTGAAAATGGATCAGATCTCCAAAGGTGCCTTTCTTCCTGCAAAGGCCAGGTGTAACTCTTATGTGTCCCCATGTAAAGAAAGAAACAGGAAAATATTTGATCAAAAAGCAAAACAAAACCTGCTGATCTTGTAAAATGCTGGAAATCCTCAGCAGGTCAAGCGGGCTCCAAGGGGACAGAAACCGGGTTAACATTTCAGTTTGCTGATGCTTTGCTCTGAGTTGAGAACATTTGGAAAGCAGGCATGAGTTAAGTTGCAGAGAAGAGGAGGGAGTGAGGGAATGAAGGGGTGGAGGTATGGATTGATGTTAGCTGAGAACGCGCCCCAACAATTCTTTTTACTTCCTTGGTTCTCCCTCTATTTCCACCTGCGGACAGATTAGATTTGAGATGTCAGATTTATCGTCAGAGGACATAACATCACGTACAACCCTAAGATTCTTTTTCTTGCAGGCATGGCAGAATTGCCACTAATTGGTAGTGCAAAAAAAACTGTACTCAACGTACACATGTAAATTGACTGTGCAATACAAAAAAGGAGAGCAAAATCAATAAAGTCCATGTACAAGTCCTTAAATGAGCCCCTGATTGAGTTTGTTGTTGAGGCGTCTGATGGTGGAGGGAGAGCAGCTGTTCCTGAACCTGGTGGGGCGAGTCTTGTGGCCCTGAGACCTCTTTTCTGATGGCAGCAGTGAGAACAGAGCGTGCGCTGGGCGGTGTGGATCCTTGATGATTGCGGCTGCTCTCCGACGGCAGCGTTTCCCGTAGATGTTCGCGATGGTGGGGAAGGTTTTTCCTGGGCTGCGTC
Organism: Narcine bancroftii; assembly: GCF_036971445.1. Classification (NCBI taxonomy): domain Eukaryota; kingdom Metazoa; phylum Chordata; class Chondrichthyes; order Torpediniformes; family Narcinidae; genus Narcine; species Narcine bancroftii. The sequence goes on along the minus strand of NC_091480.1, from coordinate 67,968,713 downwards.
CACTACCTTGTGCAGGGCTTTACACTCAAAGGTATTGGTGTCTCCACACCAGACTGTGACACAACCGGTCAGCACACCTTCCACCATACCTCCGTAGAAATTTGCCATCAGCAAGCTTCAACACCCTGTGCAAGTCAACCCCAATCTATATTGTCCAATTTCACCCAGTCTTCACTCTATCATGAATGACTTTGTTCTCCAGTCCTCCTTTTCTCTGCAATACATAAATAAAGTTATAAGCTATGATGAAAGATCATCAGTTTGAAACATGAGCTATTTTTTTGCTGGATGTCCTGCTGAGTATTTTTAGCATTTTTGTTCTTCTAGATTTGCACATCTACATATGCTCACAAAATGCAAAATCTTTGAATTTAAAGGTGGGCCGGTTCAGACACTACGTGAGAGCAGTGGGTCACACTTTTAGATTCTGAAAGCTTTTGCCTTTTTCTCCATCAACTAATACTGCGATAGCAAGCACTTTGTGGGACGTAAAACCCTTCAGATTCAGTTCCTTCATGGGGATCCATAAAATATTCATCGTTTTGATTTTTAATTGTTCTCCAGAATCCCATTTTGGACTCTCTTCCGAAGCAGGAGTAAGCTTTCGTAATAATAAAGTTGCTTGCCGATTTGCATCCTGACTTAATTTACCTACCTTTGGAACTAGAACTACGATAACTGGCAAAGTTCTCGTGGCATCAATGAATGAAGCATCTAAAGCGATTTGAGGGGATGAATTCCCATCCCCTTATGTGCGCTTTTTCTTGGGATCGGGGTGAGATGATGCTTCCCAATTTCTCTCCTGGCTGACTGACTGACATTTAAGATGGTGTCCCATTGTTTTGTGATTCTACTCAAGTGAGTCACCTCTTCGGAGCATCCCTTGCCCTCCAAAACTGGAGAGAATGCATTCTAAGGTTATGCAGCCAGCCCATATAATTTAATCCTTTTATCTTCTGTATCAGCGTGGTGAACGTGCATTGCGTCACCTCCGAAATTGGCGTAATTTTTCCGAGGCGTTTTGTTCAGGACAAGACTGCAAAAGGCTCATTTCCACCCATCTGGATGTCTTGAGCTAAAAGCCAGTGTTACATTGACTGATTGATGACATGGACCCCATGTCATTTTGTATACATGGACCCCTCCAACCGTGTGCATTTGTTGGATAAAGTTCTTCTCTGCTGAGCCACATTCAACGCACTGTCAGATTTGCAGCGAGTGGGTTATTTTCACTTTTCATTATTTGCTGGCTCCAAGGAGATGCTTGTCCAGTATATCATTATGGCTTGTTCAAAGGCAGGAAAGGAAAGATAACTCTAGTCACGGCAGTGAAATGAGAACATGCTATTTACAATTTGCGGGTCATGGAGTAACCAGCATTAT